>NC_048583.1:22683011-22993587 GCF_013265735.2 Oncorhynchus mykiss | reverse complement strand
GTAGTGGCCTAAACCTATCTATGTTACATTGAACTGGGTGAATGGAATAAGAATGACAGTCATCTAACATGCTGTACTAAAAATAAGGCCATGCTCAAGAAAAAAATAATTGTCCTCCCTCATCATAAACAGCACTGACAGCCACAGTGTTACATATATTTAATTATTCAACCTATTCCCACTCCACTGCTTATTTTACCAGGCTGCTTATGATGATAAAGTAAATAAGTCACTGGGTTACAGTTACTGTATCTAGAAACATGTGCACATTCATAAAAGGACAAGGCAAGTCCAGAACAAGTGGCAATACTAGTTCTGGACTTATTCTCGCAGGAGGTGCTTTGCTATACTGAGAGTAAGATAGTTATACTTTCGGAAGACTTACTCTTAAAGTTACCATCACATCAACAAAGAAAAAAATGATTTAAAGATAAAGAAAATAATCAAGGCACTACTGTAGTGATGAATCGTTATGGAAACAATTTCAATGTCATGCCATTAGTGACACCATGTGGTCAAAGGTAATACCTCACCTGATGTGTGTTTTTCTGGTGCGTGTGAGTGTGAGTGTAAAGACTTTTTGACAGAAAATGACCGTGTGCCATCGATTCATTATTTATTAATTCAGAGCCCATTATAATGGATTAAGCAGATTATGCCAGAGTAACAATATTGAGACAGTGAAATTGGAGAAAATTTGTATGACAATCTCGACACAGTATTAACCCTCTCAGTCGCTGCAAGATTAACAAAAAGCTAATATTGTCAAATGAGTCTAATAAGTAGATAGTAATAGTTTTCATTGCTAATTAACGTATTTATTTAGAGGTTGCTATGAGACAAACCACATCGGAAATTAGTCTCGCCAGTCTCTTCACCTGGCCAGAATTTTTGTGCTCTAAGCTTCTACTTTTGGACACTTACATTAGACATTAAGTGTTATGCAATCTCTATACAGTTTGAGAAAACACAGACTCTGTGTGATGTGTGCAAGAGTGCAATTATCCCTCAGGCTTTGCTTATGGGTGTACCCTCTAGAGTAGACGTCCGAGACCCCACGGAAGTCTAATTAGCATAATACAAATTTCCCTAGAAGAATGTGTCAGTTTAAGCTAGAGATATCTGTTTTGTTTTTGCATTGGAAGTGTCTCAAGCCACTGCTTCCTCCAAAGGTTGCATTTACGCATCTGCGGTGGAAGGTGACAGAGCTAGAGCGATGTTTGTCAGACTATGAGACATCCCAAAACATTGTCTTTTCACAAAATTGGCTGTAGTGTTTCAACGGATTGGTCTGCATGACCCCGCTATGGGGTCATGCAGACCACTGGGACATGCAACTACTGAGACTCTCTTTTTTGCTCCATGACCTGCACAAGCGTCTTGGGTCTCGTCTGTAGTACTGCCAACTTCTAAATTGTAGCATCCGAACAGTTTGGGCTACACACTAATATGACCCCTCTGTGGAAAGGTGAGACACTCACTAGCACGTACATGTTGGTTTGCTCTAGGACGCCCACAGCCCTCACAAGACTTGTCTGTATGTCACCCGGTACCAGTTGAAAAATGAATGGAAATACTGTGTATATTGTATGGAGACTGTTTATTGCAAAAATAAAACATAAAATACAATTAAATAGAAATGTTTTCTGATCTTTCTTATATCACTCAGATATAGGACAGACACTTTAGAACAAACATTTTTGGGGGGAGTATCTATTTTTCCATGTAGGGAATCTGTTATTCAATGCGTTTGTATGGGCTAATAGTAGTAAGGCCACTCGGTTATGTCATGTATTGTTTATAAACGTTCTCTAGCTGCCCTCAGTGGTGCCATAGTGGCGCCCTAAAGTAAATCCAGTCATTCTGAATGTAGGCTAAATACAGTTTAGTCTAAATTATACTATAGTGTCTAGAAATATGATCACATTGCTAAAGTAGTCAAATATTTAGTAGGAAACAACTTTGCCAGTGTTATCATCTCATCATATTTACTTTAGACAGATGGCAATGTTGTCATTAGCCAGCAAAGTTCAACAACAATAGCTAGCAATGCTAACATTAGCTAGTTATAATCCAGTGGCTTCCCATCCATTTTAGCTAGCTCGCTAAAGTTATACTGCATCTAAAGTGAACCTGGTGACATAAAAATTATGAGAAAAGGTTTTCCTACTAATTACTTGCCTACTTTGAATGCCATTGTATTTCCAAGCCATGGTAATGCATTTTTTATGAAATCTTCATCAGTGCTCAATTTCGATGCATTGAGTAGAATGCTCAGTAGGGCATCAGTCCAAAACGAATGTTCAAAACAATATTGTGACGAAACATGAAACACATGAGTAGAACCCACCTCCCCTTCCCCGGCTTAGGCAGGGCTTAGACTGTAATGTGTTAACTGACCCAAAGTCCCACAATGCCAGTTTGCCAACAGAAAGAGCTCTGTGATTGCAATGGTATTCTGTGGCAGTTTGACAGTGGCTCGGATGAGTGTCCGAAAGATGAGGAATATATATTTTATAATGTATATTAGTTTACTTTTCTACAAAAATAGATACCTTTAAAATGTGTGAACTTGTAAAATGTATCTGAAATTAAACTTTTTGCTTGGGGCCAAATATACATTCAAGAAAGAAAAAAGTTGGACATTTGTGGTGGCAAGGTGGGGATTGGGTTTCATATTATACTTTTTAAGCTGGTGACTCAGATTAACTTGTAATCATAAGCCTACTTAATTCTATAATAAAGTACTTCCCATGGTGATTTGGCAACATTCAAGAGCGGGGAGCGAAGTGGATGTTTGTTCCAAACTACCTTGTCACAACACATCTGGCAGTCTCAAATGCATTAAGAAGGAAAGAAATTCCACAAGTCAACTTTTAACAAGGTACACCTGTTAATTCAAATGCATTCCAGGTGCATTCCAGCTTCACCTCATGAAGCTGGTTAAGAGAATGCCAAAATTGTCACTATAATCCTTGTAGAATGGAGAATTAAGTAAAACCACAAGTCCAAACCTAACTAGCCACCAGAAGACAACAACACTATGCAACAATAAAAATACAAATCTGTGAATAATGATATTTGGTTTGTGATGTGATAGGTCTGAAGCCAAATCCAAACTGGCTTCCCTTGACACTTGAATGGTCCTTGGTTTGCCAGGACCATTCAAAGCTGAGCTCATTCAGTTTAGGTCAACGCTGATATTGGCTATTATTATTTTTATTTTTTCAAGGGAGGCTTGCATTCATTGCTATGGGTGGCAACAATGTCATATCCTTTCTTACCAGACAGCAACAAATAGATAGTCAGGGGGGCGCTGTTTCTTTCACTCTGAAGCTTTTTCCGGTGAGATGCATTCAGCCTCTTGCAAATTGAAGGAAATGTATGATCAAATTATTTATATATATTTTTAGTTCATTTTTGGGGAAGCCTGGCTTTCCCTGGCATCCATGAATACACACCACTGATGGGTATGCTTGTAATCTTTAATCCATGATGATTTGGATTTGGAGACCCATAGGTCATAGGACAATTGGCCCATTGTAAATAAGAATTTGTTCTTAATTAACTGACTTGCCTATTTAAATGAAGGTTAATTAAATACAAACATATTTTTAAAAGGACTGGGGAGTTTTTCAGGATAAAAAATAAACAGAATAGAGCTAAGCACAGGCAAAATCCTTGAGAAAAACCTGGTTCAGTCTGCTTTCCACCAGAAAGACAATAACATAAAACACAAGGGCAAAACTACACTGGAGTTGCTTACCAAGATGAGATGAATGTTGTTGAGTGGCTGAGTTAAAGTTTTGACTTAAATCTACTTGAATGGTTAACGAGTTACTATCTTCTGACTTAAACTCTAAAGATGTATACAGATATATGTTACATCAATAACAGTCAATTATTAACTACTACGTCTCATAATTCTTGGATATCTGCACAAACCCTAATTGATAAATCAGCAATACACAAATTGCCTTAATAATTGTTTAAATAACTACCTAAATAATCACACAGAAATACATAAACACACAAAAACATGGTATAGGTTATCGATTAATAACGTAATACAATGACAACAGGTGGACTAACAAAAGCATGACCGTTTGGTTACACAATGGGAAGTGAGGGGTAGGTAAGGAGAGGGAGAGACAAAGAGAGTCAACTTATTGTACATACATTTGGAAGCCACACTCACAGGAATATGAATACTTTGCACAAGAACAACTGCTCGGAAAAGAAATGCAATGTATATATTTATGTGTGGATGTCTTTGTTGTCTCTCTGTTGAACTCAATGAGTCCTATGGAGAAGTTATTGAGTGATGTAAGACTCTGGTTTGTCCACAAGAGGTCACAATGTCCTTCCTTTGTAGTACAGATTTTCTGGCCTTGGAGTGTTTGTTAAACTAGATACTTCAGGTGTACCACACGGTGGTCAGACTGATTTGTTCTTCCCCCTCGTCTTTGGTCAAATGTCCTTAACTACTTTACATGCACAGCTAAATACTGTGAATGTTCTGGTCTAGTCTTTTATAGGTTCCAACCATTTCGTAACGTTCAGCTCACACTGTCTGTCACGCTGGTCTAATGTACATTTCGTTAGCGAGTCCTTTTAAGCACTCTGACCAAAGAGGGCGCCCCGTCATGTTGAAACGAACTCTGAGCTCACTTGGGAGTGTCTACTGTATGGGCACAAGGTTCCATGAAAAACAATTCTCATTTAGAAGGCTAATATCTCATTGCTATCTTCAGAAAAGTATTCTCATATTTAATAATATAATTTGTACTACATTTAGATCTAAACCTGATATACACAGTGTACAAGCTCTTCAAGTTACAATGTTTCCTTTATAACGTCTTTATTCCATATTCTATCTCTCATCATTCCCAACATTTGGAAGTTGAAATATATTGTCCCAGTGTTCATTGTTTGATGTTGAAGTTTTGGATGGCCACTTTTCTGTAACAAAGGGATTTCTTTCCCTTCTCATACTAAAGAGCCAAAGGGAGAGTTTCTGCAAGATATTTATGACCGGCTGTTGAATCATAAAACCGTCCGGGAGCGGGGGGCGGGAGAGGGGGGGGGGGGGGGGGGGGGGGCTATCTGTCAGCCATGTTCCAAGCTGATCTGGCTAGAGGCGAAAGAAACACACACCTATTTAGGCGAGGTGCTGGCTAGCTGAGTGGAACACTTGAAGCTGATCTGGCACCTTTGATCCTCACCAAGGAGAGAGAGTCATGACACTGTAAACTAAAATGGTCTATAAAAAGTTCATTCTAACTATTCAGTTGCAATACAGCATCAGTGTCTCATCTTTAGAACCAACATTTTAAGCATTTTACATCTTTACATGAACAGGTAAAAGGTTAAAAGAATACTGTCATGGAATTTAGGCATTGAATTCACTATACATCTTTTTAATTTCAAGAATTCCATGGCGACCATGAAACTACTATTCCTAGTGATGTGCCTTGGACTTCGTTCTTCCATTCCTGTAAGAATTCTTGAAATACAACATCAACCCTGCAATTTACAGATCAATAAATCAAGAAATTGCTGGTTCCACAGATTGCATTGCATTGGAATATGAAAATATTTTAATTATTTCAATATGATGGACTTAAGTTCACACTTTGAGTGGTGATTCCTTTATACTGTTTGTGTGTGCAGGCGTCTGAGGAACGTTTATTGAGAGGAGATTTCGGCTAGTGATGAGGTGCAGTACGATCTATTGTTATCTATTAGGCATTCTATCTATTAGAGTACTGCAGTATGGGCTACTATTTGCATATGATTACTAGTATGTTTGAATTCAGAACTTCTCTCTCTCTCTCTCTCTCTTCTCTCTTCTCACCTCTCTCTCTCTCTCTCTCTCTCTCTCTCTCTCTCTCTCTCTCTCTCTCTCTCTCTCTCTCTCTCTCTCTGTGTGTGTGGAGGCACCGCAGAGGAATAAGGGGAGGACCATGACATTTCATAAAAATAGTGAAACTATTTCTATTTTTTTAAACAAAACTATACTAAATATATTCATATTTCACCAAAAAATTGGTTAAAATACACTTTTTCAATTAAGGTATACAGTAACTTCAACAGCAATGTCTGGACTAGCATCATCATGGTGTAGCCGGAGGACGGCTATCTTCCTTCTTCGTCTGGCTACATTGACTTCAATACAAAACCTAGGAGGCTGGTAGACCTCACCCCCTTCCAAAGACATACAGTTGAAGTCAGAAGATTACATACACTTTGGACCACTCCACACATTTCTTGTTAACAAACTAAAGTTTTGGCAAGTCGGCTAGGACATCTACTTTGCGCATGACACAAGTAATTTTTCCAACAATTGTTTACAGACTATTATTATATTACATATAATAATAATTATATTATTATTATTATATTACAGATTATTTCACTTATATTGTATTCTGTATTACAATTCCAGTGGGTCAGAAGTACACATACAGTAAGTTGAATGTGCCTTTAAACAGAAAAAAAATATCCAGAAAATGATGTCATGGCTTTAGAAGTTTCTGATAGGCTAATTGACATCACTTGAGTCAATTGGAGGGGTACCTGTGGATGTATTTCAGTGCCTCTGCTTGATATCATGGGAAAATCACAAGAAATCAGCCAAGACCTCAAAATGTCCTCTGGTCTGATGAAACAAAAATAGAACTGTTTGTCCATATAAACTGGTAATATCATCAACCAATTAGTGATTATGATGGCCTTTACCATCATTATGTTTGGAGGAAAAAGGGGGAGGCTTGCAAGGCAAAGAACACCATCCCAACCGTGAAGCACAGGGGTGGCAGCGTCATGTTGTGGGGGTGCTCTGCTGCAGGAGGGATTGGTGCACTTCACAAAATAGATGGCATCATGAGATAAGGAAATTATGTGGATATGTTGAAGTAACATCTTAAGACGTCAGCCAGGAAGTTAAAGCTTGGTCGCAAATGGGTCTTCCAAATGGACAATGACCCCAAGCATACTTCCAAAGTTGTGGCAAAATGGCTTAAGGAAAACAAAGTCAAGGTATTGGAGTGGCCATCACAAAGCCCTGACCTCAATCCTATAGATAATTTATGGGGCAGAATTGAAAAAGTGTGTGCGAGCAAGGAGGCCTACAAACCTGACTCAGTTACACCAGCTCTGTGAGGAGGAATGGGCCAGAATTCACCCAACTTATTGTGGGAAGCTTGTGGAAGGCTACCCGAAACGTTTGACCCAAGTTAAACAATTTAAAGGCATTGCTACCAAATACTAATTGAGTGTTAACTTCTGACCCACTGGAAATGTGATGAAAGAAATAAAAGCTGAATAAATCGTTCTATCTACTAATATTCTGACATTTCACATTCTTAAAATAAAGTGGTCATCCTAACTGACCTAAAACAGGGAAATGTTACTAGGATTAAATGTCAGGAATTGTGGAAAACGGCGTTTAAATGTGTTTGGCTAAGGTGTACAGCAGGTAAACTTCTGACTTCAACTGTATGTGGATGATCAAGGCTTTATTCAGGAACGTTTCTTGGGTTACTTTGATGTGTCAAGTGGGCGAGATTCACAGTCTGAGTTTACCTGATCTTTTATTTAACTAGTCAAGTCAGTTAATAACAAATTCTTATTTACAATGATGGCCTACCCTAGCCAACGCTGGGCCCAATCATGGCCAAATGTGATGCAGCCTTGATTTGAAGCAGGTAATGCAGTGATACCTCTTGCACTGAGATGCAGTGTCTTAATCCAGTACGCCACACGGGAGCCCCTAGAGAAACTCCTTATCCAAACTAGAGGTCGACCGATTAATCGGAATGGCCGATGAATTAGGGTCGATTTCATGTTTTCATAACAATTGGGAATCTGTATATATATATTTTTTACACCTTTATTTAACTAGGCAAGTCAGTTAAGAACACATTCTTATTTTCAATGATGGCTTAGGAACGGTGGGTTAACTGCCTTGTTCAGGGGCAGAACGACAGATTTTTACCTTGTCAGCTCGGTGATTCAATCTTGCAACCTTACAGTTAACTAGTCCAACGCTCTAACCACCTGCCTCTCATTGCACTCCACGAGGAGCCTGCTTGATACGCGAATGCAGTAAGAAGCCAAGGTAAGTTGCTAGCTAGCATTAAACTTATCTTATTAAAAACAATCAATCAATCATAATCACTAGTTAACTACACATGGTTGATGATATTACTAGTTTATCTAGCGTGTCCTGCATTGAATATAATCGATGCTGTGCGCATTTACGGAAAAGGACGTCGTTGCTCCAACGTGTACGTAACCATAAACATCAATGCCTTTCTTAAAATCAATACACAAGTATATATTTTTAAACCTGCATATTTAGTTAATATTGCCTGCTAACATGAATTTCTTTAAACTAGGTAATTTGTGTCACTTCTCTTGCAACAGAGTCAGGGTATATGCAGCAGTTTGGGACGCCTGGCTCATTGCGAACTGTGTGAAGACTATTTCTTCCTAACAAAGACGGCCAACTTCTTAAAATTAATACAGAGAAGTATATATTATTAAACCTGCATATTTAGCTAAAATAAATCCAGGTTAGCAGGCAATATTAACCAGGTGAAATTGTGTCACTTCTCTTGCGTTCATTACACGCAGAATCAGGGTATATGAAACAGGCCGCCTGGCTAGTTGCGAACTAATTTGCCAGAATTTTACGTAATTATGACATAACATTGAAGGTTGTACAATGTAACAGCAATATTTAGACTTAGGGATGCCACCCGTTAGATAAAATACGGAAAGGTTCCGTATTTCACTGAAATAATAAACGTTTTGTTTTCGAAATGATAGTTTCCAGATTCGACCATATTAATGACCAAAGGCTCGTATTTCTGTGTGTTATTATGTTATAATTAAGTCTATGATTTGATATTTGATAGAGCAGTCAGAGCGATGGTAGGCAGCAGCAGGCTCGTAAGCATTTATTCAAACAGCACTTTTGTGCGTTTACCAGCAGCTCTTTGCTGTGCTTCAAGCGTTGAGCTGTTTATGACTTCAAGACTATCAACTCCCGAGATTAGGCTAGTGTAACCGATGTGAATTGGCTAGCTAGTTAGCGGGGTGCGCACTAATAGCGTTTCAAACGTCACTCGCTCTGAGATTTGAAGTAGTTGTTCCCCTTGCTCTGCAAGGGCCACGGCTTTTGTGGAGCAATGGGTAACGATGCTTCGAGGGTGGCTGTTGTCGATGTGTTGCTGGTTCGAAAGGTATATGAAATACAAATGGTATAGAGAGAAATAGTCCTATAAATACTATATTAACTTCAACCTAAAACCTCTTACCTTGGAATATTGAAATCTCATGTTAAAAGGAACCACCAGCTTTCATATGTTCTCAAGTTCTGAGCAAGGAACTTAAACGTTAGCTTTTTTACATGGCACATCTACTTTCTTCTCCAACACTTTGTTTTCGCATAATTTTTTGGGGTCCTCCAATAATCGGTATCGGTATCGGCGTTGAAAAATCATAATTGGTCAACCTCTAATACAAACCTACGATGGCACAGCTGTAATGTAATATATCTGCTATTTGTATTTACAGCTACAGTAAGTCCCCTCATGTTCCATGATTAAGAAGTCATGACTACTCCACTCCACTACCATTGTCAACTTACTCCTGACATGAACTGAAGCAACAACGTTGAATGTTCCAAGCACTGTGAGTACAGTACCCCTATCAATTTTCTCCCATTACCGTATGTAGACTCAATCACATACACAATCACATTATTATTACACATCAAAGATTTTGCTCCATGCTTGGACTAACTTATTCTTACCTCTTTTGTCTAACTGTGTAGTGTCGTGTTATTTTTTTCCTGTCTTCCCTGTAAAATCCTGTCCCACACTGGTCAAGCCTCTGAACACCACAACTCATGTCTCATACCCTCATTCAATCACTGCTGTGATACCATTCCAACACTGTGTAAGTAGCCCTCTCATTCCCCTTCCCCATAATATTGTACTATAAATATCAATATTAAATGCTTTAGGTTAAAATAATTGGTCTTTGATGATTTTTGAAACACACTTTTTGGTGTCTGTGAGTTCCGCGCCTATATCGTGGGTCTCCCATCCGCCTCATTTTCTAACCCCACCTGCTTCCACTGCTCTCTTTCTCTTTCACTCTTTCTCTCTCTCTCTCTCTCTCTCTCTCTCTCTCTCTCTCTCTCTCTCTCTCTCTCTCTCTCGACAGGTTCAGGGGTTTTGGGGGTGATTTTTGGATGTTTTACCCCTATCAGCAGCCTCAGTACCCATCATGCTTCCCTTACTCCCAGCCTCCCCAAAGTAACTCCGCCCTGACTGCCACTCCTGCTGCAGCTCCCGCCACCCCAGCTGCCACCACCCCAGCTGCCATCACCCCAGCTGCCATCACCCCAGCCTCGGAAGCGGGTGGGAAATGAGATGGCTGTCGCCAGAGGAAGCAGAGAGAAAACTCTGACTCCCGTTCCTCCACCTTGTTTACTTTAAAGTCCTAACACAAGTATGAAATCAACAAAACGTCTGAAATCCTTATAAATTCCAGGGTATTTGGTGTTTACAAAAAGGGGTCAAGACCCACTACCAGTTCCTCTTGGATTGCAGATAACAACATATGTTGTTGTCTATTTGGACCATGTTGACAGACACTTTGAAAATGGGTTATAACATAAAACGTTTGTGAACCTCTACTCTATAACTTCAGTATGAAGTCAGGAACTGTAGATATCTTTCCTAGCACTGAGAAAGTAACAACACTTAATAGTAGCCAAGTATACAATTTCCCTGTTTAATATGCTTTAACATGTTGATTTTTGTATGGTTCTTGATGCGAATTCAATCAATGTCCGACGTTCTACAGTAAATTCCTCAAATATTGTGATTTGAAATAAAAACTCTTAACTGTCTTGCAATATTAATAGAAAATCAAACTTGGTTGCATGCTGACTGACAGTTGCTTTTGAACACTTGAACCTTTTATGCTAGAGGACTGTATATACGGTGCATTCGGAAAGTATTCAAATCTACACACAATAACCCATAATGCCAAAGCAAAAACCAGTTAATAGTATTTTTTGCAAATGTATAATAAAAAAAACTGAAAAATTACATTTATATAAGTATTCAGACCCTTTATTCAGTACTTTGTTGAAGCACCTTTGGCAGTGATTACAGCCTCGAGTCTTCTTGGGTATGACGCCACAATCTTGGCACACCTATATTTAATAGTTTCTCCCATTCTTCTCTGCAGATCCTCTCAAGCCCTGTCAGGTTGGTTGGGGAGCGTTGCTGCACAGCAATTTTCAGGTCTCTTAAGATATGTTAGATCGGGTTCAAGTCCAGGCTTTGGCTGGGCCACTCAAGGACATTCAGAGACTTGTCCTGAAGCCACTCCTGCGTTGTCTTATGTGTGTGCTTAGGATTGTTGTCCTGTTGGAAGGTGAACCTTTGCCCCAGTCTGAGGTCCTGAGTGCTCTGGAGCAGGTTTTCATCAAGAAACTCTTTGTACTTTGTTCCATTCATCTTTCACTCGATCCTGACTAGTCTCCCAGTACCTGCCACTGAAAAACTTACCCACAACATGACTCTGATACCACCATGCTTCACCAAATGGATGGTGCCTGGTTTCCTACAGACATGATGCTTGGTATTCATGCCAAAGAGTTCAGTATTGGTTTCATCAGACCAGAGAATCTTGTTTCTCATGGTCAGAGTACTTTAGGTGATTTTTGGCCAAGCGGGCTGTCATGTGCCTTTTACTGAGGAGTGGCTTCCGTCTGGCCTCTCTACCATAAAGGCCTGATTGGTGGAGTGCTGCAGAGATGGTTGTCCTCCTGGAAGGTTATCCCATCTCCACAGAGGAACTCTGGAGCTCTGTCAGAGTGACCAGCTGGTTCTTGGTCACCTCCCTGACCAAGGCACTTCTCCCTCGATTGCTCAGTTTGGCCGGGCGTCCAGCTCTAGGAAGAGTCTTGGTGGTTCCAAACTTATTCCATTCAAGAATGATGGAGGCCACTGTGTTCTTGGGGACCTTCAATGCTGCATAAATGTTTTGGTACTCCTCCCCCAATCTGTGCTTCTACACAATCCTGTCTCGGAGCTCTACGGACAATTCCTTCAACCTCATGGCCTGGTTTTGCTCAGACATACACTGTCAACTGTGGGACAGGTGTGTGTCTTTCAAAATCATATCCAATCAATTTAATTTACCACAGGTGGACTCCAATCAATTTGTAGAAACATCCCAAGGATGATTAATGGAAACAGGATGCACCTGAGCTCAATATCGAGTCTCATAGCAAATGGTCTGAATACTTATGTAAATAAGCTAGCTCTCTTTTTTTTGTAATAAATGTGCAAACATTTCTAAAAACCTGTTTTTACTTTGTCATTATGGAGTACTGTGTGTTGATTTTCCTGGGAGACCCCTATTTGCTGCTCTATGACTCACTGACACTTCCCGGTCAGAGGTAATAAGGTTACACACGGAGATTGTTATTGCCAAAAATGTAGATGTGGAATATACACTGCTCAAAAAAATAAAGGGAACACTAAAAAAACACATCCTAGATCTGAATGAATGAAATATTCTTATTAAACACTTTTTTCTTTACATAGTTGAATGTGCTGACAGCAAAATCACACAAAAATGATCAATGGAAATCAAATGTATCAACCCATGGAGGTCTGGATTTGGAGTCACACTCAAAATTAAAGTAGAAAACCACACTACAGGCTGATCCAACTTTGATGTCATGTCCTTAAAACAAGTCCAAATGTGGCTCAGTAGTGTGTGTGGCCTCCACGTGCCTGTATGACCTCCCTACAACGCATGGGCATGCTCCTGATGAGGTGGCGGATGGTCTCCTGAGGGATCTCCTCCCAGACCTTGACTAAAGCATCCGCCAACTCCTGGACAGTCTGTGGTGCAACGTGGCGTTGGTGGATGGAGCGAGACATGATGTCCCAGATGTGCTCAATTGGATTCAGGTCTGGGGAACGGGCAGGCCAGTCCATAGCATCAATGCCTTCCTCTTGCAGGAACTGCTGACACACTCCAGCCACATGAGGTCTAGCATTGTCTTGCATTAGGAGGAACCCAGGGCCAACCGCACCAGCATATGGTCTCACAAGGGGTCTTAGGATCTCATCTCGGTACCTAATGGCAGTCAGGCTACCTCTGGCGAGCACATGGAGGGCTGTGCGGCCCCCCAAAGAAATGCCACCCCACACCATAACTGACCCTCCGCCAAACCGGTCATGCTGGAGGATGTTGCAGGCAGCAGAACGTTCTCCACGGCGTCTCCAGACTGTCACGTCTGTCACATGTGCTCAGTGTGAACCTGCTTTCATCTGTGAAGAGCACAGGGCGCCAGTGGCGAATTTGCCAATCTTGGTGTTCTCTGGCAAATGAAAAACATCCTGAACGGTGTTGGGCTGTAAGCACAACCCCCACCTGTGGACGTCGGGCCCTCATACCACTCTCATGGAGTCTGTTTCTGACCGTTTGAGCAGACACATGCACATTTGTGGCCTGCTGGAGGTCATTTTGCAGTGCTCTGGCAGTGCTCCTCCTGCTACTCCTTGCACAAAGGCGGAGGTAGCGGTCATGCTGCTGGGTTGTTGCCCTCCTACGGCCTCCTCCATGTCTCCTGATGTACTGGCCTGTCTCCTGGTAGCGCCTCCATGCTCTGGACACTACGCTGACAGACACAGCAAACCTTCTTGCCACAGCTCGCATTGATGTTCCATCCTGGATGCGCTGCACTACCTGAGCCACTTGTGTGGGTTGTAGACTCCGTCTCATGCTACCACTAGAGTGAAAGCACCGCCAGCATTCAAAAGTGACCAAAACATCAGCCAGGAAGCATAGGAACTGAGAAGTGGTCTGTGGTCCCCACCTGCAGAACCACTCCTTTATTGGGGGTGTCTTGCTAATTGCCTATAATTTCCACCTGTTGTCTATTCCATTTGCACAACAGCATGTGACATTTATTGTCAATCAGTGTTGCTTCCTAAGTGGACAGTTTGATTTCACAGAAGTGTGATTGACTTGGAGTTACATTGTGTTGTTTAAGTGTTCCCTTTCTTTTTTTGAGCAGTGTATATTGTTCTGGAATTAACAGCAGACGGGACATAATTTCCTGATTTGATACATAGCAGTGGCAAGAGGCTAATTTGTTTGCCCAATATTGCATGGAACAGCCAGACAACATATAACATCCTTCATTGCAACACATGTAGGCTTCATTAGGTATTTGTGATTGGCTGAGAAACACTGTATATTGTCTGTGTATTGATGAGTGTGCTAGCACATACAGAGGCACTGAGAAGGTTTTTAACCCTGACATGGACGTACTAACAATTCTAACACTTTGTTCAGATTAAAGTCATTGTTATACACTCGCTAAATGTGTAGTAGATTATACATACAACATAATCTGTTATTTGTTGGGAATAGATGGATTGATAAAGTAATACAGTTTATGTTTATACTCTACTAATTTTCTACTTGGATTTGTGATGCTTCTCTATTGCTTTGGTAAACCATGCTTATGAAATGCTGGTGCAAATACTATTTTAGACTTAAAGTTAGTATATTACATCGATATGTACATACATTTATTGTCTTATTGTTTGCTTTTGAAGGCTGAGTATGAGCACGGCCATCAGCATATCATTGGGAAGCGCTCTTCAAGTGAGGAGGTGAGTAGTGTGTATAATCCATTTCTTTAAAAAATGTAGCGTTCTTTATTGGGGGATAAAAACATTGAGAGAAATACAGGAAAGGCCAAGTTTGTACAAGAAGAGCGTGGGCTGCATTCAAACCCACGCTGACACAGTGTATGTGTACGCTAAAGGTAGCAGCCTTAACCGCTAGACCACCCCATCCCACATTTACACATAAAAAGTTGCCAAAGACAATATCAACACTGACAGAAACTTCACTGTAAATGGTATCATGATTTTACCTTAAAATAACTTGACATACAAACCAATTACCTATAGTATCATTATCTGCCTGGCCCTTTCTATATACAGTTACTCAATCAAAATGACTAACAGCTCAAATAAACAATGTACAGTTATTGTGTACATTGTATACAATTAAGATTCCAATGACTACATTAGTTTCAACTTCCTTTTTGCCTCCTTGGTCGTGGCTTTCCAAACTTTCTCCAGATTTACTACCACCTTCTGCTTCTTTAAAAACTTGGTCTGGTCCCAGCCTTGCAGCCCCGGTCCCTGCAGCACCGAGGCTGCATAAAGATTAAGCATTTAAAAAAAAAAGTATTACATTTTATTGTGGCATAAATGCAACCAACAGGTCATGATGTTTTCATCTGACTGTCAAACACAGGAGGCTGCTGAGGGGAGAACGGCTCCGAATAATGGCTGGAACAGAGCAATAGGAATGGCATCAAACACCTGGAAACCATGTGTTTGATGTATTTACCATTCCACTAATTCCACCCCAGTCATTACCATGAGCCTGTTCTCCCCAATTATGCTGGGGAGATTCTATTGCTAATGGAATTTCCCCAAAGTGCCTGTTTCGAGGAGTCAAGGTAAATTCAACCGGTCTAGGGCACTGCATCTCAGTGCATGAGGCATCACAGACACGCTGGTTTGAATCCAGGCTGTATCACAACCAGCTGTGATTGGGAGTCCCATAGGGCAGTGCACAACTGGCCCAGTGTCGTCTGGGTTTGGCCGGTGTAGGATGTCATACAGTTTGTGCTTTCACCTTATGATAGCTATGTGGGACAACCACACATTACTGTCATGGTATATACATTTTTCCTTAATAAAGTAGCTATGAGCAAAGTCAGAGTTAGCAAGGGGGAAAAAAGTTAAGTGCGAGTGTTAGTTCACGAAAGGCTTTTTTTTCATGTCAAACTGAAATGATTTATGAAAATATAAAGAATACAGTATATAAAAACATACATCAACAGTATAAGGTTATATGTTAACAAGACAATGAAATAAAGACGATGAATTTATGAATACGTTTAAAAATATATATATTTATAGGTCTGGAAGTCTGCTTTCATGATGAAATTTGCTGTACTTGCCATAATGCTGTGCCTGAAACTGTAAGTGCAAAATGAACTCGTCAAAATATCCAGTATATTTTTGTAATTTCAAAGTACATAAACATTTTGTTCAAAACCATTTCAGTGGTATGATAAATTTAAGCAATTACAAATGTGAGTTTCAACCTGAATATTTAATTGATACATTGACATCAATGTTGATGAGTTTGATGCAAGTTGTTAAGGTGTTACCAACCAATTAAATCCTTTTTACAGCACTCTGGCCATCATTATCACGAAAGCTTTTAAAAATGTTTTATTTCACCTTTATTTAACCAGGTAGGCAAGTTGAGAACAAGTTCTCATTTACAATTGCGACCTGGCCAAGATAAAGCAAAGCAGTTCGACACATACAGAGTTACACATGGAGTAAAACAAACATACAGTCAATAATACAGTATGAACAAGTCTATATACGATATGAGCAAATGAGGTGAGATAAGGGAGGTAAAGGCAAAAAAAGGCCTTTACTGTGTGTGTGTGTGTGTGTGTATGTATTTCTGTGTGATTGTTTCATTAGTTAGTAAATAAATATTTAAGCCAATTTGTGTAAGCTGATTCATCATGGAGACTAGCATTCATGCAGATTTAGAGGATATTACGACATTCAGAAAGAGACTGAAATAGGAGCAAATGATTGATGGATGACGGATGGTATTTTGAGATATTTGGATAACTTTGAGTTAATTCAGGAAATGGTAGCTCGTTAAATAACCTTTTCCCGTGGTACCCCAGATTACTACTTCATTAATTTGTATTATGATTAATTTAATTGCGTAATAATTGAACGTGGTATGTAATTATTCGATGAATAGTCGTCATCACATTAATGGTAGCAACGTCATGACACCCTGTCTTCTTTTTATATTTTCCTATGATCATTTCAATTTGACATTAAAAAAAATATTTTGTGGCAGCCATAAAGAGTGGACTATATGAGACAAGGTAATCATAAACTTAAAGGGTGAGTCTGGTGTTTTGGCTGATTTCACACAGGATTATTCACCTGTGTGTTGGCAACACCCCTGGATTAGACCTACAGTATGAACACACACCAATATCATTGGATTAACAGAGACTAGGTCTGAGCTCACTGTTGATAATATAATAACTTATTGTCATGACTCAGACATCTCTTTCTGCAATTACTGATGGCAGAAGCAAGATAGCCTGCACCTTAGTCAGCATTATATGCTAAGCATTCTTCTTACAGTAAACTCCAGTTTACTGGTATTCTAGAATATAAAGCCCAGTGCAGACAAAACTGAATTTTCCACACTATGATGTTGGAATAATATTGTGAAATTGTGAAAATAATGATGATGCCCTGTTAGTGAAAGAGCTGTTCGAAAATACCACCTGAAATGTCTGCCTGTTTTGGTGGGGTAGAGGTTTGGCCTGCCTGGTGACATCAAATACTTAAATTACTTAATAGACCAATAAGAAAGAGAGTTCCAAACCTCTCTGCCAGTAACAGCTAGTTTTCATGTTCCCCTCTCCACTCAGACCACTGCAAGGCAGTCCTAGCTAAAGTCTTTCTGGAGAAATTGCTCTTTGATAAGAAGCTATTTTGTTTCTTATTGACAATTTTAATTGAAAACAATCATAGTAAGGTACTTAATTGTTACCCATAAATGATTTGATATTGAGATCATTTAGGCTAAAGAATCTTAAATACACTTAAAACTCTGCTTAACCCTGATGAACATCTTGACATTGGTGCTAAGATCTAATGAATTGTTTTTAGAGCATTCTAAACATACCAGTGTCCTGTAGTTTCTTTTTAACAACTGTATATACTGTATGTTTTTCCTACATGCACCTGAAAATACATAAAGTGTTGCAGACTACCCTCTTTCTTGCTTATGACTTTCAGTGATTTCTGTAAGTTAAATCAAAGTATGATCAAGTGTAATCAATTTTGTGTGGTTATCCTTAAATATACTCTCCAGACTCCAGCCCAGAGGGAATTGTTGATATGCTGTCAATTCTGTATAGACAACATTTTATTTGGAAAACTTTGACAAAAATGTCTTTAGTATTTTACAGAAAGATTTTAAAAAAGTCAGATCCTGGACTGTCTTAAAAAAATATTTGGTATGCAAATATGGGCATATTTATTGAGATATTGCCTGATTTGCTTCTTATATTTGCGCCTCTTCGATGGTCCAACATCCTTGTCTGTTGTTCAGTGCTTTCCCAGGTAAGGGGGCAGTATCTCTTCGGCTGCATCAGATTCACTACTGTCAGTGTCCGTGCTAGCTGGGCTAACAACAAATGTAGAATTGCTGATTCTAGCATTGGATGTGCTTGGGGAAGTAGAGCAACTTGTGTCATCGACAGGTGCAGATGTAGTACTGCTGGTAGTAGCAGTAATACCAGTAGAGCTGGTATGTGTCTCTATGGACGAGGGACTTACTTTTTTTTAATCATTGATCCATTTTCGAGCAAACGAAATGAGCAGCAGCTATGTTTGGCAACATAGTGGAATTCCCGCGAGAGAGTAGTGTGGTTGGATGTTAATTATTTGTCTAGGCTACTTCTATTTGAAATTGTGTTGTTATTTTGCTGAACACTAGATGGTTTAATTTTATTTTTGGCAGTGAAATGAGAAAAAAAACTCACCCAAATGTATAGCCCTGTTGGAAAATATAAATGGACTGTTTGAAAATGTGAAGAAAAAATAAAAACACTGGGCCAATTGTGCTCCGCCCTAAGGGGACTCCCAATCATGGCCAGATGTGATACAGCCTGGATTTGAACCAAGTACTTTAGTGATGCCTCTTGCACTGAGATGCAGTTACTTAGACCGCTGCACCATTCGGGAACTTAATACATACAGTGGGGAGAAAAAGTATTTGATACACTGCCGATTTAGCAGATTTTCCAACTTACATAGCATAGCAGGTCTGTAATTTTTTAATCATAGGTACACTTTTTTTACAATTTTTATTTCACCTTTATTTAACCAGGTAGGCAAGTTGAGAACAAGTTCTCATTTACAATTGCGACCTGGCCAAGATAAAGCAAAGCAGTTCGACACATACAACGACACAGAGTTACACATGGAGTAAAACAAACATACAGTCAATAATACAGTATAAACAAGTCTATATACGATGTGAGCAAATGAGGTGAGAAGGGAGGTAAAGGCAAAAAAGGCCATGGTGGCAAAGTAAATACAATATAGCAAGTAAAACACTGGAATGGTAGTTTTGCAATGGAAGAATGTGCAAAGTAGAAATAAAAATAACGGGGTGCAAAGGAGCAAAATAAACAAATAACTAAAATAGATACCGTAGGGAAAGAGGTAGTTGTTTGGGAAAAATTATAGGTGGGCTATGTACAGGTGCAGTAATCTGTGAGCTTCTCTGACAGTTGGTGCTTAAAGCTAGTGAGGGAGATAAGTGTTTCCAGTTTCAGAGATTTTTGTAGTTCGTTCCAGTCATTGGCAGCAGAGAACTGGAAGGAGAGGCGGCCAAAGAAAGAATTGGTTTTGGGGGTGACTAGAGAGATATACCTGCTGGAGCGTGTGCTACAGGTGGGAGATGCTATGGTGACCAGCGAGCTGAGATAAGGGGGGACTTTACCTAGCAGGGTCTTGTAGATGACATGGCGATGAGTATGAAGCGAGGGCCAGCCAACGAGAGCGTACAGGTCGCAATGGTGGGTAGTATATGGGGCTTTGGTGACAAAACGGATTGCACTGTGATAGACTGCATCCAATTTGTTGAGTAGGGTATTGGAGGCTATTTTGTAAATGACATCGCCAAAGTCGAGGATTGGTAGGATGGTCAGTTTTACAAGGGTATGTTTGGCAGCACGAGTGAAGGATGCTTTGTTGCGAAATAGGAAGCCAATTCTAGATTTAACTTTGGATTGGAGATGTTTGATATGGGTCTGGAAGGAGAGTTTACAGTCTAACCAGACACCTAAGTATTTGTAGTTGCCCAAGTATTCTCAGTCAGAGCCGTCCAGAGTAGTGATGTTGGACAGGCGGGTAGGAGCAGGTAGCGATCGGTTGAAGAGCATGCATTTAGTTTTACTTGTATTTAAGAGCAATTGGAGGCCACGGAAGGAGAGTTGTATGGCATTGAAGCTTGCCTGGAGGGTTGTTAACACAGTGTCCAAAGAAGGGCCAGAAGTATACAGAATGGTGTCGTCTGCGTAGAGGTGGATCAGAGACTCACCAACAGCAAGAGCGACCTCATTGATGTATACAGAGAAGAGAGTCGGTCCAAGAATTGAACCCTGTGGCAGCCCCATAAAGACTGCCAGAGGTCCGGACAGCAGACCCTCCGATTTGACACACTGAACTCTATCAGAGAAGTAGTTGGTGAACCAGGCGAGGCAATCATTTGAGAAACCAAGGCTGTCGAGTCTGCCGATGAGGATGTGGTGATTGACAGATTCGAAAGCCTTGGCCAGATCAATGAATGCACAGTAATCTTTCATATCGATGGCGGTTAAGATATCGTTTAGGACCTTGAGCGTGGCTGAGGTGCACCCATGACCAGCTCTGAAACCAGATTGCATAGCAGAGAAGGTATGGTGAGATTCGAAATGGTCGGTAATCTGTTTGTTGACTTAGCTTTCGAAGACCTTAGAAAGGCATGGTAGGATAGATATAGGACTGTAGCAGTTTGGGTCAAGAGTGTCCCCCCCTTTGAAGAAGGGGATGACCGCAGCTGCTTTCCAATCTTTGGGAATCTCAGACGACACTAAAGAGAGGTTGAACAGGCTAGTAATAAGGGTTGCAACAATTTCGGCAGATAATTTTAGAAAGAAAGGGTCCAGATTGTCTAGCCCGGCTAATTTGTAGGGGTCCAGATTTTGCAGCTCTTTCAGAACATCAGCTGAATGGATTTGGGAGAAGGAGAAATGGGGAAGGCTTGAGCGAGTTGCTGTTGGGGGTGCAGTGCTGTTGACCGGGGTAGGAGTAGCCAGGTGGAAAGCATGGCCAGCCGAAGAAAAATGCTTATTGAAATTTTCAATTATGGTGGATTTATCAGTGGTGACAGTGTTTCCTATCTTCAGTGCAGTGGGCAGCTGGGAGGAGGTGTTCTTATTCTCCATGGACGTTACAGGGTCCCAGAACTTTTTTGAGTTAGTGTTGCAGGAAGCAAATTTCTGCTTGAAAAAGCTAGCCTTGGCTTTTCTAACTGCCTGTGTATAATGGTTTCTAGCTTCCCTGAACAGCTGCATATCACGGGGGCTGTTCGATGCTAATGCAGAACACCATAGGATGTTTTTGTGTTGGTTAAGGGCAGTCAGGTCTGGGGAGAACCAAGGGCTATATCTGTTCCTGGTTCTAAATTTCTTGAATGGGGAATGTTTATTTAAGATGGTTAGGAAGGCATTTAAAAAAAATATCCAGGCATCCTCTACTGACGGGATGAGATCAATATCCTTCCAGGATACCCCGGCCAGGTCGATTAGAAAGGCCTGCTCGCTGAAGTGTTTCAGTTTTACAGTGATGAGTGGAGGTCATTTGACCGCTGCCCCATTACGGATGCAGGCAATGAGGCAGTGATCGCTGAGATCTTGGTTGAAGACAGCAGAGGTGTATTTAGAGGGCAAGTTGGTTAGGATGATATCTATGAGGGTGCCCGTGTTTAAGGCTTTGGGGAGGTACCTGGTAGGTTCATTGATAATTTGTGTGAGATTGAGGGCATCAAATTTAGATTGTAGGATGGCTGGGGTGTTAAGCATGTTCCAGTTTAGGTCGCCTAGCAGCATGAGCTCTGAAGATAGATGGGGGGCAATCAGTTCACATATGGTGTCCAGAGCACAGCTGTGGGCAGAGGGTGGTCTATAGCAGGCGGCAACGGTGAGAGACTTGTTTTTAAAAGTAGAAGTTCAAATTGTTTGGGTACAGACCTGGATAGTAGGACAGAACTCTGCAGGCTATCTTTGCAGTAGATTGCAACACCGCCCCCTTTGGCAGTTCTATCTTGTCTGAAAATGTTGTAGTTTGGAATTAAAATTTCAGAATTTTTGGTGGTCTTCCTAAACCAGGATTCAGACACAGCTAGAACATCCGGGTTGGCAGAGTGTGCTAAAGCAGTGAATAGAACAAACTTAGGGAGGAGGCTTCTAATGTTAACATGCATGAAACCAAGGCTATTACGGTTACAGAAGTCGTCAAAAGAGAGCGCCTGGGGAATAGGAGTGGAGCTAGGCACTGCAGGGCCTGGATTCACCTCTACATCGGCAGAGGAACATAGGAGGAGTAGAATAAGGGTGCGGCTAAAAGCAATAAGAATTGGTCGTCTAGAACGTCTGGAACAGAGAGTAAAAGGAGATTTCTGGGGGCGATAAAATAGCATCAAGGTATAATGTACAGACAAAGGTATGGTAGGATGTGAATACAGTGGAGGTAAACCTAGGTATTGAGTGATGAAGAGAGAGATATTGTCTCTAGAAACATCATTGAAACCAGGAGATGTCATTGCATGTGTGGGTGGTGGAACTAATAGGTTGGATAAGGTATAGTGAGCAGGACTAGAGGCTCTACAGTGAAATAAGCCAATAAACACTAACCAGAACAGCAATGGACAAGGCATATTGACATTAAGGAGTGGCATGCTTAGTCGAGTGATCAAAAGGGTCCGGTGAGTGGAGAGGTTGGTTGGGGGTCACGGCGATTTAGACAGCTAGCCAGGCCATTGGTAGCAAGCTAGCATAGGATGGAGGTCTGTTATTAGCCACCTCTTGCGTTCCGTCAGTAGATTAGTGGGGTTCCGTGTGGTAGAGGGGATTAATCCAAATCACACAACAACAACAAAAATAAAAACAATAGATATAGTTTTAGAGGCCCAAGAAGAAAACGTAATAATAATAATAATAAAAATAAACAAATACATTGTCCGATTGTCTATTCAGAAAGCAGCCGATAAGACAGCTAACGGTTAGCAGGCCGCAGATGGGCGTTCAGGTAACGTCGCGACCGAGGAGCCAGCCGGATAACTCCTTCGGGTAGATAACGTCGGCAGTCCAGTTGTGAAGGCCCGGTGGGGCTCCGCGTAGGCAGTGAAACGGGTCCGGATAGGTGACTGCAGCCCAGGAGTGATTGATGGAACTCAGGAGTGATTGACGGAGCTGGCTAGCTCCGGAATAATTGATGTTTGCTCGGGAATCGACGAAAGCCGATAGTCACACGGATAGCAGCTAGCTGTGAGATCCAGGTATGAATGTCCAGAGTTAGCGGTTGAAATCCAGGGACATGGAGAGAAAAATTGGTGTTCCGAGCCGTGCTGCGCCGTACAAAACTGGCAATAGATTTTCGAGCTAAAGGATAGCTGATGACAACAAACCGTGGTTAGCTGAATACTAACGATTTGCCAGCAAAGAAGCTAACTAGCTTCTGAACTAGCTTCTGAACTAGCTTCTGATTAGCTTCTGGATTAGCTTCTGGGCTAGCTTCTGGCTAGCTCCTGGCTAGCTTCTGGCTAGTTTCTGGCTAGCTTCTTGGAGTTTCTGGCTAGCTTCTAGGGGGATTACAGATTTGAGGTAAATAATACTTTTTTATAAATATAAATTGGTGAGGCGGGTTGCAGGAGAGTGTTTTGAAGATGAGTTGATGGAAAATAAAAAAAATGTATGTGAAAAAAGTTGTAAATATATATATATATATATACGGGACACGACAAGACGAGGACAAAAGACGTCTGAACTGCTATGCCATCTTGGAATGCAAATTAATTACTTAAAAATCATACAATGTGATTTTCTGGATTTTCGTTTTAGATTCCGTCTCTCACAGTTGAAGTGTACCTATGATAAAAAATAAACAATTTCTTAAGGTTTATCTCTGTAGCGTAGCATGCAGATCACGTGGGTTCAAACCCAGTCAGGCACATAAGAACATTTATCTGGTCATATATTGTGGCAAATTTGTCTTCAAGCTGAATAAAAACATTCAGATGATATCATACCTGTACCCTGTGATCAAAGTTGTTTGTTGTGAGTAGCTTTGTGTTGTACACATATTTAATTAAACTCAACAAAAAGTACATCTCAGAAAAGGAACTGAGGACTCAAGGCAGTGTTTTGGCTCTATCTTGGCTACTACATGTACACTTCTTAATTCAAGCACAGCGATGCACTTGTTCACAACTCCATAGAAGCCTCACAAATTTCTTTAGTCATTAACTTCTTAAATTATTTATCATTATTATCACCTTCCTCATCCTTATCCTCATCATCCTCATCCTTACAGTCAACCACAAGCTTCCTCCAATAACTTCACACTTAACACTTTAAATTCTATAAAGTTGTAGCAATGCCATTTGGTTGAATATGCGCCTGACAGTGACATACCATTTGTCTACATTCAAGAATGAATGGGTGAAGGAGTGTTTAATTTTTGAGTATGTCTACTCACTTTCTCTTGAAGCCACTAAGGTTAACCCCTATTACTGCCACGACACATCAACCACAGACCATAATGTTTTTACTATACTAAAATAATCACTTGAAGTCTGTCTTTCAGACATTACAGCATTTTAGACATTTACAGTATAACAAAATGATGAGGGAAGTCAATTAAATATAATCAGTGGTTTGTCTGTGGCCCCTATCACTCCACCTTAGTCAGGTAGGGAAGTGATTCAGAACATACCTATTTTCCTGGCATCTGATTGGCTGCTTCTGTCGATGGACAGTGCATACGTTTCTCTTCCCTTTATACAATGTCTCATGTGAACAGTACCGTTTGTTTCTTAGGTCAAATTGTTCTTGGTCATATTCTCGATTCTTCTTGAATGTTATCAAAGATAAGGTAAAGTCATTTATACAGTCCTTCTATGAGCTCTTTAATGAGTGTTATGGTTATGTTATTTTTGGCAATGTGTTTGATGAATTGATTTTAACATTGTAATTTCTTTAAGGTCTTTGAGATGATTGTGGCAATTCAACTGACAAGTGTTTGTCACGAGGGACTAGGTGTGTGAGGAAGAATCAGGCGCAGAGAGCAGAGAGTTCCACAGGAAGAAGTGCACTTTAATACGGCACCAAAAGCAATGCCCACAACACAGAGCGCGGAAAAATATGGACCAACCCAAGACACAGGGTACCAGGTCCAGAGCATGAACACACCTAATAACACACACACGTAACACAAGAATAATCCCGCACAAAACAAGGGCGGGTATACTAACTTTAAATAAGGAAGCCCATCAAGCAAACACAAATAGACACAAGTGCAACTAATAAGACAAAACAAACAGAAAACGAAAAAGGGATCGGTGGCGGCTAGTAGGCCGGTGACGACGACCCCGAGCACCGCCCGAACAGGCAGGGGAGCCAACTTCGGCGGAAGTCGTGACAGTATTGCGATGGAAGTAACTGCTGTGCTTGTAAGAATCTTTCTATTTGACAAATAATTGTTATTCTAGGATTTCTTTAGTATCCCCTTAAAAAGAGACATATTTTACAAAGTGTTTGTAATTGCATGGTAGGAACTAGGTAGGCCAGACTTTCATGCTTATTAAAAAACACTGGTTTAAATCACAAGGCTCATTTGAATTTCCTGCGGGGCAGGAACATACTCAGCGACAACAGCGTGATAAAATGAAGATACTACACCTGTATTGGATGTGAGAGCATATAAAGCATTTGACTATATTTCACCCAATGAGTACCTGGTACAGCTCTACCACAAGCAGAGCTAAGAGGAGACCTAAGTGCAGAGATGCACATCAGTGGAGGCCTCAGCTTCAGACCCAGTACTACTTCAGACCTGTGTCGCTGAGCAGCAGGGTCCCCAGGGTGGATCTTAGCCCCAGACCTGGACCCTGCAGGGGTCTGTCGCCCAGCCAGGACCACTGCCCCCTCATCCTCAGGTAAATGGAACAGACTGAATTTAGGCATTTTAAAAGACAAAAAAAACTGGTTCCTATATCAGGATACATTTAACAAGCCTAAACTACTTGTCATTGTCTTAAAAGGAGGGGTTATCAACACAATTAGGGACCCCTAATCAACATTTAACAATCAGTTATTATTTAGCATAACCATATGCAAGGGCATAACAGTTGTGCAGATATTGAATTTTAACATAGAATGTGATTTGACTTTATCTTCACATTTGTTCCCCACTTATGGACACTTCCCCATGTTCTCAGCACCACAAGCTGGTAAGAGGACTATGATAATGATAATTAGACACTGTGTGGTACAATACGTATAAATACAGTATGTGACAGTTTGAAAGTCAAACTCAATAAAAATCTTCTATCACCTGGTTTTCATCCAAAACCACATTTAATTAAGGTCAAATATGTAGCAAGCCCTCAAGGGGTTTGTCTTCAACTCAGTTCTATTGGATGGGGATTTTTCCACTTGAGATCTACTGTCAGAATATTTAGCATACAGAAACCATCTGTGTTTGTCCTTGACTTGACTCATGGCAGACATTTGATTTGTTGGGGAAACTTCAACTCAATCTAATCATTATTTGAGTTATGACTCCAGAAGGCTACACTGCAGAGTGGTGGTAATAATAATGATTTATTGTAGATGTTTGACACACTATCAATAGAATACGGGATTTTGGTGCCTGTCTTTGTACAACATACAGTTCATGTAAGGACATGGAGTGTTGTTTAGATCTCTCTTAATCTCTTTCTGAATGCTAAATGAGTATTAAAAATCCTTAAGTATTTTGTACAGTTCACCCATGGTTTTTCCAAGCAGCAGTCCCACATGTTCTAAATTTTCCACAAATCCTGGCCAAGGCTTTCACAGTAAACCCAGTGGCACCAGTCACTCCACAACCACAATCAATGCAATCAACACAGGTAACACAGTCTGACCAACAGCAGCAGCAGCAACAGCAGCAGCAACAGCAATAGCAGGTAGATACAAATAAATGACAATCAAGTCTAAACAAACCTATTTTTTGCAAAATAGTAATATGCTTGTGTCTTTTTAATGAAAAGGTGTAGTTTGGCTTAATTTTGTGTTTTATAAAATCTAACGCACATGTTCAGAAATACTCTGTAAAGAAAAATGTGTATTGTCCACAGAGTCCCAAATTCTTCTACATTTTTCGACAACTAATGGTAAGACAACTTCAATTATTTTCACAGAATTCAATTTAATGCTTTTATTGTACCACTGGTATTTGTCTCATTATACTGTGTGACAATTCTGTTCTAGAATGCTCCATTTGGAGTTCTGAACTCTGAAGATCAAAGATCCCTATGTTTATTTTGAAACTCATTGAACTCAATAAACTCATTGAACTCAGCGATAAAGATGTATCTGCAACAATATACAAAGAATGCATTAATTTCACACATTCCTCTTTCTTTCTCTCTCTCTTTGTCTGACAGATGGCAGGTAGAATGGATCCCATTGGGGAAGTACTTGCCCGGTTTGGGGGAAGCACGCCCACAGCCAGTCAGCCCATCTGTGGCCTGAAATCCAGAGCTTCCCTCCTTCAGTCTGCCCTCACCCGGCCTCCTACCCACCATGGGGTTCTCTCTTGGGAGTCTCCCCAGCAGACAGACCATCAATCCTGGGTTGGTGGCCAACGTAGGTCTGCCTATCCCTGGAGCCTTGCATGATACCACGGACCCTGCCTTTGGTCTGGACACAGCCACTCCCCCACCACCGGTCTAGCACAGTCACCAATCAAATTACCACACTGACACACACCTGACCACACCCATCCCACCCACAGAGATGGGCCTTGTCCTGGAGACTGTGCCCACTACCCTGAGTGTTGCCATGGAGACCAACACAGACATCAAGCCTTGAGAAAAACACCCACCACCCCTCATATCGAGATTGTGTTAAGATACCAATTGAAGTTGCAATGAGAGTGTTAATATCTGAAAGGTTTTGTGTTCATGGGTAATAATGAAACATGTAGTCTTCGAGTAGTACTGGCGAGTAGGAGTTGTATTTATATGTGTTGCATTTATTCAATAATATTTCAGTGTTTTACTATGTATTTAGGATTAACAGCGTTGCAAGTTAATTCTTGACTGTGTTGTGAGCTTCAGTGTATAAAGTCATACAAGAATTGCTAATGCTAATGCATTTTGACAACCTCTGGAGTCATCTTCAATATTGTTGCAACACCTGTCTATATCTGTGGTCTCAATTTCCTTTATTGTCTCCACCAGTTTATCTGTGGCATTGACGACATGTAGCTTTCAAATACAGTGCCTTGCGAAAGTATTCGGCCCCCTTGAACTTTGCGACCTTTTGCCACATTTCAGGCTTCAAACATAAAGATATAAAACTGTATTTGTTTGTGAAGAATCAACAACAAGTGGGACACAATCATGAAGTGGAACGACATTTATTGGATATTTCAAACTTTTTTAACAAATCAAAAACTGAAAAATTGGGCGTGCAAAATTATTCAGCCCCCTTAAGTTAATACTTTGTAGCGCCACCTTTTGCTGCGATTACAGCTGTAAGTCGCTTGGGGTATGTCTCTATCAGTTTTGCACATCGAGAGACTGACATTTTTTCCCATTCCTCCTTGCAAAACAGCTCGAGCTCAGTGAGGTTGGATGGAGAGCATTTGTGAACAGCAGTTTTCAGTTCTTTCCACAGATTCTCGATTGGATTCAGGTCTGGACTTTGACTTGGCCATTCTAACACCTGGATATGTTTATTTTTTAACCATTCCATTGTACATTTTGCTTTATGTTTTGGATCATTGTCTTGTTGGAAGACAAATCTCCGTCCCAGTCTCAGGTCTTTTGCAGACTCCATCAGGTTTTCTTCCAGAATGGTCCTGTATTTGTCTCCATCCATCTTCCCATCAATTTTAACCATCTTCCCTGTCCCTGCTGAAGAAAAGCAGGCCCAAACCATGATGCTGCCACCACCATGTTTGACAGTGGGGATGGTGTGTTCAGGGTGATGAGCTGTGTTGCTTTTACGCCAAACATAACGTTTTGCATTGTTGCCAAATAGTTCAATTTTGGTTTCATCTGACCAGAGCACCTTCTTCCACATGTTTGGTGTGTCTCCCAGGTGGCTTGTGGCAAACTTTAAACTACACTTTTTATGGATATCTTTAAGAAATGGCTTTCTTCTTGCCACTCTTCCATAAAGGCCAGATTTGTGCAATATACGACTGATTGTTGTACTATGGACAGAGTTTCCCACCTCAGCTGTAGATCTCTGCAGTTCATCCAGATTGATCATGGGCCTCTTGGCTGCATCTCTGATCAGTCTTCTCCTTGTATGAGCTGAAAGTTTAGAGGGACGGCCAGGTCTTGGTAGATTTGCAGTGGTCTGATACTCCTTCCATTTCAATATTATCGCTCTTACAGTGCTCCTTGGGATGTTTAAAGCTTGGGAAATCTTTTTGTATCCAAATCCGGCTTTAAACTTCTTCACAACAGTATCTCGGACCTGCCTGGTGTGTTCCTTGTTCTTCATGATGCTCTCTGCGCTTTTAACGGACCTCTGAGACTATCACAGTGCAGGTGCATTTATACGGAGACTTGATTACACACAGGTGGATTGTATTTATCATCATTAGTCATTTAGGTCAACATTGGATCATTCAGAGATCCTCACTGAACTTCTGGAGAGAGTTTGCTGCACTGAAAGTAAAGGGGCTGAATAATTTTGCACGCCCACTTTTTCAGTTTTTGATTTGTTAAAAAAGTTTGAAATATCCAATAAATGTCGTTCCACTTCATGATTGTGTCCCACTTGTTGTTGATTCTTCACAAAAAAATACAGTTTTATATCTTTATGTTTGAAGCCTGAAATGTGGCAAAAGGTCGCAAAGTTCAAGGGGGCCGAATACTTTCGCAAGGCACTGTAATTAAACGAAAACATAATTGCTGCAAAGGTAGCTGAGAGCTTACATCCCAAACCTTCAGGCCGTTTATGTACTAATTATCTACTAAATGTATATATACAGTGGGGCAAAAAAGCATTTAGTCAGCCACCAATTGTGCAAGTTCTCCCAATTAAAAATTAGTCATTGATCTGGCCAAGGCTTTCGACTCTGTCAATAACCACATCCTCATCGGCAGACTCGACAGCCTTGGTTTCTCAAATGATTGCCTCGCCTGGTTCACCAACTACTTTTCTGATAGAGTTCAGTGTGTCAAATCGGAGGGTCTGCTGTCCGGACCTCTGGCAGTCTCTATGGGGGTGCCACAGGGTTCAATTCTTGGGCCGACTCTCTGCTCTGTATACATCAATGATGTCGTTCTTGCTGCTGGTGAGTCTCTGATCCACCTCTACGCAGACGACACCATTCTGTATACTTCTGGCCCTTCTTTGGACAATGTGTTAACAACCCTCCAGGCAAGCTTCAATGCCATACAACTCTCCTTCCGTGGCCTCCAATTGCTCTTAAATACAAGTAAAACTAAATGCATGCTCTTCAACCGATCGCTGTCTGCACCTGCCCGCCTGTCCAACATCACTACTCTGGACGGCACTGACTTAGAATATGTGGACAACTACAAATACCTAGGTGTCTGGTTAGACTGTAAACTCTCCTTCCAGACCCACATAAAACATCTCCAATCCAAAGTTAAATCTAGAATTGGCTTCCTATTTCGCAACAAAGCATCCTTCACTCATGCTGCCAAACATACCCTTGTAAAACTGACCATCCTACCAATCCTCGACTTTGGCGATGTCATTTACAAAATAGCCTCCAATACCCTACTCAACAAATTGGATGCAGTCTATCACAGTGCAATCCGTTTTGTCACCAAAGCCCCATATACTACCCACCATTGCGACCTGTACGCTCTCGTTGGCTGGCCCTCGCTTCATACTCATCGCCAAACCCACTGGCTCCATGTCATCTACAAGACCCTGCTAGGTAAAGTCCCCCCTTATCTCAGCTCGCTGGTCACCATAGCATCACCCACCTGTAGCACACGCTCCAGCAGGTATATCTCTCTGGTCACCCCCAAAACCAATTCTTTCTTTGGCCGCCTCTCCTTCCAGTTCTCTGCTGCCAATGACTGGAACGAACTTCAAAAATCTCTGAAGCTGGAAACACTTATCTCCCTCACTAGCTTTAAGCACCAACTGTCGGAGCAGCTCACAGATTACTGCACCTCTACATAGCCCACCTATAATTTTGCCCAAACAACTACCTCTTTCCCTACGGTATCTATTTTATTTATTTATTTATTTTGCTCCTTTGCACCCCATTATTCTACTTTGCACATTCTTCCACTGCAAATATACCATTCCAGTGTTTTACTTGCTATATTGTATTTCCTTTGCCACCACGGCCTTTTTTTGCCTTTACCTCCCTTATCTCACCTCATTTGCTCACATTGTATATAGACTTGTTTACACTGTATTATTGACTGTATGTTTGTTTTACTCCATGTCTAACTCTGTGTCGTTGTATGAACTGCTTTGCTTTATCTTGGCCAGGTCGCAATTGTAAATGAGAACTTGTTCTCAACTTGCCTACCTGGTTAAATAAAGGTGAAATAAATATATAAATAAAAAATAAAAATAAAAAAAACATGAGAGAGGCCTGTAATTTTCATCATAGGTACACTTCAACTATGACAGACAAAATGAGAAAAAAAATCCAGAAAAGGGTGAGACTCTCATGAACACGATGGTGTTTACTCCGTTTTGCTCTACCAGTCGGTACAACCAATCTTTCCGTGGAAAGGTGAGACTCTTACGAACATGTACAGTACATTACCAGTCAAATGTTTGGACACATCTACTCATTCAAGAGTTTTTCTTTATTTTACTTTTTTTTTTACTATTTTCTGCATTGAAGAATAATAGTGAAGACATCAAAATATGAAATACAACATATGGAATCATGTAGTAACCGGAAAAATGTTCCACAAATCAACAAATGTTTAGTGTTTAGATTCTTCAAAGTAGCCACCCTTTTCCTTGATGACAGCTTTGCACACTCTTGGCATTCTCTCAACCAGCTTCATGGGGCAGTCACCTGGAATGCATTTCAATTAGCAGGTGTGCCTTGTTAAAGGTTAAATTGTGAAATGTCTTTCCTTCATGCGTTTGAGCCAATCAGTTGTGTTTTGACAAGGTGGAGTGGTATACAGAAGATAGCCCTATTTGGTAAAAGACAAAGTCCATATTATGGCAAGAACAGCTCAAATAAGCAAAGAGAAAGAACAGTCATTACTTTAAAGGTCTGTCAATTCGGAAAATGTCAAGAACTTTGAACGTTTCTTCCAGTGCAGTCGCAAAACCCATCAAGCGCTATGATGAGAATGGCTCTCATGAGGACCGGCACAGGAAAGAAAGACCCAGAGTTACCTCTGCTGCAAAGGAAAAGTTCTTTAGAGTTAACTGCACCTCAAACTGCAGCCCAAATAAGTGTTTCACAGAGTTCAAGTAACAGACACATCTCAACATCAACTTTTCAGAGGAGACTGCATGAATCAGGCCTTCATTGTCGAATTGCTGCAAAGAAAGCACTATTTAAGGACACCAATAATAAGAAGAGACTTGCTTGGGCCAAGAAACACGAGCAATGGACATTAGACTGGTGGAAATCTGTCCTTTGGTTTGATGAGTCCAAATTTGAGATTTTTGGTTCCAACCGCCTTGTCTTTGTGAGACACAGAGTAGGTGAACGGATGATCTCCTCATTTGTGGTTCCCACCGTGAAACATGGAGGAGGAGGTGTGATGATGTGGGGGTTCTTTTCTGGTGACACTGTTGGGGATTTATTTAGATTTTAAGGCACACTTAACCAGAATGGCTACCACAGCATTCTGCAGCAATACACCATCCCATCTGGTTTGGGATTAGTGGAACTGTTATTTGTTTTTCAAGAGGACAATGACCCAACACACCTCCAGGCTGTGTAAGGGCTATTTGACCACGAAGGAGATTGATCGAGTGCTGCATCAGATGACCTGGCCTCTACGATCACCTGAATTGAGATGGTTTGGGACGAGTTGGACCACAGAGTGAAGCAACAGCAGCCAACAAGTGCTCAGCATTTGTGGGAACTCCTTCAAATTATATATACTTTAGACTACTTTTGAGATCTGAAAAATTATGTTTTGGAGTCAAATTCCGCTTTTTCTTATACACTCAACACAAATAAATGTGTTCCAAATACATCTAAGCATTGATAGAACTCCATTCTTCTCAATAGCACTCTGACAAACATTGCGACTCTGCTACAGGGTAATCACCAACCAAAGGTTCATAACAAATGGCATATATTGTATATGGATTCAATTGTACCTGTACTTTACAGTCATGTTGCTCTAAATTAAACAGTGAAAACAGTGAATTGAATTCACCTCTATATTCTCCTCTATGTTTTAAGTTAAAAAAAGTATCAATTAAAACTATGACTATAAGTAGAGATATCTTTCATATGTGTCATTGAGTACAGTACACTAAGGGAAGCATGAATTACGTGACTTTTGATCATGACAGCGAGAGGGAGCAAATGTACAATTTTATAAAACATTTCAAAGAGTCAGTAAATTCGTATCACACATAATAGATTCAAATTGTCCAAAAAAACCTGTAGGTATAAAAGGTATAAAATTAGGTGTTACAGTTCAATATCAGTTTATTTGTGTATTTAGATCCCTATTAACTGTTACGATCCCACAAAAAATAACTATTCAAAACAACAATGATACAATAACAATGCAAAGACAACAAACATTTTTTTAATTAACCCATATAAGAACAAACTACTGATAAAAAAGGTCAACAGCTGAAATTAATGTTTATCAAATCTGTTTTGACATTGTTGTTGTAATGACACTGTGTGTACAGTAGGCCTTATGGTTGAGAGTAAGTTAATGTGTTACTGGCCATGCCGTATTGTGTCATCTTCATAGCACATAAGCTGTATGTAATGAAAAGTGCTTCTTATTCCATTGAGCTGCATTCTTTCTTTCACTGTTGTGGTCTTGGACTGTAGCCATGTGCACCTAATTAGTTCCATGGTCCTGTTCAGTAGCCAAACGTTGTTGAATGGTGAAGATACAAATTAATAGAGCCAAAGTGATTCCTTATTCTACATGTCAGAGAGGTTTGTTTGTGCTACATGGCATTTTTCTATCTGAATGTTACAAAATGTTGTGTCTTGCTGAATGCTGAATGTTCATCCCTCCATGGAAAAGAAAGACAGGACGCTTGACCCACTCCTGAGAAACATTGTCATAGATCATATTAGCAATATTTCACTTTTTAACCAGGCAGGCAAGTTGAGAACAAGTTCTCATTTACAATTGCGACCTGGCCAAGATAAAGCAAAGCAGTTCGACACATACAACGACACAGAGTTACACATGGTGTAAAACAAGCATACAGTCAATAATACAGTATAAACAAGTCTATATACGATGTGAGCAAATGAGGTGAGAAGGGAGGTAAAGGCAAAAAAGGCCATGGTGGCGAAGTAAATACAATATAGCAAGTAAAACACTGGAATGGTAGATTTGCAGTGGAAGAATGTGCAAAGTAGAGATAGAAATAATGGGGTGCAAAGGAGCAAAATAAATAAATAAATACAGTAGGGGGAGAGGTAGATGTTTGGGCTAAATTAGAAATGGGCTATGTACAGGTGCAGTAATCTGTGAGCTGCTCTGACAGCTGGTGCTTAAAGCTAGTGAGGGAGATACGTGTTTCCAGTTTCAGAGATTTTTGTAGTTCATTTCAGTCGTTGGCAGCAGATAACTGTAAGGAGAGGAGGCCAAAGGAAGAATTGGTTTTGGGGGTGACCAGAGAGATATACCTGCTGGAGCGCGTGCTACAGGTGAGTGCTGCTATGGTGACCAGCGAGCTGAGATAAGGGGGGAATTTACCTAGCAAGGTCTTGTAGATGACGTGAAGACAGTGTGCTTGGTGACGAGTATGAAGCGCGGGCCAGCCAACGAGAGCGTATAGGTTGCAGTGGTGGGTAGTATATGGGGTTTTGGTGACAAAATGAATGGCACTGTGATAGACTGCATCCAATTTAATGAGTAGGGTATTGGAGGCTATTTTGTAAATGACATCGCCGAAGTCGAGGATCGGTCGGATGGTCAGTATGTTTGGCAGCATGAGTGAAGGATGCTTTGTTGCGAAATAGGAAGCAAATTCTAGATTTAACTTTGGATTGGAGATGTTTGATGTGAGTCTGGAAGGAGAGTTTACATTCTAACCAGACACCTAGGTATTTGTAGTCCACATATTCTAAGTCAGAACCGTCCAGAGTAGTGATGTTGGACGGGCAGGCAGGTGCAGGCAGCGATCGGTTGAAGAGCATGCATTTAGTTTTACTTGTATTTAAGAGCAATTGGAGGCCACGGAAGGAGAGTTTGTATGGCATAGAAGCTTTTCTGGAGGGTTGTTAACACATTGTCCAAAGAAGGGCCAGAAGTATACAGAATGGTGTCGTCTGCGTAGAGGTGGATCAGAAACTCACCAGCAGCAAGAGCATCATCATTGATGCATACAGAGCAGAGAGTCGGTCCAAGAATTGAACCCCGTGTCACCCCCATAGAGACTGCCAGAGGCCCGGACAACAGGCCCTCCGATTTGACACACTGAACTTTATCAGAAAAGTAGTTGGTGAACCAGGCGAGGCAATCATTTGAGAAACCAAGGCTATCGAGTCTGCCGATGAGGATGTGGAGATTGACACAGTTGAATGCCTTGGCCTGGTCAATGAATACAGCTGCACAGTATTGTTTCTTATCGATGGCGGTTAAGATATCGTTTAGGACCTTGAGAGTGGCTGAGGTGCACCCATGACCAGCTCTGAAACCATATTGCATAGCGGAGGCGGTATGGTGGGATTCGTAATCTGTTTGTTGATTTGGCTTTCGAAGACCTTAGAAAGGCAAGGTAGGATAGATATAGGTGTGTAGCAGTTTGGGTCAAAAGTGTCCCCCCTTTGAAGAGGGGGATGACCGCAGCTGCTTTCCAATCTTTGGGAATCTCAGACAACACAAAAGAAAGGTTGAACAGGCTAGTAATAGGGGTTGCAACAACAATGATTTGTAGGGGTTGTCACGTTCTGACCTTTATTTCCGTTGTTTTTGTATTTATTTAGTATGGTCAGGGCGTGAGTTGGGTGGGCAGTCTATGTTTGTTTTGGGGCATTTCTATGTTTTCGGCTTAGTATGGTTCTCAATCAGAGGCAGGTGTCATTAGTTGTCTCTGATTGAGAATCATACTTAGGTAGCCTGGGTTGCACTGTTTGTTTGTGGGTGATTGTCTATGTTGATGGCTTGTTTCAGCACAGTCCATATGATTAGCTTCACGGTTGTTATTTTGTTTACTGGTTTTGTATAGTTTTCAGTGTTCACTACTTTCTTTATTAAAGATTGACCATGGACACTTACCACGCCGCGTTTTGGTCCTCAGATCCATCTCGCCTCTCCTCTTCAGATGAAGAGGAGGACGGCCGTGACAGAATCACCCACCAACCAAGGACCAAGCGGCGTGGTAGAAAACAGCGACGACAGCAGCAGCAGCAGCAGCAACAACAGCAGCAGCAGCAGCAGCAACAACAGCGGCCGGTATCACAGGACTCCTGGACATGGGAGGAGATACTGAACGGAGAGGGACCCTGGGCACAGGCTGGGAATATCGCCGCCCCAAAGCAGAGCTGGAGGCAGCGAAAGCTGAGCGGCGGCGATATGAGGAGGCAGCACGGCAGTGCGACAGGTACGAGAGACAGCCCCCAAAATGTTTTGGGCGGGGGCACACGAGGGGTGGAGCTAAGCCAGGTAGCAGACCTGCGCTCACTCCTCGTGCTTATTATAAGCAGCGTGATACTGGGCAGGCACCGTGTTATGCGGTTAAGCGCACGGTGTCGCCAGTACGTGTCCATAGCCCGGTGCGCTATAGGACAGCCCCCCGAGAGTGTCATGCGAGTGTGGGCACCGAGCCAGGGCGTATGGTGCCTGCTCAGCGGGTCTGGTCGCCGGTACGCAGTTTTGGTCCAGGGTATCCTGCGCCGGCTCTGCGTGCTGTGTCTCCGGGGCGCTGGGAGGGTGCAGTGCGTCCTCTGCCTGCGCTCCGCTCGTGCCGGGCGAATGTGGGAGTGGAGCCTAAGGGAGAGGTGCGTGTAGTAAGCACTAGATCTCCCGTGCTTACCCACAGCACGGTTCAACCTGTGCCTGCACTCTGGAGGGTCCGGGCTAGAGTGGTTATCCAGCCTGGGGAGGTGGTGCCAAGGTTGCGCACCAGAGCTCCAGTGCTCCCCCACAGCCCGGTCCTTCAGGTGCCTCCTCCTAACCCCAAGCCTCCTGAAGGGCTCCCCAGCCTGGTGGTTCCTGTAGCAGCCCCACGCACCAGGCTGTCTCTCTGTCTCCTCCCTGCAGGTGGTCCTGTCTGTCCGTCGCCGCTGCCGGAGTCTCCCGCCTGTCCGTCGCCTCCCGCCTGTCCGTCGCCGCTGCCGGAGTCTCCCGCCTGTCCGTCGCCGCTGCCGGAGTCTCCCGCCTGTCCGTCGCCGCTGCCGGAGTCTCCCGCCTGTCCGTCGCCGCTGCCGGAGTCTCCCGCCTGTCCGTCGCCGCTGCCGGAGTCTCCCGCCTGTCTGTCGCCGCTGCCGGAGTCTCCCGCCTGTCCGTCGCCGCTGCCGGAGTCTCCCGCCTGTCCGTCGCCGCTGCCGGAGTCTCCCGCCTGTCCGTCGCCGCTGCCGGAGTCTCCCGCCTGTCCGTCGCCGCTGCCGGAGTCTCCCGCCTGTCCGTCGCCTCTGCCGGAGTCTCCCGCCTGTCCGGCGCCTCTGCCGGAGTCTCCCGCCTGTCCGGCGCCTCTGCCGGAGTCTCCCGCCTGTCCGGCGCCTCTGCCGGAGTCTCCCGCCTGTCCGGCGCCTCTGCCGGAGTCTCCCGCCTGTCCGGCGCCTCTGCCGGAGTCTCCCGCCTGTCCGGCGCCTCTGCCGGAGTCTCCCGCCTGTCCGGCGCCTCTGCCGGAGCCTCCCGCCTGTCCGGCGCCTCTGCCGGAGCCTCCCGCCTGTCCGGCGCCTCTGCCGGAGCCTCCCGCCTGTCCGGCGCCTCTGCCGGAGCCTCCGCCTCTGCCGGAGCCTCCCGCCTGTCCGGCGCCTCTGCCGGAGCCTCCCGCCTGTCCGGCGCCTCTGCCGGAGCCTCCCGCCTGTCCGGCGCCGCTGCCGGAGCCTCCCGCCTGTCCGGCGCCTCTGCCGGAGCCTCCCGCCTGTCCGGCGCCGCTGCCGGAGCCCCTCTGTCCCGAGCAGCTGCCCCACCTCTGTCCCGAGCTGTCCCTCTGTCCCGAGCAGCTGCCCCACTTCTGTCCCGAGCTGCCCCTCTGTCCCAAGCAGCCCCTCTGTCCAGTGGGGTCATTAAGTAGGGTGGCCATGGTGAGGAAGCCACGGAGGCGGACAATAAGGCGGACTAAGACAATCATGAGGTGGGGTCCGCGTCCCGCGCCAGAGCCGCCACCGCGGACAGACGCCCACCCAGACCCTCCCCTATAGGTCAAGGTTTTGCGGCCGGAGTCCGCACCTTTGGGGGGGGGTACTGTCACGTTCTGACCTTTATTTCCGTTGTTTTGTATTTATTTAGTATGGTCAGGGCGTGAGTTGGGTGGGCAGTCTATGTTTGTTTTTCTATGTTTTGGGGCATTTCTATGTTTTCGGCCTAATATGGTTCTCAATCAGAGGCAGGTGTCATTAGTTGTCTCTGATTGAGAATCATACTTAGGTAGCCTGGGTTGCACTGTTTGTTTGTGGGTGATTGTCTATGTTGATGGCTTGTTTCAGCACAGTCCATATGATTAGCTTCACGGTTGTTATTTTGTTTACTGGTTTTGTATAGTTTTCAGTGTTCACTACTTTCTTTATTAAAGATTGACCATGGACACTTACCACGTCGCGTATTGGTCCTCAGATCCATCTCGCCTCTCCTCTTCAGATGAAGAGGAGGACGGCCGTGACAGGGGTCTAGATTTTGCAGCTCTTTCAGAACATCAGCTGACCGGATTTGGGAGAAGGAGAAATGGGGAAGGCTTGGGCGAGTTGCTGTGGGGAGTGCAGTGCTGTTGACCAGGGTAGGGGTAGCCAGGTGGAAAGCATGGCCAGCCGTAGAAAAATGCTTATTGAAATGCTAAATTATAGTGGATTTATCGGTGGTGACAGTGTTTCCTATCCTCAGTGAAGTGGGCAGCTAGGAGGAGGTGTTCGTATTCTCCATGGACTTTACAGTGTCCCAGAACTTTTTTAAGTTTGTTGCAGGAAGCAAATTTCTGCTTGAAAAAGCTATCCTTGGCTTTTCTAACTGCCTGTGTATATTGTTTTCTAGCTTCCCTGAAAAGTTGCATATCACGGGGGCTTTTCAATGCTAATGCAGAACGCCATAGGATGAGGCAGTGATCGCTGAGATCTTGGTTGAAAACAGCAGAAGTGTATTTAGAGGGCAAGTTGGTTAGGATGATATCTATGAGGGTGCCCGTGTTTGCGGCTTTGGGATGGTACCTGTTAGGTTCATTGATCATTTGTGTGAGATTGAGGGCATCAAGCTTAGATTGTAGGATGGCTGGGGTGTTAAGCATGTTCCAGTTAGGTCGCCTAGCAGCACGAGCTCTGAAGATAGATGGGGGGCAATCAGTTCACATATGGTGTCCAGAGCACAGCTGGGGGCAGAGGGTGGTCTATAGCAGGTGGCAACGGCGAGAGACTTGTTTTTAGAGGTGGATTTTTTTAAAGTAGAAGTTCAAATTGTTTGGGTACAGACCTGGATAGTAGGACAGAACTCTGCAGGCTATCTTTGCAGTAGATTGCAACACCGCCCCCTTTGGCCGTTCTATCTTGTCTGAAAATATTGTAGTTAGGGATGGAGATTTCAGAATTTTTGGTGGTCTTCCTAAGCCAGGATTCAGACACGGCTAGAACATCCGTGTTGGCAGAGTGTGCTAAAGCAGTGAATAAAACAAACTTAGGGAGGAGGCTTCTAATGTTAACATGCATGAAACCATGACTATTACGGTTACAGAAGTCATCAAAAGAGAGCGCCTGGGGAATAGGAGTGGAGCTAGGCACTGCAGGGCCTGGATTCACCTCTACATCACCAGAGGTACAGAGGAGGAGTAGGATAAGGGTACGGCTAAAAGCTCTGAGAATTGGTCGTCCAGAACGTCCGGAACAGAGAGTAAAAGGAGGTTTCTGGGGGCGATAAAATAGCTTCAAGGTATAATATACAGACAAAGGTATGGTAGGATGTGAATACAGTGGAGGTTAACCTAGGTATTGAGTGATGATGAGAGAGATATTGTCTCTAGAAACATCATTAAAACCAGGTGATGTCATCGCATGTGTGGGTGGTGGAACAGAAAGGTTGGATAAAGTATAATGAGCAGGGCTAGAGGCTCTACAGTGAAATAAGCCAATAAACACTAACCAGAACAGCAATGGACAAGGCATATTGACATTAAGGAGAGGCATGCTTAGTCGAGTGATCATAAGGGTCCAGTGAGTAGTGAGGTTGGTTGGGGTAACGGCGATGCAGACAGCTAGCCAGGCCATTGGTAGCAAGCTAGCATAGGATGGAGGTCTGTTTTTAGCCACCTTATGCGTTTCCGTCGGTAGATTAGTGGGGTTCCGTGTGGTAGAGGGGATCAATCCAATTTTCAATATAGATATACTGTAGTTATAGTGACCCAAGAAAAATTGTCCGATAGACCTATTCAAATAGCAGCCGATAAGACAGCTAACGATTAGCGGGCTGCAGATGGGCGTTCAGGTAACGTCGCGACGGAGGGGCCAGTTGGATAACTCCCTCGGGCAGATAATGTCGGTATTCCAGTCGTGAAGGCCCGGTGGGGCTCCGCATCGGCAGTAAAACGGGTCCGGATAGGTGATTGTAGCTCCGGGATCGACGCAAGCCAATAGTCACACAGATAGCAGCTAGCTAGCTGCGAGATCCAGGTGTAAATGTCCAGAGCTTGCGGTTGAAATCCGGGAATATTGAGAAAAAAATAGGTCCAGTATGTTCTGGTCTGAGTCACGTTGTACAAAACTGGCGATAGCTTTTCGAGCTAAAGGATTGCTGATGACCACAAACCGTGGTTAGCTGAATACTAACGGTAGCCAGTAAAATGGCTAGCTTCTGGCTAGCTTCTGGCTGGCTTCTGGCTGGCTTCAGGCTAGCTTCAGGTTGGCTTCTGGCTTGAAGACTTAAATATCAATGCATGGCTGTGAAGAGTAAGCACTTCTTAGGAAATACAAAAATATGCTTTATTTCAAAGTACCAGCGTTGAGGGGTGACTCATCTCTTGTGGACAGGTTCACATGTAGGAAGTGACAATTTTGCGGAGACCTTAAAATGGAGTCTGTTAGTCCCAGTTAATGCGATATAGTACAACATATCTTAAAGAAGAGTCCACATCTCCGGCCATATGTCATGTATATCCAAATGTCTTAAATGCAAATTAGTGGAAAATATAAGCACATCTGCAAATTATATGGTACTTATATTTACCATTAATTTTGGATTTTGGCATAAAAGTCGGAAGTTTACATACAGCTTAGCCAAATACATTTTAACTCAGTTTTTCACAATTCCTGACATTTAATCATAGTAACAATGTCCTGTCTTAGGTCAGTTAGGATCACCACTTTAGTTTAAGAATGTGAAATGTCAGAATAATAGTAGAGAGAATGATTTATTTCAGCTTTAAATGTCTTTCATCACTTTCCCAGTGGGTCAGAAGTACACTCAATTAGTAGTTGGTAGCATTGCCTTTAAATAGTTTAACTTGGGTCAAACGTTTCAGGTAGCCTTCCACAAGCTTCCCACAATAAGTTGGGTGAATGTTGGCCCATTCCTCCTGACGGAGCTGGTGTAACTGAGTCAGGTTTGTAGGCCTCCTTGCTCGCACATGCTTTTTCAGTTACGCACACAAATCTTCTATAGAATTGAGGTCAGGGCTTTGTGCTGACCACTCCAATACCTTGACTTTGTTGTCTTTAAGCCATTTTGGCACAAATTTGGAAGTATGCTTAGGGTCATTGTCCATTTGGAAGACCCATTTTGCCACCAAGCTTTAACTTCCTGACAGATGTCTTGAGATGTTGCTTCAATATATCCACATAATTTTCTATCCTCGTGATGCCATCTATTTTGTGAAGTGCACCAGTCCCTCCTGCAGCATGGTCATAATGGCCAAACAGTTTAATTTTTGTTTCATCAGACCAGACATTTCTCCAAAAAGTATGATCAATGTCCTCATGTGCAGTTGAAAACCGCAGTCTGGCTTTTTTATGGCGGTTTTGGATTAGTGGCTTCTTCCTTGCTGAGCGGCCTTTCAGGTTATGTCGACATAGGACTCGTTTTACTGTGGATATAGATACTTTTGTATCTGTTTCCTCCAGCATCTTCACAAGGTCTTTTGCTGTTGTTCTGGGATTGATTTGCACTTTTATGCTCATATCAAGGAGACAGAATGCATCTCCTTCCTGAGCGGGATGACAGCTGCGCGGTCCCATGGTGTTTATACTTGCGTACTATTGTTCGTACAGATGAACGTGGTACCGTCATCCGAAGGATGAACCAGACTTGTGGAGGTCTACAATTTTTTCTGAGGTCTTTGCTGATTGCTTTTGATTTTGCCATGATGTCAAGCAAAGAGAGTTTGAAGGTAAGCCTTGAAATACATCCACAGCTACACCTCCAATTGACTCAAATTATGTCAATTAGCCTATCAGAAGCTTCTTAAACCATTACATAATTGTCTGGTATTTCCCAAGCTGTTTAAAGGCACAATCATCTTTGTGTATTTAATGTTCTGACCCACTGGAATTGTGATACAGTGAATTATAAGTGAAATAATCTGTCTGTAAACAATTGTTGGAAAAATTACTTGCGTCATGCACAAAGTAGATGTCCTAACCGACTTGCCAAAACTATATTTTGTTATCAATAAATTTGTGGAGTGGTTGAAAAATGAGTTTTAATGACTCCAACCTAAGTGTATGTAAACTTCTGACGTCAACTCTATAACTGGACATGGATTCATTTTGACATTAGACTACTTTTGAGTTCTGAAAACATTGGACTAAATTAGATTTTGGAGCAAAATGTCCCTTTAACCTCTGTTAAATTCTGAATAAGAAGTGAATTTCATGCTCTAGATAGAGAGCTCACTCAATGTGTTTTTGAATCAGAATCTATGGCAACCTGGTGGAAAAAGTATCCAATTGTCATAGAAAATGACTCAAGTAAAAGTGAAAGTCACCCAATAAAATTCTACTTGAGTAAAGATCTAAAAGTATTTGGTGCTAAATAAGTATCAAAAGTAAATGTAATTGTTCAAATATACTTAAGTAGGTCCTACTATTTTAAGTAGGTCCTACTACTACTATTTACCCCAAATTACCACAGCTAACTCCAAACAACCCCATACCAGACACTACTCAAAACAGCTACCACAAAACTATGCAAAAAAATAACACAGCATACCCCAAAACACCCAAAAGAGCTTGGAGTAGCTGGTATTTTTGGGATGTTTGAGGTAGTCTGGGGTGTCTGTTACCTTTGGTTTCTAGTATTTTGGGGTCTTCTCTGGTATTGAAGTTGTTTGCAGTAACTGTTTTGGGTAGTTTCTAACATGTAGGGGTTGTTTTGAGGTAATTTGTGGTATAGCTGTTTAGGGAAGTGTTTTGTGTTTTCGGGTTATGGGAAATTAGAAGCGTTATTTGCACATGCATTTCTAACATATGACACTTTTACTGTGCCATTTTACTGTGCCGCATTATGAAAGAAAGAGTTCCCTTAATAAAACATAAAAAAGAAAGAGCTTCCTTAGCAACAGTACTGTCAGATAAAGTGCTACCCTTAACTGTAATTAAGTAGCAGTGGCTCTGTTTCTAGTTGACTTTGAGAGTTCTCTTTGGCAACGTTTAATCAAACACATCTAGGATTGAGTTCTTAAATGGAAATGCCAGCACTCCAGATCCGCAGAGCCGAGTGATATGTTTGTATAGAGGAGGGGGAAAAAACTATCTTTGTATAAATCATAGCTTGGAAAACAGCCTTGGATGTGAATGCTGTTTCCAGTGTGATATTGCATACCATTCCATTTAGAGTGGTGGCAGTGCAGAAGAAATTGCTGATGCAAGCCACTGCGACTTCCTATTGGGGATAAGGAATGCATTGATCACGCAGTAGCTGGATTGCAAACTTGTGAAATATGTGAAAATATTCCTTGTGAAATATGTGGCTAAACCGGCTGCACAAGTTATAACTGTAGTTGTTGTTATTTGGTGTCATTAGCTACCTGATTATCGCCAAATTGAATTGAAACATCAAATATTAACTTGACAGCTTGATATAGTTAAAGAAATACAGGCACTGCTCTCTCATCAGAATTGACAATGATGATGATGTGTGTGTGTGTGTTACGTGCATGTGTGCATGTACGTGCATGCATGCTCATGTACGTGGATGCATGTGCATGTGTGCATATGTCTGTGTGCGTGTTCAAATTGTATCACATTGCTTTGCTGCTTTGTGTTTACAGCTGCAAAGTGATTTTGTTGACAATGAAACTGAATTCTTAATAATGTATTCATGATCAATTTCTTAGTGGAATTTCCCTTTCTTCTTATTTATCATGCTCTCTCGTCTTGTTCTAAATGTTGCATGTGTCACTTCCAGGACCCTATCTGTGTCTGTAACATACAAGCCATGGAGTCAGAAACAGAGGATCAGGAGATCATTGTCATGGGAGCTTGGTCAGTCTCTGAGTACTGCCACTCCTCTGAAGACGTTTACATCTCAGAGTCCCGGGATGGATCCTACAATGAAGAAAGGAAGAGTGATACAGAGCTCCCCGTAGATCTCCAGCACACCCACATTAGACAGGCTGAGTCCCCCCATTCTGTAGAGCCCTGAACCTTACACCAAGAAAGCCATGGTGGAACATCAGAAACCACCCTCCAACTACAGCCCGGAAGAATGTAGTCCGGTCAGGGTACTGCGCCCCAGCAGAAGCCAAGAGATAGTCACTTTATCACAGGGGCCATGTAGCGTCAACCCGGTAGAATCCGAGGTCTCCTATGCCAAATTCTACTCAAGCACCCCTTCACCGACTCCCCCAAAGACCCCACAAGCCCCCGCCCCGAACCCCAACTTGTGTCAAATATCATTCCAACGGTCCACCTCCTCTTCCTCCGTTGGCCGGAGTTAGATGACCCTAACTCTTACCCATGGGCAACCCAGGGGGGACGGCAGGAGGCTGGGCTCTGGGACCGGGGCCAGGGGGAATGGGATGGGCAACCCAGGGGGGACGGCAGGAGGCTGGGCTCTGGGACCGGGGCCAGGGGGAATGGGAGTGTTGAGTCTCCGGAAGAAGGAGGGCACAGCGAAACACCTCCTGCTTATCTATCCTTTGGAATTTCAGCGCAGGGTGCTGAGCAGGCAGAGGAGTGGGACTCTGCGTCTGAGAGAGATCTCCCCAGTCCCAGCAGACACAGGGTGAGGCACGCACGTAAGTAGCCACCCTCCTCCTCCCTCCACCCCCTCATTAATTTACTGTAGATCGAGTACCAATGTAAATCTGTGCAACTCAAAACTATGTGGTAATTTTCTCTGTGTTGCATTTGGCTTAAAATGAAATAAAACATTGTTAGAAATGTCATTTTAATACAACAATTTGAAAAGAAAAGGCATGTCAAATGTAATTGGCTTGTTGTCACTTAAATCATGTTATTTGTATTGTAAAGGAACTACTGTTATTGCTGCTACAAAGTACAGTGACGTTTATAAAGCAAAATAGATAATGATGCAATGTTTGAATTTGGACTGAAGGGCATGACTGCTGGGATGTGTGCTTATTGGAAGTGGGCATACAGGCTGACTCTCCTGTGCATTTAATAGTCTGAGTGGATCATAATAAAATACGACCATCCATGCCTCTGATGAGACTGGCAGAAGGGAATTTGATGGACACCACCATGTGTCATCCTGGCTTGACACCCGATCCCTTTTCAAACCATTAGCCTTGACTGTGTAATGGAAAGTTAGCTCCTCACTTTTCTTGCCTCAGAGACCCCCCTAAGTTAGCTCTAAAATGAGACTAGTGCTTTTATTGCATCTTGCAATGTGGACCTAAAAATAAAAGTGCACAGTTGCAGAGTCTGCAGGTCCAGGCGATACTGAAATTAAAGCACATTAAAAGTAGCTGTCTGACTTTGGTGAATGTTTACCCTCATTGGATTTGCTGTCAATGTATGTTATATGCACAAAGCAAACAGTTTGTTGCAAAGACCATGCAAACTCTATATTTATTATTAAATGTGACTTTTTAAATGGGGTCAGATGTTTTGATAAATATTATTTTAAATGAACACAAAGTGTAATTATGTGTTTTTACATTGTTATTCTTTTTAGTTTAATCCTCCAAGTAAAGCCTCAACTATGCAATAAATAATTTGAGTTCATTCAGTCTACAACACTGGCAGATGGACAATAACAGAAAAACATGGATAAATCAGATTGACCAAACATAAATTGTTTGAAGAGTTAAAGGAGAAGTATTTTAAATTTTTAAATGTAACGTTAGATGGTTCCTTCTCCTGAAAGTAGTCTATAGCCCAGGAAAAAACATTAATCCATGGTTCGGTTTTCTTTAAACGTCAGCTAACTTTAGCCACCGCTAGCTGAAAACAATGGGAGTGGTGCATGCTTGTGGTGCATGTTAAAAAAACTGGATCACCTTTAAGTAACTTTAAACCAAATAACTACATTGATTCAAGTTGATTTGGCTGTGAACATTTTAACAGGCCCTGCATGCATGCTCCCTACTTCCATAGATTTTTTTGTTATTATATAGTATAATACTGAACATCCCTTTTAACATTTAAAGTATTAACAATGTAGGAGTATAGTAAGTAACATATTATTTTAATGTAAAGATGAAAGTTGTAATATTAACAGGTTGTGTCTGTTGTCTAATGTTGCAAATCCTAATATGTAAATTGGATATATCTGTCGGCAAAAATACATATATTAACATCCTCTAGTGGACACTAAAAACTTTACAGCTCTTCGGATAAAATAAAATAAATTCTAAATTTCAATGGACTGAAATCGAACTTAAAAACTATCATATTTATATTATTTGTATTAGTTGTTTACTTATAATATTTAAAAGTATTACTAGACTGCACAGGGTCTTTATATAAGCCAGGGGTAATTGGCTAGGTAGCTAGTTTTTCTTCAACTGTGTAGTCAGTTTACATGACATCCATCACATCAATAGACGACAGTGTTCTGTAGACCTTAGGGTGGAAGCTTCAAGTAAATTGAAGTGTTTGCTATAATACAATACGAGCCATTTGTCAGGAGCCATCGTGACAAGATAATAAATAGGTCTGGAATTAAACTTCAAATCTCTGGCTCTCTATTTTTTCCTTTATTTTGGAGTTAAGTCTAAATATTATGAAGATAAAGGTTATTCTAAAATATTGGCCATTAATGTTTGAATGATTTGTAATACATAATGAAATAATGGAGCTCGTTGTTTGGAAAGTGACATCCAAAGTTGTCTGTCTCCAAGCCTTCTATTTATAATGTAGTAAACTAAGGTACTGTACATGATAAATTCCTTTTCTCATGAATCATGTAGGCTGTCATGATATTAGCATGATATTCATGAACACAAACTGTTTTGCAGAACGGCAAAGAATGATATGTGAACCATACTAATTCAATTCAATTCAAGACAAAAAAGGCAAGATTTACCATAGATGCTGAGATCATCATGGCAGAAGCAACTAAGTTGAATAGATATTTCTATTCGATATCCATTATATTCTGCAGCTAACCCCATGTACAATGTATTCGTAAAGTATTCAGACCTCTTCACTTTGTTACGTTACAGCCTTATTATAAAATTGATTAAATTATTGTTTTTCCTTATCAATCTACACACAATCCACCATAATGACAAAGCGAAAACAGGTTTTTAGACATTTTTGCATAAGTATTCAGACCATTTGCTGTTTCCATTGATCATCCTTGAGATGTTTCGACAACTTGATTGGAGTCCAACAGTGGTAAATTGATTGGACATGATTTGGAAAGGCACGCACCTGTCTATATAAGGTCCCAAAGTTGACAGTGCATGTCAGAGCAAAAACCTAGACATGAGGTCGAAAGAATTGTCCGTAGAGCTCCGAGACAGGATTGTGTCGAGGAACAGATCGGGGGAAGGGTACCAAAAAATGTCTGCAGCATTGAAGGTCCCCAAGAAAACAGTGACCTCCATCATTCTTAAATGGAAGAAGTTTGGAACCACAAAGACTTTTCCTAGACCTGGCAGCACAGCCAAACTGAACAATCAGGGGAGAAAGGCCTTGGTCAGGGAGGTGACCAAGAACCCGATGGTCACTCTGACAGAGCTCCTCTGTGGAGATGGGAGAACCTTCACGAAGGACAACCATCTCTGCAGCTCTGCCAGACGGATGCCACTCCCAAGTAAAAGGCACATGAAAGCCCACTTGGAGTTTGCCAAAAGGCACCTAAAGGACTCTCAGACCATGAGAAACAAGATTCTCTGGTCTGATGAAATCAAGATTGAACTCTTTGGCCTGAATGCCAATTGTTACATCCAACATCTCTGGAGACACCTGAAAATAGCTGTTCAGCGACGTTCCCCATCCAACCTGACAGAGCTTGAGAGGATCTGCAGAGAAGAAAGTGTGCCAAGCTTGTAGCATTATACCTAAGAAGACTCAAGGCTGTAATTACTGCCAAAGGTGCTTCAACAAAGTACTGAGTAAAGGGTCTGAATATATGTTTAAATGTGATATTCAGTATTTTATTTTTAATAGATTTGCAAAAATGTCTAAAACACAGTTTTTGCTTTGTCGTTATGGGGTGTTATGTGAATAAGGCTGTAACGTAACAAAATGTGGAAAAAGTGAAGGTGTCTGAATACATTCCGAATGTACTGTAACTTAAATGGCAATTGAGAAAGCTACACCCTAAAAGTAATCGGTTGATGACATTCTCAGGACACAGATCATTTGAAATGGGTAGACAGTGCTCTTGTAATGTCCTTTATGTGGGGTACTTCATGTGATACCTCCTGACATTACATATGCATCATTCTGAGGTAGCAAAAAATCATAGTTTATGTATTTACATTGCATTGATAAAATCTCTTTCTTTTTATCTCTGTCCTCTCTCCTCATATCTCCCCTCCAGGGCCCAGACAGAGCAAGAGCCAGTCAGACAAGCAGGTGAATGAAGCCAATTCTAAATGTAAAAGCATTGCTTTGCTGTTGACCGATGCACCAAATCCCAGAAACAGAGGGGTGTTGATGTTCAAGAAGCAGCGGCAAAGGGTTAAGAATTATACACTTGTCAGCTACAGGACAGGTCAGCACCAGTTTGACGACAAAAACGGCGAAGACATAGAAAGTGAAGACGGCAAAACGGTCAGGTTTACTTTGACCACTAAAGATTATTCAGAACTTGAAGAAGACTACTCAATGACTGTACAAGAACGAGACGTCAATTTAAACTAGGAGAACCTTGGAATAGCCAACATATTTCAGCACCTGGAAGAGATGGAGCGACTGCCAGAGACAAGAGGCAAGGGCGTGGCAATGTTTGCGCAGCGCCGCCAGAGGATGGATGAGATTGCCTTAGAGCACGAGGAAATGAGGTGCAAAGGCTTACCAGGCGAAGGTATTGTAGAGCTTGAAGACACAGAACTGCACAAGTCTTACAAAATGGATGAAACTTACGTGCAATCCAATCATGCTCATGGCAATCAACAACTGCAGTGCAAAGAAAACCAACAGGAGGTGCAACAATGTACTCACATGATGAACAGAATGCCCAACCACCTATCTAGTGCCATACCAAAGCCTCTTGTGCCCAACAGAACAGCGAAGCCCTTCCTGGGATCCCAAAACAGAGTGCCTATCCCATTCTCTCCTCTTAGTGGTGTCACTAGTCCAGTGAAGCATCATGAACTCAAATTCAAGGTATCAGTCCCTACACACACAGTTCCACAGGTCTGGTCCCCAACTGGGGACTTCATAGCGTCGCGTGATGAACGCATATCTGTACCAGCAATCAAGACTGGCATCCTACTAGACTCAAAAAGAAGAGGTGCTAATAGAGCATCCTCTGATCAAGCATCCAATGCCTATATTCAAAACAGAGGGGAAAGAAGATCATACATTGAGTCAGGAGAAGAGGAAGACTACTTTAGTCTTGGTGCTGAGGCATGCAACTTTATGCAACCCCGAAAAGTCAAGCACAAGTATCCCCCACCTGTTGCACCAAAGCCTAGCATCAACCCAGCCTGTCCACCATGGCTGAAGGAGAGTTCTTCAAATGTGCTACTTCACCCGGGTCCAATCCCAGCATCTTTCCCAAGTCCAGTGGGGGCTCCTCCTCAGCAATACTTCAAACAACAAGACTGGCTTTTGCCTCAGCAAATGGTGAACCCCCGTGAACCACCCCAAACTCAGGCACGACCGCAGCCACCAATGAGCACCGGGGCACCAGCCAACTCAACATCACCCTCTCAACTTCAGCCAACCATGAATAGCTGGAGTCCACAACCATCGCGGTCCCCAGTGAGGTTTCAGGCCCCAAACCCAAATCACACGGCACCTCGCCAACTCACAGTCTCAAAGAATAAGTCCCCAAATCCTTCGGTGGAATCTTGCCCACCTCAACAAGAGATCACTTACAGCCACGCAGCCAAGGCACCGTCTACATCTCCAATGGGTCACATCTCTGAGGGCCATGTTAGTCCAGCCATAAATGGTCCAACTCTGAGGGGAAGAGGTGCCGAACTCTTTGCCACGAGGAAGACCCGTATGGAGAAATATGTGGTGGACGCCGAAACAGTTCAGGCCAACAAAGCAAAGTCTCCTTCCCCCACCACCTCCCTTCCAGGTGCTTGGAGATACTCATCGAACGTTCGAGCCCCATCTCCTTTGTCATACAATCCCCGTCATGCTCCTTGCTATCCCCCTGCAGGAGCTAAGCAGCCACCTTCAACAAGTCCAAAAATCAAGCCAAAGACCAAGGCGAAAACAAAACCACCACCCCACAAGCACATGGATGCCCTAGACGTCTTGAAACATCAGCCTTACCAGCTGGACTCTTCACTCTTTAGATATAACGTAGGCACTGAGGCTGAAGGCCTTAGCCCTAGCCTCAAAATGGCTCCCATCCCAACCCCTGAGTCAAACCCACCATTGAGCCCTAAACCTGCCCCTGTTGTCAGCCCTAGACCTGCCTTTGGCATTTCTCTTTACCCTGCCCATGATCTTCCCCCAGCAAACCAACCATGCAAGCCCATAGCTCCTGCTAAGTCTACTAGATCGGTGAGTGTCCTATACCCTTTCGGCTGTCAATCTACACAGTCAAGTGAACCACTCCCATTTAGCAAGCAACTGTACTGGAAGCATAATGCTTCACCTGCTCTGCATGATATCCCCAAAAAAGCTACCCAAGCTCCAAGCACCCACTGCCCTATACCCACAAGCACTCCCCATCCGCTATCTCTCAGTGTCAACTCAGAATCTATGTCTTCTATACCCTTTGATGCTGATGTCCTCTCTAGAGGTACCATTCAAATGGCTCCTCGGCCTACATTTTCTGCCAAAAAGCAAGCGGTAACAACCAAACAGTGGAGGCATGTCATTCTGCAACATTAGTCCCAACCCACTGCCCCATTTTGATGTTGCAGAAGATGCAGAGATTATACACTATTTCTTACCATTTCTAAAGCACCATTTATTTAAAATGGTTTAAATTAAATTAGATGTGTCCTGCCAAGTATTTCAAATAATATACTTATTTTTGGTAATATCTCTGCATTGTTGCGGTGTCAAACTGTCAACCTATATCTTCTTACTTTCTACTACACATACGGTAGTATGCAAACCTATCACAAAACATTTTACATGACAACTTAGAACAATAAAACTAAACAATAAATTCTATATTTAAAGAATACACATTATGCATGACAGGTCAACAAGGGAAACCAATGAATGCATTTTCATTATGTTCCTCTCTCCTCTCTCATTATGTTCCTCTCTCTTTACACATTTTTTTACAAATTGCAGAACATTTAGATGTATAGTAAATTAACATGAGAAAACAAATGCCTCTGTCTTTGTCTTATGGAAGTCATTTTCCAGACCAACAACCTGTGTTATACCAGTGCTTATATACAGATAAAATATGTCAGTAGGTATCACTGCGTATGGTTGTTATCATTAATTGGCCACTCTGCCACCCTGCCTCGATCTACCTCTTTTGCTTGAGTTAACGCCCCACTTCAACTTCATAATGCTATCTGTTTGCTTCATAGCTTGTAAAACAATGAAATTAGAGACTAGCTGTACATGAGTGTTTCAGAATGAGAAACTATTGAGAATGAGAGACTATTGTAGGTGTTGTTAATGAAGCTGTGAATGAAGCTAATGTTAGCTACTGCTAATACCAATGTAGTGTTTGCCAATGAAGCTAGTTAGCTAATTTTGCTATCTATTGATACACAGTTTAGAAAGTCAGGGTAGCTGCTATATTGTTGTCTGCAGCGCTAGATCATTAGTGAAGATACAGATACTAGCACGGGAAAGTTCTATACCCATTAGGCATAAGAGGAAGAATTCAACAAAAAAGTCCCATCCTTGGCTGAAGTTTTGGTCCCACTAGGGATACGTCGTGTTGAGTATTCTCAGGAAATTGTGATCAGTTGTGTGTGCAGCTGAAAAGAGGAAACATTTCTAGTTTGTCTATGGTGCCTTGCCTCGCCTTTTTTTTGTGTAAATTAATTTATGTTTAGGGTAGCCTGTATTCACCAGTGGTGTCATGACCACATGACACCACCATTATCATTATTGCAACAGTAATGTTCATACCCATAGGAAATGTTAAACAGTGTGGGTAGGTTGGATGCTAGTCAAAATGTATGCCTAACATATAAACAGGGGGGTTTGTTCATACTTTTGTGATGACTATGATTAGAAGAGATATAATAATAACAATAATAGGCACTATATTTGGATGCAGACCTCTTACAATTCCTTCAGTCTCATTCCAAACTATATTTAATAGTGTGATACAGCTCAAAGCTTTTCCTAATTGTGTTTGTAAAGCCCCCACTACATCTTTGTGTTGTTGACAATGTGGAATTTTGTATTTTATTGTCAATTATGGCCAGTCACTTAGTGGTTTTTATCAACATATTCATTTTAACACTTAATAAAACATGTTTTATGTTCAGGTTAATTGATATATATGTTACAAATAATCCTTTTGTAATTTCCAATCAGATTGCTGACTTGACCTTTTCTGTCCTTTGTTACGTTTATTGTTCCTCTTTTATGTGTTCCATTGTATATTGCACGTTTCGTAGCACAATCTTGCTATTAAATATCTCCCTTTCCCTGTGTATGTTTTTATATTTCATTACTACTGCATGGACTCTTGCAACGTTTTCTTTTATGAATGCATCACGCTTGAATTATTGTACCACACACTCATATTGTAGTACCTCTTCTACTTTAATGTTGCCTATGTATTTGCTAATGATGCCAATTAATGGTACCTTAAGCAATGTCTGGTTAAAAACAATCATGATAAAACAATGATTTCCTCATTGTGTATAATGCAGGTCAGTTCACATTTAAACTATATTTGAGTCCTTTCCTCCTGTTTAAGACACTTTTCTAGGTTTATGTTTTCAATGACTTGTTAGGGCAATGTGTTACTAAGGCAATGTGTTACTGTCCACTAAAACAGGTATTTGCTGAAACCCAAAGTTTGCATGGAGACCTGCTATGAGCAAAGGGCTCACCGTTTCCAAATATAGCTCAGACTCACCATCTTTAAAACATGCTATCCCTTTCGAAAAGTTAGCTCTGCTAAGCAGAGACCCGATAAGATCAAACCTTGCCAAAGGTAAGTGCTGAAAACAAACCCTCTTCCCAGCCATTGGTCTTAATTAGCCAAGGGGACTCGTGTATTTTAAGGAGAAACGACCCCATTACGTCACCCAGCTATGTTTGGAACATGAACACTGAACAAAATGTGCAGTGATAATGCATCATCAGGTTTGAGGGCCTGTTCACTACTGTGATTATTTATAGGCATTCATCTCCAGGCCACAATGCTACTGTATGAGAGAGTGATATGTTGTGAAAAAAATAGCAATAATCATGGGGAAAGGTCATGGATGGTGATGAACACCCAGTTTAGTAGAATTGGCCTGTGTCCATATGAAGAGATTGAAAGTGGATGTCCTGCTCTTTCACGGGAGGCAATGCCCTCTGACACTGTGTGTGTGTGTGTGTGTGTGTGTGTGTGTGTGTGTGTGTGTGTGTGTGTGTGTGTGTGTGTGTGTGTGTGTGTGTGTGTGTGTGTGTGTGTGCGCGTGTGTGTGTGTTTTATTGGACCGCAAAATGAATCACCTTACTGCACTGGATGAGGAATCTTCTCTCTTTTCTGCTCAAGCATTCCAGGCCAAAACAAGTTGTATAGAACTACTGTTCGTTGGAAACAGAGGGGTACAGTGTCACGAACACGTTTATTTAGTGCCTCATGAATACATGTGCATTACATTACTTTTGGTATTTTATATTTCGACCCTGAGCCCCAGTGTGTACAGTATGCTTTATAATAGCAGATTCACATCAATCAAGTACAATGTCCTTTTCTCCCAGGGTCTTTGCAGAAGCTACTCTCTGTCCCTACCCAGACAGTCATCTATGTCCCCTGTGAAAACCCCTGTGTTCCATCCATCTCTCGGGAGACAGACCTCCTGGCAGGAAAAAGTCACCCTCAAGCCCCCCAGCCCTTGGGAAGCTGCCTCCCGGAGCCCCCTGGGTCTGTTGGACGATGCCTTCCAATTACAGAACTTCCCTCAGTCCATCTCCACTAACGTCAACTCCGCCGCCAACCAACAATCTCTTCCGGAACCTCCGGACGAACGGAAGCGCAAGGTGTCATTGGACGCCCCCAGTGTCAGTGTTGGTTACTATCACTCGCCACCCCCAGCAATGCATACTAGGTCTATGAGTTTGACCTCTGCCCCTGTTTACGGGCCTCCCTTCAGACAGGCCCAGCCTCTGTGGTCATGGGTGAGTGCTACCGTTGGACATATGGGTCGAGGCCCAGGCCACCCGTGTCAGTCCCGCCACGCTACCTTGCCATGCACAACTATGAGAAGGTAATCTCGCACAGCTATTTGTACATCCTCAGCTAGATGACATAAACAAAAAAACACTGCACTGCAAAAAAAACACTGTAAGAACAAATGTAGAAAATGTAATTGGATGTACATATGTAATCAATAGGGTCAGCATATTATAATTAACAATTGAATCAATGTAGTGTTTCCTTTTTTTAAGAGGGGTATAGTGTCATGCACGCAAAAACAGTGTTAATGTAGTTGTTGCAATATTGCAAACGGACGTGGCAGTTTCACCACTGTGGATTCTAGCTTTAAAGGTTTTCATTTCTGGAAAAAAAGACGAGGAGACAAGGAGAAAGACGATTAAGGAGTTGGGCAAACCAAATTATGATCTCCCTATCTAGCTTGTTGGGGGGCAAATAGGGGGCAAATAATTAGTATCTCATTCTCTACTATAATTCTGATCAGTGAAGTGCATTCACACACATTTATAATATGTTCTAATGTATGTTACATTGGATGTTCTGTACCAGAAAAGTTGAAATTCAAAACAAGTTTTATGAATTTGTATAAATGGATACATGATAGGCCTATTATTTATTTGCATGTGTTTTACATTGATTTACCTCTAAACGTAAGAAGTGTGCAAGGTGATGAGTGAGAAAATTACAGATGGCCGGGAAATGAAAGTTAGATGTGTTGAACCTATAACTTACATGTTTTATTTTCCACATAGTATGAAAACTAAATTGAAAAATGTATTGAGTACTGTAACAGTATGTGATGTAAACGGTAACATCTAAAATACAAATACAGTGAATTGCTAGGGTTCCTTGATGGTTTGTGTAATATGCACAACAGCATGTGTAGCAGGTTAGATAGCAAGTACCAAGTGCACATGCTGATGAAAACAATCAATATTCATGTTCACGTTCAGACAATCCCTTATGTTACTATGACAATTAAGGAAACTTAGAAATGTCTTAAAATAATAATTAAAATGTCTGATTTTATTGCTGAAATATATAAAATGAACAGTGTTTTTTTTAAATATAATTCAGTCAGTTTGCAAAACATAGTCACACACCATATTCAAGACCACGCCATTGAAGAGGTTGAAGTTTCTGTGATTGGTTTGGCACTTCTGTGAAAGGCATGTGAAATGTGTTACACTTTCATATGGACTGTGAATGTGTTGAAGATATTGTAACTTTTATCACTTGATTGTGTTGTTAATTTGTTGCAGCACTGAAGATAAATATTGCACTCTTCCAATAAAACGTTCACGTTGTCGAGTACGCCGTGCCTCTGACGTTTTATTTAATGAACATGTATGTTAAGATATGCAGTATTTGTGAAATGTTTCTTCCATGTTGGAATTTTTTTTATCCATTCAAAATGTTTGGTATGCTGAATTCGTTGAGAAACAAACAATTGCTGAATACCAATAACACATATATTAATATATTAGATACATGTATAGAAATGGAGTGGAATGTGGAGAGTTAGTAGAAATAGTACTTTTATAAAGTTTACACTCCACTGCAGCTAAAGTGTTTGTTTTGCTAACATGTCAGGTTATTGCTTTGACATCTGTCACAAAGCATCTCCACAGGTCCACCCAGGGACTAGTAAGTGATGGTTACATAATCACAGCAGAGATTGAGCTATTGGGAGATGACTGGTGGGAGATGAACAGTGGTAGATGATTCATACTAAAATAAAATTGTATGTGAAAACGACTTTACACAATGTAAATTATGTCGAAAAGAGAAAGTTACAATTTTAAATATGAGAAAAAGCTAAAAACTGAGTCTCACTGTCATACATTTTTTTAGGTGTGAAGAGAGCCAAATGACACCCTAACCATTTCATTCTATAGTGATAAAACATATAAACGCAACATGCATCAATTTCAAAGATTTTTCAGGGACAGGGATCCATAGATTAGGGTCTAATTTATTTATTTAAATAGACACATTTCCTTATGTGAACTACATAAGGAAATGTGTCTATTTAAATAAATAAATTAGACCCTAATCTATGGATTTCACGTGACTGGCCAATCAGAATGAGTTTTTCACCACAAAAGGGCTTCATTACAGACAGAAAGATCAACGTTGGAGGCAGCTTATGGTAGAGAAATAAACATATAATTCTCTGGCAACAGCTCTGGTGGACATTCCTGCAGTCATCATGCCAATTGCACGCTCCCCCAAAACTTGAGAGATCTGTGGCATTGTGTTGTGTGACAAAACTGCACATTTTACAGTGGCCTTTTATTGTCCCCAGCACAAGGTGAACCTGCGTAATGATCATGTTGTTTAATCAGCTTTTTGATATGCCACACCTGTGGATGGATTATTTTGACAAAGGCTAAAATGCTCACTAACAGCGATGTAAACAAATTAGTGCACAAAATTTGAGATCAATATGATTTTTGTACGTACGGAACATTTCTGGGATCTTTTATTTCAGCTTATGAAACATGGAACCAGCACTTTACATGTTGCGTTTATATTTTTGTTCAGTGTACTTTTGTAGTTTCATTTTTACACTGAATGTTTTAATATTAAAATCTATTGAGACAAATAGCTGACAACAAGTCTATATTAGGATTGAATAACATGAGAAGAACCAATCATTTCAGAAGTAGTTAGACAATTCAAGCAGTAATGTCACGACTGCTGCCGAAGTCGTTGCCTCTCCTTGTTCGGGCGGTGCTCGGCGTTCGACGTCACCGGTCTTCTAGCCATCATTGTTCCTTTTTCATTTTCCATTGGTTTTGTCTTGTCTTCCCATACACCTGTTTTCAATCCCATTCATTACCTGTTGTGTATTTAACCCTCTGTTTCCCCTCATGTCTTTGTCAGAGATTGTTTTATTGTCAGTGTAGTGTGATTGTTGTATAGGTGTGCGTCGGGTCCTTGTACCCATGTTTATGTACATTTAGTGTTATGGAGCATACTCCGTGGACTTTATTAAAAGACTCCATTTTACACTCAATTTGACTCTCCTGCGCCTGACTTCCCTGCCACCTATTACATCTACGCATGACAGAATCTCTGACCAATATATGAAGTCAGCAGGAGAGGACACTATGCCCATGGAGCTGGAGGAACGCGTTCAGGAACAAGCTAGGGAGCTTGACGTTATCAGCTCCGTCATGGATCACATTGCCATGAAAATGGATCGCTGGGAGAGACAGGGAGTTTCTCCAGCGCCACCACCACCACAACCGGAATCTCCCGTGAACGATTTTTCCTCTCCGGAATCGAGGATCCATTTATCCCTACCTACGGGATACAACGGAGATACTGCCGGCTGCCAGGGTTTCCTCCTTAAACTGAACTTGTATCTAGCCACGGCCTCCCCAGTACCATCTGACCGTGAGAAGAGTTACGCCCTCGTCTCATGCCTCACCGGGAAAGCCCTGGAATGGGCCAGCGCTGTGTGTAGTAGGGAGGATGCGGCGCTGGACCATTTTGAGGAGTTCACCCGCCAATTCCGGATATTATTCGATCACCCACCTGAATGCAAAGCAGCGGGTGAGCTTCTCTATCATCTGAGGCAGGAGACGAGGAGTGCACAGGATTTTGCTTTGGAGTTTAGGATCTTGGCTGCCGGCGCTGGATGGAGCGACAGGGCCCTGATTGACCATTACCGTTGTAGTCTACGCGAGGACGTCCGTCGGGAGCTGGCCTGTAGAGACACCACCCTCACCTTCGACCAGCTGGTGGACATGTCCATCAGGCTGGACAACATGCTGGCCACTCGTGGACGTCTAGATCGGGGTCTGGTTGTTCCATCCTCCCGCACCCTCTCTCCCGAACCTATGGAATTGGGAGGGATGGTGCGCAGGGAGACCGGAGGGGGTTCAAGGTCGCAGAGAGCACACTGCTGGTCGGTGCCGGGTTGGTTCCTCTGGGAATAGAGAGGGCAGGCAGGGCATTCTGGCGTCACCCCAGGTGAGTAGGCACCATTCTCATCCAGAGCCCTCTGCTGCACTAATGTTTGTCTCTGTCTCTTTTCCTGACTTTTCACTGCATTCCCAGTATAAGGCGCTAGTAGATTCGGGTGCGGCTGGGAATTTCATTAATAAAAGTCTAGCTCATAGTTTAGGGATCCCTATTGTTCCTGTGGATATGCCTTTCCCTATTCATGCCTTAGATAGTCGACCATTAGGGTCAGGGTTTATCAGGGAGGTAACCGCACCTTTGTGTATGATAACGCAGGAGGGTCACAAGGAGAAGATTAGTCTTTTCCTTATTGATTGTCCTGCGTATTCTGTGGTGCTAGGCCTACCCTGGTTAGTTTGTCATAACCCCACTGTTTCTTGGCCACAGAGGGCTCTCACAGGGTGGTCGCGAGAATGCTCAGGTAGGTGTTTAGGGGTTTCCGTTGGTGCTACTACGGTGGAAAGTCCAGACCAGGTCTCCACCGTGAAGGCGACTCAATTACCACCCCATCGACTGGGGGATTGTGCGATAGATCTCCTGGTAGACGCTGCATATCCCAAGAGTCACTTGTATCCCCTGTCGCAAGCGGAGACGGAGGCTATGGAGACATATATCTCTGAATCCCTGCATCAGGGGTTCATTCAGCCATCCATTTCACCCGTCTCTTCGAGTTTCTTTTTTGTGAAAAAAAAGGATGGCGGTTTACGCCCGTGCGTTGATTATCGAGGTTTTAATAAAATCACAGTGAAATATAGTTACCCGCTACCTCTGATCAATACGATTATTGAGTTAATGCACGGGGCACGTTTTTTCACAAAATTGGATCTCAGGAGTGCGTACAATCTGGTGCGTATTAAGAAGGGTGATGAGTGGAAGATGGCATTTAGCACCACCTCAGGTCATTATGAGTACCTGGTCATGCCATATGGGTTGATGAATGCTCCATCAGTTTTCCAATCATTTGTAGATGAGATCTTCAGGGACCTGCACGGGCAGGGTGTAGTGGTGTATATCGATGATATTTTGATATACTCTGCTACACGCGCCGAGCATGTGTCCCTGGTGCGCAGGGTGCTTGGTCGCCTGTTGGAGCATGATCTATATGTCAAGTCTGAGAAATGCTTGTTTTTCCAACAATCCATCTCCTTCCTAGGGCATCGGATTTCCACTTCAGGAGTGGAGATGGAGAGCGACCGCATTACAGCCGTGCGTAATTGGCCGACTCCAACCACGGTAAAGGAGTTGCAGCGTTTTTTGGGGTTTTCCAATTACTACCGGAGGTTTATCCGGGGTTTTGGTCAGGTGGCAGCTCCCATTACCTCACTGCTAAAGGGGGGCCCGGTGCGCTTGCAGTGGTCGGCTGAGGCGAACAGGGCTTTTGAGCACCTGAAGACTCTGTTTACTTCTGCGCCTGTGCTGGCTCATCCGGATCCCTCTTTGCCATTCATAGTGGAGGTGGACGCATCTGAAGCTGGGATAGGAGCAGTGCTCTCTCAGCGTTCGGGTACGCCACTGAAGCTTCGCCCCTGTGCTTTCTTTTCTAAGAAGCTCAGCCCGGCGGAGCGAAACTATGATGTGGGGAACCGGGAGCTGTTAGCTGTCGTAGAAGCTTTGAAGGTGTGGAGGCATTGGCTTGAGGGGGCTAAACACCCTTTTCTCATCTGGACTGACCACCGCAATCTGGAGTATATCCGGCAGGCAAAGAGATTGAATCCTCGCCAGGCAAGGTGGGCCATGTTTTTCACTCGTTTTGTGTTTACTCTTTCTTACAGACCAGGCTCGCAGAACGTTAAGGCAGACGCATTGTCTCGGCTGTATGACACAGAGGAGCGGTCCATGGATCCCACTCCCATACTCCCAGCTTCGTGTTTGGTGGCGCCAGTAGTGTGGGAGCTGGACGCGGACATTGAGCGGGCGTCACGTGCAGAGCCTTCTCCCCCTGAGTGTCCAGCTGGTCGTCTGTACGTTCCGTCTGCTGTACGCGACCGATTGATATATTGGGCTCACACGTCACCCTCCTCTGGTCATCCTGGGATAGGTCGGGCGATGCGCTGTCTTGACGGGAGATACTGGTGGCCCACTTTAGCTAAGGACGTGAGGATTTATGTTTCTTCCTGCTCGGTGTGCGCCCAGTGCAAGGCTCCTAGACACCTGCCCAGAGGTAAGCTACAACCTCTACCCGTTCCTCAACGGCCGTGGTCACACCTGTCGGTGGATTTTTTGACCGATCTTCCACCTTCACAGGGTTACACCACGATCCTGGTCGTTGTGGATCGGTTTTCTAAGTCCTGTCGTCTCCTCCCTTTGCCCGGTCTCCCTACGGCCTGACAAACTGCAGAGGCCCTGTTTACACACGTTTTCCGGCACTATGGGGTGCCTGAGGATCTAGTGTCTGATCGGGGTCCCCAGTTCACATCAAGGGTCTGGAAGGCGTTCATGGAGCGTCTGGGGATCTCGGTTAGTCTTACCTCAGGTTTTCACCCCGAGAGTAATGGGCAGGTGGAGAGAGTTAACCAGGATGTGGGTAGGTTTCTGCGGTCTTATTGCCAGGATCGGCCGGGGGAGTGGGCGAAGTTCGTGCCCTGGGCAGAGATGGCTCAGAACTCGCTACGTCACTCCTCCACTAACCTTACTCCCTTTCAATGTGTATTAGGGTATCAGCCGGTTCTGGCTCCTTGGCATCAGAGCCAGACCGAGGCCCCTGCGGTGGACAATTGGTTTCGGCACGCTGAGGAGACCTGGGAGGCAGCCCACGTCCACCTTCAGCGTGCCATAAGGCGCCAGAAAATTGGCGCAGACCGTCGCCGCAGTGAGGCCCCAGTGTTCGCACCAGGGGACAGGGTCTGGCTCTCGACCCGAAACCTGCCCCTTCGCCTTCTCTGCCGGAAGCTGGGTCCGCGGTTTGTGGGGCCGTTTAAAGTCCTGAGGAGAGTGAACGAGGTATGTTATAGGTTACAACTACCCACTCATTACCGTATTAACCCCTCGTTCCATGTGTCTCTCCTCAGGCCGATGGTGGCTGGCCCGCTCCAGGAGGCTGAAGTGCGTAATGTTCCTCCGCCTCCTCTAGACATCGAGGGGGTTCCGGCGTACTCTGTTCGATCCATTTTGGATTCGAGACGTCGGGCGAGGGGCCTTCAGTACCTCGTGGACTGGGAGGGGTACGGGCCGGAGGAGAGATGCTGGGTTCCGGTGGAGGACGTGTTAGATCCTTCCATGTTATCAGAATTCCACCGTCTCCATCCGGATCGCCCTGCACCTCGCCTTCCGGGTCGTCCCCGAGGCCGGTGTCGACGCGCAGCTGGAGCCGCGCGTCAGGGGGGGGGGGGGTACTGTCACGACTGCTGCCGAAGTCGTTGCCTCTCCTTGTTCGGGCGGTGCTCGGCGTTCGACGTCACCGGTCTTCTAGCCATCATTGATCCTTTTTTCATTTTCTATTGGTTTTGTCTTGTCTTCCCATACACCTGTTTTCAATCCCATTCATTACCTGTTGTGTATTTAACCCTCTGTTTCCCCTCATGTCTTTGTCAGAGATTGTTTTATTGTCAGTGTAGTGTGATTGTTGTATAGGTGTGCGTCGGGTCCTTGTACCCATGTTTATGTACATTTAGTGTTATGGAGCATACTCCGTGGACTTTATTAAAAGACTCCATTTTACACTCAATTTGACTCTCCTGCGCCTGACTTCCCTGCCACCTATTACATCTACGCATGACAAGTAAGTTTGTTTCTTGGCAGCACTATGAAGATAAATTATTTAGTATCTTGACTAGAGGTCGACCGATTAATCGGAATGGCCGATTAATTAGGGCCGATTTCAAGTCTTCATAAAAATAAATATCTATATATTTTTTTTACACCTTTATTTAACAAGGCAAGTCAGTTAAGAACACGTTCTTATTTTCAATGACGGCCTAGGAACGGTGGGTTAACTACCTTGTTCAGGGGCAGAATGACAGATTTTTACCTTGTCAGCTCGGGATTCAATCTTGCAACCTTACAGTTAACTAGTCCAATGCTCTAACCACCTGCTTTACATTGCACTCCACGAGCTGCCTGCCTGTTACGCGAATGCAGTAAGAAGCCAAGGTAAGTTGCTAGCTAGCATTAAACTTATCTTATAAAAACCATCAATCAATCATAATCACTAGTTAACTACACATGGTTGATGATATTACTAGTTTATCTAGCATGTCCTGCATTGCATATAATCGATGCGGTGCTCATTCGTGGAAAAAGGACTGTCATTGCTCCAACGTGTACCTAACCATAAACATCAATGCCTTTCTTAAAATCAATACACAGAAGTATATATTTTTAAACCTGCATATTTAGCTTAAAGAAATCCAGGTTAGCAGGCAATATTGACCAGGTGAAATTGTGTCACTTCTCTTGTGTTCATTGCACGCAGAGTCATGCGATAATAACAAACGTTTTGTTTTCAAAATGATCATTTCCGGATTCGACCATATTAATGACCAAAGGCTCGTATTTTTGTGTGTTATTATGTTATAGTTAAGTCTATGATTAAATATTTGATAGAGCAGTCTGACTGAGCGGTGGTAGGCAGCAGCAGGCTCGTAAGCATTCATTCAAACAGCACTTCTGTGCGTTTTGCCAGCAGCTCTTCGCTGTGCTTCAAGCATTGAGCTGTATATGACTTCAAGCCTATCAACCCCTGAGATTAGGCTGGTGTAACCGATGTGAAATGGCTAGCTAGTTAGTGGGGTGCGCGCTGATAGCGTTTCAAACGTCACTCGCTCTGAGACTTGGAGTAGTTGTTCCCCTTGCTCTGCATTGGTAACACTGCTTCGAGGGTGGCTGTTGTCGATGTGTTCCTGGTTCGAGCCCAGGTAGGGGCGAGGAGAGGGACGGAAGCTATACTGTTACACTGGCAATACTAAAGTGCCTGTAAGAATAGTCAAAGGTACCAGTATATGAAATACAAATGGTATAGAAAGAAATAGTCCTATAAATACTATATTAACTAGAACCTAAAACCTCTTACCTTGGAATATTGAAGTCTCATGTTAAAAGGAACCACCAGCTTTCATATGTTCTCATGTTCTAAGCAAGGAACTAAAACGTTAGCTTTTTTACATGGCACTTATTGCACTTCTACTTTCTTCTCCAACACTTTGTTTTTGCATTATTTAAACCAAATTGAAAATGTTTCATTATTTATTTTATTTTAAATGGATTTTTATTGTTCACTCAGTATTGTTGTAATTGTAATTATTACAAATACATTTAAAAAATCGTCCAATTAATCGGTATCTGCTTTTTTTGGTCCTCCAATAATCAGTATCGGTATCGGCGTTGAAAAATCATAATCGGTCAACCTCTAATCCTGACAGCACTTATCTTAGAAGCCCCATGAACATACAGTCATTTCTGTAACATTACTCCCGCTAAGTTGTTTGCTTGGTTGCTACAATACAGTGTTAAAAATAGGTTTCTCTACAGTGGCGATTTTAGCATGTAAATCTTGGTGGGGGGAACTCCCCAATTTTTTTTAGATGCATGCCAGCAAAGCCACTACACAACACAACACTAAACAATACATGAATTGCACTCTAATGGTGACAAATGGTCTACACAAAACTTTAGGACCTACATAAAGCTGTCCCAACAGCAGAGCTTTCTTTTCAACACCTTGGAGTGAATCGTTACAACATCTACACCTGGCTATCAGCGGAGCCTTGTCTGGCAGCAAAACAGTTCATTCAGCCTCATTTGCTGCCTTTTAAAAAAACATAGCTGATATGGCTGACATGCTTAAACAAATGTGGTTTCTACTGCCAATTGAGATGTTAAAACTATGGCATAAGACATTGGGAGATTTAGGTATAGGCGACATGGGTTTAGGTATAAGTGCCGGGTGTTTAGGTATAAGTGCCCACACAAAATAATTTGGGATGGTGAAGTTTGTGCGATCAGTTTTCTATCGCTCATTTGCACGTCATGTCAATGATATCATGTCATCGTGTGGTACTCTGGGTCAATTAACCATGTCGGAGTGGGTGCCCTGATTCTAGTTTGTGAGCTAGGCAGGCTACTGCCTGGGAAGGTCTCCCTCTCAGAAGTACGAGATGGGGAGGGGGGCAGGGGGGTAGGTTGACCTCAGGTCTCCCCACTGGAAGCCCGAGGTAGGGGGAGCGGGGTAATCTATCTTTGTACAGTACTAACTTTGTACAGTACTAATGCAATTAGTAAAATAAGCCACACTACAAAATGCTACCAAATAAACCACAATTCTTTCATAATACTGTTGCATTTATTTCTGTTTTGTGAGAAATCATTAATGATAATATAAAAACCAGTATCTCCAAGGTGAATTGGTTTAGTCTTGACTCTTGGTTCACAGTGTTGGGGGTTGGGTAATGTACTGTATTTGTTTCTATTTGTCTTTGTTACTTCTTTTTTAAATTTATGAGTCTTAATTTTTCAAATATTTATATATTTACTGTGGGGCAAAAAAGTATTTAGTCAGCCACCAATTGTGCAAGGTCTCCCACTTAAAAAGATGAGAGAGGTCTGTCATTTTCATCATAGGTACACTTCAACTATGAGACAAAATGAGATAAAAAAAAATCCAGAAAATCACATTGTAGGATTTTTAATGAATTTATTTGCAAATTATGGTGGAAAATAAGTATTTGGTCAATAACAAAAGTTTATCTCAATACTTTGTTATATACCCTTTGTTGGAAATGACAGAGGTCAAACGTTTTCTGTAAGTCTTCACAAGGTTTTCACACACTGTTGCTGGTATTTTGGCCCATTCCTCCATGCAGATCTCCTCTAGAGCAGTGTTGTTTTGGGGCAACACGGACTTTCAACTCCCTCCAAAGATTTTCTATGGGGTTGAGATCTGGAGACTGGCTAGGCCACTCCAGGACCTTGAAATGCATCTTACGAAGCCACTCCTTCGTGGCATCCCATGTTTCTTCCGCGCGCCGGAACCAGTCATCCACGGCAGGAGCCTCGGTCTCACTCTGATGCCAAGGAGCCAGAACCGGCTGATACCCCAATACAGACTGGAAGGGAGAAAGGTTAGTGGAGGAGTGGCAGAGCGAGTTCTGGGCCATCTCTGCCCGGTGCACAAACGCCGCCCACTCCCCCGGCCGGTCCTGGCAAAAAACCCTCAGAAACCTATCCACATCCTGGTTAACTCTTTCCACCTGGGGTGAAAACCTGAGTTAAGGCTGACCGAGACCCCCAGACGTTCCATGAACGCCTTCCAGACCCTTGACGTAAACTGGGGACCCCGATCAGACACTCTATCCTCAGGCACCCCGTAGTGCCGGAAGACGTGTGTAAACAGGGCCTGTTTGTAGGGCCGTAGGGAGACCGGGCAAAGGGAGGAGATGACAGGACTTAGAAAAACAATCCACAATGACCACGATCGTGGTGTTACCCTGTGAAGGTTGAAGATCGGTTAGGAATCCACCGACAGGTGCGACCGCGGCCGTTGTGGAACGGATAAGAGTTGTAAACTTACCTCTGGGCAGGTGTCTAGGAGCCTTGCACTGGGCGCAGACCGAGCAGGAGGAAACATAAACCCTCACGTCCTTAGCTAAAATGGGCCACCACTACTTCCCACTAAGACAGCGCACCGTCCGACTGATCCCAGGATGACCAGAGGAGGGTGACGTGTGGGCCCAATAGATCAGCCGGTCGCGGACAGCAGATGGAATGTATAGATGCCCAGCTGGAAACTGAGGGGGAGCGGGCTCTGCATGTGACGCCCGCTCAATGTCCGCATCCAGCTCCCACACTACCGGCGCCACCAGGCAGGAGGATGGGAGTATGGGAGTGGGATCCATGGGCTGCTCCTCTGTGTCATACAGCCGGGACAATGTGTCTGCCTTGACGTTCTGGGAGCCTGGTCTGTAAGAAAGGGTGAAAACAAAATGGGGTGAAGAACATGGCCCACCTTGCCTGGCGAGGATTCATTCTCCTCGACGCCTGGATGTACTCCAGATTGCGGTGGTCAGTCCAGATGAGAAAAGGGTGTTTGGCCCCCTCAGGCCACTGTCTCCAAGCCTTCAAGGCCTTGACGAGAGCCAACAACTCCCGGTCCCCCACGTCATATTTTTGCTATGCCGGGCTGAGCTTCCTCGAGAAGAAAGCACAGGGGCGGAGCTTCGGTGGCGTACCCGAGCGCTGAGGGAGCACAGTTCCTATCCCAGCCTCAGACGCATTCACCTCCACTATGAACGCCAAAGAGGAATCCGGATGAGCCAGCACGGGAGCCGAGGTAAACAGAGCTCTCAGGTGACTAAAAGCCCTGTATGCCTCAGCTGACCACTGCAAGTGCACCGGGCCCCCCTTCAGCAGTGAGGTAATGGGAGCCGCTAACTGACCAAAACCTTTACCGTGGTAGGAGTCGGCAAATTACACACGGCTTCAATGTGGTCACTCTCCATCTCCACCCCTGACGTGTAAATGCGATACCCTAGGAAGGAGACGGACTGTTGGAAGAACAGGCATTTCTCAGCCTTGGCGTACAGGTCATGATCCAACAGTCGACCAAGAACCTTGAACACCAAGGACACATGCTCGGCTCGTGTAGCGGAGTATATCAGAATGTCATCAATATATCAATATATCAAATCAAATGTATTTATATAGCCCTTCTTACATCGGCTGATATCTCAAAGTGTTGTACAGAAACCCAGCCTAAAACCCCAAACAGCAAGCAATGCAGGTGTAGAAGCATGGTGGCTAGGAAAAACTCTCTAGAAAGGCCAAAACCTAGGAAGAAACCTAGAGAGGAAGCAGGCTATGAGGGGTGGCCAGTCCTCATCTGGCTGTGCAGGGTGGAGATTATAACAGAACATGGCCAAGATGTTCAAATGTTCATAGATCACCAGCATGTGGTCAAATAATAATAATCACAGTAGTTGTTGAGGGTGCAGCAAGTCAGCACCTCAGGAGTAAATGTCAGTTGGCTTTTCATAGCCCGATCATTAAGAGTATCTCTACCACTCCTGCTGTTTCTAGAGAATTGAAAACAGCAGGTCTGGGACAGGTAGCCCGTCCGGTGAAATAGGTCAGGGTTCCATAGCTGCAGGCAGAACAGTTGAAACTGGAGCAGCAGCACGGCCAGGTGGACTGGGGACAGCAAGGAATCATCATGCCAGGTAGTCCTGAGGCATGGTCCTAGGGCTCAGGTCCTCCGAGAGAGAGAAAGAAAGAAAGAGAGAAAGAGAGATTTAGAGAGAGCATATTGAAATACACACAGGACACCGGATAAGACAGGAGAACTACTCCAGATATAACAAACTGACCCTAGCCCCCCGACACAAACTACTGCAGCATAAATACTGGAGGCTGAGACAGGAGGGGTCAGGAGACACTGTGGGCCCACCCGATGATACCCGCGGACAGGGCCAAACAGGAAGGATATAACCCCACCCACTTTGCCAAAGCACAGCCCCCACACCACTAGAGGGACATCTACAGCCACCAACTTACCATCCTGAGACAAGGCCGAGTATAGCCCACAAAGATCTCCGCCACGGCACAACCCAAGGAGGGGCGCCAACCCAGACAGGAAGATCACGTCAGTGACTCAACTCACTCAAGTGACGCACTCCTCCTAGGGACGGCATGAAAGAGCACCAGTAAGCCAGTGACTCAGCCCCTGTGCCTTTCCGTTCACCTTCACACTCCTGGGCCAGACTACACTCAATCATATGACCCACTGAAGAGGTGAGTCTGCGTCTCTCACATGGGTAGGTAGACCATTCCATAAAAATTGAGCTCTTTTGGAGAAAGCCCTGCCTCCAGCTGTTTGCTTAGAAATTCTAGGGACAATTAGGAGGCCTGCGTCTTGTGACCGTAGCGTACGTGTAGGTATGTACGGCAGGACTAAATCGAGACTAAATTACCCTTGCCTAATGATTGCGTCTGAAGCTGGGCTTGCAGCACAGCTATCCTCACAGAAAGGCGATCGTTCTCCTGTATATTATGAGTACAGCGACTGCAATTAGAAGGCATCATTTAATGTTACTACTTAGCTTCGGCTGTTGGAAGTCCTGACGAACCATGTGCAGATAAAGTGTCCGGAGTGAAAAAGTTTAATGAAAAAAAGTTGAGTGAGAGAAAAACAAAATATAAGTCAAATATAAGTCAAAACCTTAAGTTGTCAGGTAGCAAAGTAAGGCAACAAAACGCACAGCAACACGTAAACAAGTCTGCAAGTTGTATATACACCACTACACTCTGCCCGTGCAGGTCCCTGAAAATCTAATCTACAAAGGCTTGGAAGACTGATGGAGCATTCTGTCACGCCCTGGTTATAGAGAGGCTTTTTATTCTCTATTTTGGTTAGAATGCCCACCCTAGTGTGACAGACGCGGTACATGGCGGTGCCGAGATGGTGAATCAAAGCTGTGTGCTCCTGGACGTGCTCCTCGACTCCGCTACCATAGGTACCTGCTTCTGCTGACTCCATAATGGGTGTGGTATTCTGTCAGGTATGCGTAAATGGCTGTAAGGGAGTCAGGTGCAGGAGAGCAGATATTGGGTAGCCAACGGAGCCTTTTATTTAGGGAACCAAAAGCACACGGCAAAATAAACACGAAATAACAATTCAGGTTAACATAACCCAGCGCAACAGACTAACGTGCGCATAACATGAAACGGAATAAACAATGCTACACGAAGACATGGAGGAAACAGAGGGTTATATACACAATACATAATGAGGGAACTGAGAACCAGTTGTGTGGAAAAACAAGACAAGACAAATAAAAAATGGATAGGCGATGGCTTGAAGACCTGTGACGTCGACCGCCGAGCATCACCCGAACAAGGAGAGGCATCGACTTCGGCAGAAGTCGTGACAAAGACAAAGTCCATATTATGGCAAGAACAGCTCAAATAAGCAAAGACAAAAGACAGTCCATCATTACTTTAAAACATGAAGGTCAGTCAATCCGGAAAATTTCAGTCGCGAAAACCATCAAGCGCTATAATGAAACTGGCTCTCAAGAGGACTACCACAGGAAGGGAAGAGGATACGCTCATTAGAGTTACCAGCCTCAGATTGCAGCCCAAATAAATGCTTCACCGAGTTCAGGTGACAGACACATCTCAACATCAACTGTTCAGAGGAGACTGCGTGAAACAGGCCTTCATAGTCAAATTGCTGAAAAAAAAAACAATAAGAAGATGAGACTTGTTTGGGCCAAGAAACATGAGCAATGGATATTATAACTTTGGAAATCTGTCCTTTGCTCTGATGAGTCCAAATTTGAGATTTTTTGTTCCAACCGCCGTGTCTTTGTGAGACGCAGAGTAGGTGAACGGATGATCTCTGCATGTATGGTTCCCACCGTGAAGCATGGTGTGTGGTTGCTTGGTGTTGGGGTGTTTTGCTGGTGACACTGTCAGTGATTTATTTAGAATAAACTTAACCAGCATGGCTACCACAGCATTCCGCAGAGATAGACTATCCCATCTGGTTGGGACAATCATTTGTTTTTCAAGAGGACAATGACCAAACACACCTCCAGGCTGTGTAAGGGCTATTTGACCAAGAAGGAGAGTGATGGATTGCTGTGTCAGATGACCTGGCCTCCACAATCACCTGACCTCAACCCAATTGAGATGGTTTGGGATGTGTTGGACCGCGGAGTGAAGGAAAAGCAGCCAACAAGTGCTCAGCATATGTGGGAACTCCTTCAAGACTGTTTGAAAAGCATTCCTCATGAAGTTGGTTGAGAGAATGCCAAGAGTCTGCAAAGCTATCATCAAGGCAAAGGATTGTTACTTCAAAGAATCTAAAATATATAATATGTATTGATTTGTTTAACACTTTTCTGGATACTACATGATTTCACATGTGTTATTTCATAGTTTTGATGTCTTCACTATTATTCTACACTGTAGAAAATATAAATAAATAAAGAAAACCCCTTTTGCCTGGTAGTGTAAATATTTTTTTTTAGACCAGAGGATTGAGTGCCTCCAACCGGTCCTTCAACACCACTTCCAGAGTCATGTCTTCCCTAGACATTCCTAGGCTCCAGGAAACACAAGTGCTCATGAGGGGAGAGCCCTCCCTCGGTGTGAGCCCGGTGGCACAGTTCGGGTGCCCTAATCTCTCTCTCTCTCTGATAGCCTCCCCACGTCCCCATTTCTTTGTGAGTTGTTTTGAGTGTTTGGCCTGCTAAATGTAGCCTATTGATGTAAGCTACATTCCATTGACAACAGACACAGAGACACACCCCCCAACAGATTGGCTTCAGTGGCTGGGAGTGTGAAGTTCAGGTTGGATCGAAACTACCTAGGTCGACCCCTGAGCCTCCTTGCCTTCCAGTCAAGGATCCAGTTTGTTTGAAAGACAAGACAGACAGGACACACACACAGGTATGGACAAGTCCCATCAAGGTGTGCAGTTGTGATTCCGAGGTATGGCAAAATAATAGTGTCAATGTTTTGTGCTTTGACCATTCACAACGAGTAACTCTGATTATGCTACTTTTTGATGTATTCAGTCATATTAACTTTGCATTAATCAATATCTCACATCCCTTACTAACAAACGTTTTTATTTTTTTGAGAAAACTTAACAAGAAGCTACAAAATAAATACAACTGTTAGGTTCTACCATAGTCACTCTGAAATAATGTTTCTATGTTTATGTTTTATTAAGAGCTGATTATGAACATTGTGTTCAATAACGTCTTTCAGGTTCTCATTATATTTCTCATGTTCCAAATTTTATTTTTAATTGTAAACAATTAAAGCAATATAAATTATATACATTTTAGTCATAACATTGAGAGTAAACATTTTGTACAACATGTCTGAAACATGGAAAATGCAAATAGGAAAACATGTTGGGGTAACATTGAGAGCTGTAGTGAAAGTTGGGATATGAATACAAAAGGGCATTGCTGTTTTGTTTCATTTGTTTGCAAAGAATTTTTTTTACAGTTAAGTTGTGATTTTTTAGGACTTCTGGAATTAGATTTAGGGTAACTAGGCTGTTATATTTGTCACGGAAATGTATCTTTTTTTTTCAAATGCCATCGTGACAAATTATTTATTTTTATTTTGTCAAATGCCATCGTGCCGAATGATTTTAAATTTTTTTGTCAACCCTGGGACGCAATGTTCACCCCTCACCCAACACTGATGATTCACAACGCTGAAATCCATGTGACACCTTAATGCACATCATCTAGCATTCGTTACAAGGTTGTTTTAAAGTAAGTGTTGACTTTGCTCTTCAAGCGCAAACAAGGAATTACACCTGCCAATCTGAGTTATGTGAGTGAGATGTAATGTTTTGGTTTGGGGTTGACAGAAACCCTGTCCTTGAATTAAATGCCATAATGCCAAGCTAATGCTATCATACACCTGACATGAAGGCCATCATAATATTTTATGACTGTTTTCTCATAATATCATAATGCGGTCTAAACAGCATGCAGTAGTTATCCGATAGGTCAACCAGTGTTGCAAGTGCCATGTGAGCGTTACAACTTTACTTCAAATCCTCACTAACAGCAATCTTATTTTATTTATAGAAGTACAGTATGTTGGCTCTCTAATGTTCAGTTCATATCAACAACACAATTTGAAAAGATTTTCCGCTGAGGTAGAACAGAGAGTACATCCTGTGTCCTTTATGTGTTTCCAGTTCCCAGGGGAAAATCGTGTGCCACCCTTCCCAAAGTCAAAATGTCGCAATTCTGTACAATGCCAGCTGGAGAGAGGAAGGTGCATGCAGAGGCTATATCTCGAGAGGTCCACTGTGCCAATTGTATGATCTGGGCCAGGGCTCAACGACAGCCTCAACAGCAAAGAGAATCAAACTTCTTCTGGTGGAGGGCAGTCATTCATATCCGGGTTGAACATGTCAGGGCCGTTTCTCTAGCGGTTGCCATTTAAAGCTAATGGGGATGTTTTACTACCTATGGCAACAAATCCTTCTGTCGTTGTCCTTTTGAAACTGCTATTTTGGGGCGGGTGAGGTGGGGAGTTGTGCAGGGCAGAGTTGGACAACTGTGCGTAGCGATTTAGGGGACTGAGGGTTTGCGACAGCTGAAGTACATTCTGTCTGGGTATAGCTCATTGAAGCAGCATCATGTTCAGCCTAATAGGAAAAATAACATAATACAAATTGAATTCAATAAGAAATAATACATACAAAATTGTAAGACTGCATTTGTCTCATTCGGAGTTGAAAATTCACAAAATGTACCTAGACTTTCTAGAACCCGCAAATAGCAAGTAACGTTAGCACTGTTGAGTGCAAATTAATGGAAATTCACAAGGCTGTGGTTGCATTGTCCAAAGAGCATACCTAAATCAACTCAACGCACAATTTTGTTTAATAACCATACAATGAAGAATTAACTATTGCAGTATACTGTATGTTGAGGCAACCAATTATTATTAAACACGTGAAACCTTTTATCATATTGTGATGCTTACTATACAGCTTGGTTTGAAGCTACGTTCATTTGATTTAGGCATGCTAATTGCTCAGCAGAAAGCATTTTGAAGTTACGCTATGTCATTGATATTATCCCTTCAGATGATATCAGAATAATAATGTTAATGAACCTTTCCTCTGATAAAGATCTCGCTGTAATCATAAATTATAAAAAATGCATGCTATGTACATTATGTCTTAGGGAGAGTGTCAGAAAAAATATATATACTGTATATATTTGGGGAGACGATATATTTTGTGCAACAAAGACATAAAAATACAGTCTTGGGGGAATCTTGAAGGGCACGGTTGCTTTACTTTTTGAGCAGTAGACTCATGAGATCACCATATATGACATCATTATACAGCTGGAAAACATCCGGTTTACAATGCCCAATAACAAAATCCGACTGCCAATACTGCACTATTAGCTCATCCTAATATGGGTATACAGTATCTCAAAGGATGGCACAAATTGCAAAGAACCAATAGTGGCGGTTTTGGAGAGATTTAAATTCTGTTGTTATTTATTTCTGTAAACAGGAAGTTGCCCTACTGTGTTAGATGATGTCACATTGCTGAGTCTACCTTTAATGTAAAGTCAGTCATGGGCATCTACTGGAACTTGTTTGAATTATTTTTCCAGGGGACACCATGGACCTGGGGATAAAGGTTAGCACTCCCAAAGACATCATGCTGGAGGAGCTGTCACTGCAATCCAACAGAGGCTCTCGTCTTTTCAAAATGCGCCAGCGAAGATCAGAGAAATACACGTTTGAAAGTATCCAAAATGAGGCAAACGTGCAGCTGAGTGTAAGGACTTTTACATGTACATTTGTGTAATTTAGTAATCTAAACGCTCTTATCCCAAAGACCAACAATAAGTGGATGCAAATATGGAGACTTATACAACCACAAAATACAAAACTCCTCACAACTCACATTCACTACCAATATCATACATCTGGGTTATGCCACACCATCCATCTTTGATAGACGGGTCATATGGATAGTGTTGCGGGTCGCTTGTTCCGCCGCTGTGAGACTGGAGCAGAAAAAGCTGTGACAGGCAGGGTCTTGTTTGTAGAGTTTCAGACCAGAGTTTTACACTCAACTTCAGGACTGGCACTAGGACGAAATCCATGGAGGGCACCTGAAATGAAAGATGTTCACAACTCATATTACTTTATAGCCCTTATAACACAAGGTAGATATTGGTCCCACTACGACATACAAGTGTATTCGAAATGCAGCCGTAGGTTACACCTAAACCGTAGCCTATCAAAAATTATGTCACATATATAATAGTAGATGTAAACACAAGATGAAATTGAAAATAGTTTGATGGGTGACAATATTAACATTTGTCAAACAGTGAATGAAGACCAAGAAACAGAGTGCAGCCTCTTTACCATGAGGCACGGAAAGGAACGCAATCACGCATATTTATTTTTTTGTACAAAAAGGCAACCTCAGAACCTCATCATACAGTCACACGCGAGCCCATGATTTTTTATGTCTATATAGAGTCGAAAAGACGACATCTTATTAAAGGGTGCCGGCACTTCCTGATTTTGCCTCATTTTAGATTTGGTTCATTAAGAAATGTTAACGGCCATGACAGAATTAAAACTTGAGTTGGTTTCGGGGTGTGGTTTGATATCGGTATCTCGGTGTGTGTTTGCAGGTGGGAAGAGTAAGTCAAATTATTTAGCCAATTAGCTTCAGCTGGTTGGCAAGCAACTGTGGCAAAATTAGTTTGACATTGGATAGCCTATCTGGGGTGATAGTTAGAGACCGGCAATAAATGTAAATTAGAAAATATGTTAATGTTTCACACCTTTCAGTTCTCATTAAATGCTTTCAATATTTGTATATTAATTTATACAATGTATTATTGGTCTGAGGTTTTTAAGTCATTTAAATTTGGAGCTATTGGAATTTTAATATATATATTGTCCCATGCTTCTACACCTGCATTGCTTGCTGATTGGGGTTTTAGGCTGGGTTGTTGTACAGCACTTTGAGATATCAGCTGATGTAAGAAGCGTTATATAAATACATTTGATTTGATTTAAATTGTGTAATTTACCGATAGTCCCTAATATCCATGGGGATATCCAAAGTCAACCCACATTTACAACAGGCATTACAATCAGATTGCACTCAGAATTGATTTTTAATTGTGCTGCCAGGTAAAGGTCTATGTGCGCAGGATTGAAACAAACCCAAACTTAATTTACGTTGTAATGCAGTCCTGACCAGTCTCACAAAACTCAGTTTTGGATGAGACAGACTTTATGAGACTGACTTTATGACCTCAATCCTATTTACACATGCCCGGTTTTGCCAGCCTGTAATGCCGAGTCTGATTATATCAGACACACAGTTATTATTATATCTTGGATATTATGGGTTGAGGGTGTAAGGGTTGAATCCTGGGATCACATTATTGGATCTCTGGACTTTGGGATTTCAAAAGCATTTGTGATTATTTTCATTTACAGTACAGTAACAATGTTTCATTGTTTACTTGGATCCAAAAGTGCTTTAATGCAACCATATTCCATATTCCATAAATATGTTTCTGAGTGACTCATGGTTGCATTAATGATGCGTGCACCCAGACACATGTTAGAACACATGGGAGATATGGAGAAACATTTCTCTGCACCTACTCTGGCCAGAGGCTCCTGGAGCACTTTGCTCAAGAAATTCTATGTCGCTTATCAGTGCTTGCAGATAGTGTGTGTGTGTGTGTGTGTGTGTGTGTGTGTGTGTGTGTGTGTGTGTGTGTGTGTGTGTGTGTGTGTGTGTGTGTGTGTGTGTGTTTGTTACAGAAAGTATTCACACCCCTTGACTTTTTCCACATTTTGTTGTTTTATAGCCTGAATTTGAAATTGATTAAATGTAGATGTTTTTGTCACTGGCCTACTGTCATGACTTGCCCTCCTGGATGGAGATCAAAGGTGCCGGCTAATCAAAGGTTTCAATACCCCCCTCTCCTGGGGGAGTTGGCCAGTTATATGATGGTCGTAAATGCCTTGCAGGAACTTTCTCTCCCTTGCCATGCAGTATTGAGGGGAAAGAACCCTTTTGTTACAAAAGAGATTCGTCCCGGCAAAACTCCAACATCCAAAAGTGGATAATGAAACAATATTTTTAACACAAAGAATGTGGAAATGGTCGGGAGGGACATAAAGAACAATCATGTCAGATCACTTTATTTTGTGATGTCATTAAATATGTTATAATGGAAACATTGTAACTTTAAGAGTTTTCACAATGTATATGTCAGAGTTGTAAAACGTATGATTAAATATGAAACTATTTGGGAGAAGATGAAATGTGATTTTAGCCTTCTAAATGAGATAATTGCTTTTCATATTAAGTTTTACCCAGTCGGTAGCCACGCCCACGTGAGCACAGACATTATGCTAAAAGGATGGAACGCCTCTTTTGCCAGAGTGCTTATAAAGGACTCCTAAAGAATTAACATATTAGACCAGTACATTGCCGGGTTGCTACTGGTGTGTAAAATGGTTTAAAATTACTAGACCAGTACATTGCCGGGTTGCTACTGGCGTGTAACATAACCAAAACATGCCGGGTTGCATATCGGTGTGTAAAGTGGTTCTTGCTGTACCCTGAATAATAAACCATTGACACCAGACAGCATGGAGGGTTGGCTACACGTTGAAATGGTTGCAGTTTAAATATAGTCCAATGTGACCACAGCATGAGCGGAATGATACAAAATGGTAAGACCCTCTGAAACTCAACAGGGAAGAAGAAGACTAAGACATGCATCGCCTGCAGCTCTGCATGTAATGTATTCTAGGAAACTCGACCGAAGAAGAGAAAAGAAGAACATTTCCCTCTCAACACCGTGCGGTATGTCTGATGTATCCATTCTAAAGAACAAAGAAAGCCTACTACAACAACTGAGGACATTGTGAACTCTGGTGAACAACCAGTGACTTCTTTCGAACTGACTCCCCATAGATGGACCGGGCGATTTCAACAGAGAGAGATGACAAAGAAATACAAGTGTAAATGTATATACATTGCAATTATTTTTGAATGAGCAATCGTTCATGTGCAAAGTATTTACATTCCCATGAGCATAGTTATCCAACTGTATGTACAATATTTCCCACTCTATATCTGTCCCCACCCCCTCGCCATTGTGTAACAAGCCGTCATATCAGGTTAGTCCACTAGGGACTTTTCATTGCATTATGTTAGTAATCAACATACACTCTATCCTGTGTTTGTGTTTATGTAATTCTGTGTGATTATTTAGTTAGTTAGTAAATATTAGTAAAAATATGTGTATCGCTGAATCATCATTTTAGACTAGGGTTCGTGCAGATTTGAAGTCAACGTTGTTCAGAATGAGACTGATATGGGGTAATAATAATAACTAATGGATGACTGGTAGGATAACGATATATTCTGATATATTCTTGAGTTAATTTGGGAAACTGTAACTCATTAAACATACTTTTTCTGTGGTGCTTGCTAATGAGTTAATTATTGCATGATACATTTAATCACGTCATTATTAAACATAGTTAATTGATTTGATAAAATAGCTGTCATCACATGAATGATAGTCACGACACTACACACAATATCCCATAATGTCAAAGTTGAATTATGTTTTTAGACATTTTTACAAATTAATAAAAAATGAAAAGGTGAAATGTCTTGAGTCAATAATTATTCATTCCCTTCATTATGGCAAGCCTAAATAAGTTTAGCAGTAATGTTTTGCTTAACAAGTCATAATAAGTTGCCTGGACTCACTCTCTGTGTAATAATAGTGTTTAACATGACTTTTGAATGACTACCTCATCTCTGTACCCTACACATACATTATCTGTAAGGTCTCTCAGTCGAGCAGTGAATTTCAACCACAGATTCCATCACAAAGACCAGGGAAGTTTTCCAATGCTTTACACCATTGGCAGATGGGTAAAAAAAATCTAAAAAGCAGAAAATTACTATCCTTTGAGCATGGTAAAGTTATTAATTTCACTTTGGATGGTGTATCAATACACCCAGTCACTACAAAGATACAGGTGTCCTTCCTACCTCAGTCGCAGAGAGGAAGGAAACTTCTCAGGTATTTCACCATGAGCCAATGGTGACTTTAATTAAGACAGTTACAGAGTTTAGTGGCTGTGATAGGAGAATGGATGGATAAACAACATTGTATTTACTCCACAATGCTAACCTAAATGACAGACTGAAAAGATGAAAGCCTACACAGAATAAAAATATTCCAAAACATGCATTCTGCTTACAATAAGGCGCTTATAAAGTTAATTTCTTAGCCAATTTTTGTTGCAGTTTAACTTATGTCCTGAATACAAAGTATTATGTTTTGGGGAAAATCTAACACAAAACCTCACTGAGTACCACTCTTCATATTTTCAATTATGGTGGTGTCTGCATCATGTTATGTGCATGCTTGTCATCAACATGGACTAGGGAGTTTTTTAAGATAAAAATAAACAGAATAGGGCTAAGCACAGGAAAAATCCTAGAGGAAAACCTGGTTCAGTCTGCTTTCCAGCAGACAATGGGAGACAAATTAACCTTTCAGCAGGACAATAACCTAAAACACAAGGTCAAATATACACTGGAGTTGCTTACCAAGACGACATTCGATATTCCTGATTGGCCTAGTTACGGTTCTGACTTTAATTAGCTTGAAGATCTATGGCAAGACTTAAAAATGGCTGTCTAGCAATGATCAACAACTATATTGTACAATCCAGGTATGCAAAGCTCTTAGAGACTTAAAGACTCACAGCTGTAATCGCTGCCAAAGGTATATGTATTGACAGTGGTGTGAATACTTATGTAAGTGAGATATTTCTGAATTTCATTTACAATGAATGTGCCAAAAACTTCTACAACCATATTTTAACTTTGTCATTATAGGATAGTGTGTGTAGATGTGTGAGAAAAAAATATATTTAATCAACTTTGAATACAGGCTGTAACACAACAAAATGTGGAATAAGTCAAGGGTATGAATACTTTCTGGATTATATGCATTATATGTTCATGTGTACATTGGTTAGATGCCAGTCCACAGGGGGTATACTGTAGCACTGCTAAATGACAAAAATGATTTGTTACATGTAAATATTTAGTATTGTGATTGTGTATCAACTATGGGGGGGGGATCTGGTTGCAAATTACTGTTTTTACTTTTGGCAACTGTTCAAATTGAGAAACATTGCACATAAAGTGCCATGTTCTCAACATTGCACATCAATTCTCAACATTGCAAACAAACATGCATTAGTTGCTATTTCAAGTCTTTTGATGGGAATTTTGGTGGTAGCTGATCCTGCTTTGATGTTATGCCCAAGCTTTAGCTCAGTGTGCTAAGTTAACATGGTCGTAAAACCTACGATCGATCTACCCATTTACCTAGTGGGTCTCATTTACTCAAAGTGAACAATTCGTTGCAGATAATCCCCAAATGAATAAATGAGATCAGAACTGAGCAAAAGGGTAAAGCTTTGCTGATAACAAAATACTTTCCATTTTTTTCCAGAGGGATCTGCTAGCTGAGAATGTAGACAGTGCCGAAAACAAAGAGGGATCAAAAACACTTCCTTACACACCCGCCCCAGGAAACCCTTCAAATCCAGAAAGCATTGCACCAGGTATGTAGCTACCACATCAATATTCTAAATCTATGAATGCTTATAAGGCGGAATAATATAGTTTAAGGGAATAATAAGGGCTTATTAAAATATCTTTATTTCATTATTACGTAGTGTTAAGCATGAGTAACGCTTCACTTGAAGGGATCCTACATAAGGACTTCATAAGACATTCATAACTCATGCATACTGCATTCATAAGTAAATGTCGCTTTTCAACAACTAGAAATTGATATGTATGCTATTTCTTGCAATTGTTGACATGAACATTTATGAGCTGCTTATGTACTGTTTATGAAGGGGTTGTGAATGCATTTTTAAGGCCCTATTTAGATGTTCATGTTACCTCTAAGGACCAGTCTAATTCCCCATAGTGATTCAGCAGACCTCTGGCCTTTAAGCAGGCTACATGAGAAGCATTTCCTTTCCCTGCATTAAATTGTCAGCAGGAGATACCAACAGAACACTCTTATAGAATCTGATGTGACCAAGCATGGTGTCAACCCATGTCAACTGGACCAACCCGCTTTTCACACAAAGGATGAACGCACACTTATGGTGTGCACTATTTTAAGACATGAGCTAATGATGGACCAAATTGTCTCAATCTGCCAGTGTTGAGTCTACATCACCTTTTTCACTGCTCTAGTTTATACTGTTATTAGATTATAGTGGCTATTGATAAAACAGCACCGCCACAGTCATTTTGACACCTATTTTGTTTTTCAAGCAATAAAAAACAGGTAATACTAAACAAAAATGTACCATTTTTTTTTTTTATGTCTTGATGAAATTAGCATGGAGGAACAGGTGGTAACAACGGAGTGACTAAAGTGTTGTGTTTGTTACCTTGCTCTGTCTACATCAGGGATCATCAACTAGATTCAGCCGTGAGCTGATTTTTTTCCTGGAGCGGATGGTCGGGGGGCCGGAACAGAATTACAAATCATTTGTGGACTGCAAATTGACTGCACGAACCCCAAACAGATATAATGTTTAACTAAAACATAATCATTCCAGCCTTGCTTACATTTGTATATGATCCCGTGTCTCTCTATAATGCTTGGGAATACTTGGGAACAGATTTCTAAAATTACAATCACTTGGAGCTGATATCCTGGTGTTTGTACAGTCTTTTATGTCCAGCAATGAAAATTCAACACAAAAAAACTTGGCGGGACGCCAGTTGGGGAACCCTGGTCTGGACAAAATACAGGCTCAATGCCCTTGTACTTTTTCACATTTCTTGTGCAAAGACGACAAGCAAGAAATTGCCAGTAATCATGTATCGCACTAAAGTCCAACCGCACAAATATACTAATGTATTGATAGGATAAGTGAGTGTCTATACACTGCACTGTTGGTCTTATGATTATATCTTCTTGGCATGTATCTCAGGATATGGAGGCCCCTTGAAGGATGTCCCTGCAGAGACGTTCAACTCTACAGCTATACCCAAGTCTATACTCCCTTGGGAGCAAGCTATCATTAACGACCCCAACCTGGCCGAGACCCTCAATATCAGGATGCCTGTCCCTGAACCCAGACCAGAGGCTCCTGAATACAAGAGCTTTAACAGGTGAAGTGTTCTGAGGAGAGTTTTCAGACAACTGCTATTCAACAACTTAAGCCAAAGATTTCCGAGCTACTTGAACATACTGCATCAGCCATGCACTTCTCTCAATGGCAGACTTTGAGTTAACTATGCAAATTTCAAGGTTGGGATAGTACTCTCAGTAGATCGGTTCCTCAGTACTTGACATTGATATTGCAAACATTTCAATGGAATTAAATGGTTTTCTTATAAAACAGTTCAGATTCACTGTTACATGGATGCACTACTGTAATGCTCCATAAAAAGCCAGCTTTCTATATTCTATGCAACCGTCACATCTTTAAAGATCTTCATTTTGATTTTGCATTCACTCTTGTATCTCTACATCTGATTTCCAGGGTGGCCACACCGTTTGGTGGTTTCGACAAAGCCCCCCAGAGCAGTGGGATCACGTTCAAGCTCCCCGAGATCGACCTGAACCTCCCCAACTACTCTGAGCTCCAGGACCCAGGGGTGAAACGGCCCACCTTCAACAGGGTCGCCCAGGGATGGATAACCGACGGCATCCCACTGATCCTGCCCACCGTGCCTCTGGAACCTATGCCCATCCCTGAGTCCGATGACCTCTAGATGACCTTTAAATGACCCATAAATACCTGGAAAGACAAGAGAGCACCGGTCCAACAAGATCCACTGTTGGCACCTCTAACCTTACTGCCTGATCTGCGATATAGGGGTCGGAGCTGAAGCCTAAATCATGATTTTTGAATATGTGCAACCGACGACGAACTGATGGTTTCAAATAGGGGTTCCCTGCTGTCCTGTTTCAATTCTGTGCCATTTGCATGAGTAATGATACTGATGGTTAGTTTTGCATTGTGTATTCAGAGAATAACATGTAAATAAATAGCACACATGACAGAAATGTTATTGAAATGTCTAAGAGAAAAAATATGAGTAATACATTGAAACTCCAATACATCTTTTGGCTTATATTGGACATCAGATATAAAAGTATCTTTGTCTTTAATTATGTAGACATGTTGCCTATTAATCTTTTAGAATGGGCTTATCGATGTGCAAATAAAAATGTATATCTCTTTTCATGACATTGTATAATTAATTGGCTTTTGTAAATCAATGTGTGGTTTGGATATGTGGAACAAATGAACTTGTTATGTACAGTACTTTGACTTGAAACACAATTCCTGCAAATTAAAAGAAAAGTAAGTGGGCTACAGTGTACATGCTATTTGTTAATTAGTAACAATACAGCATTCATTTTGAAAGTATTGCTTAAGCAACGTACCTATCGGAAGAAAAAACAATACAGAGTTACAGTACGCTAACATTAAAGAACCAACACATACCAAATTGAATCGGAAAATAGTTTCACTGATTTCGTAACAATTCCCTGATTTCAAATATTTTTTTAAAAGATAGGACAATGCTTAGTTATTTCAGGGTACTACCCAGGAACTGTATGACCAACTACAGACCAACAACCATACACCAACAACAGTTGATGATGTCTGATCCACACACACACACACACACACACACACACACACACACACACACACACACACACACACACACACACACACACAATCAGGTATTAAGGTAAGACCCAGATGCAGACAACGTCGAATTAACAATGGTTTAATAATGGGGCAAAGGTACAGGTCGGCAGGCAGGCTCATGGGCAGGCAGAGTGGTCAAGCAGGCGGGATCAGGACAGGCAATGGTCAAAACCAGGAGGCCAAGAAAAAGAGAGACTGGAAAAAGCAGGCGCTGAGACACAAAAACGCTGGTTGACTTGACAAACAAGAAGAACTGGCAACAGACAAACAGAGAACACAGGTATAAATACACAGGCGATAATGGGGAAGATGGGTGACACCTGGAGAGTTGGATTGGGTTGAATTAGCAAATAGCTTTATCCATAGCAATGTTGTTAGCATTAACTGCAGATGGTCATTTTCCATTGCATTTTCAACTCCACCAACAATTTTGTCACAAACTGTTGCATTAAATAGCAAATGTGCCTCCTCTGGTCTTGGCACCTGTGCTCTAGCCAACAGCTCGCATATGCGGTATGGGTATGCTGTGCAGACTGGCTAGTCTACATGATGAGATTATTATGGATAAGAGTAAGTATATTTTGATTTGTCAAATGGCAGTCAAGCATCGATCATCATGTATAAGACCTTCAATATTTATTGGAAAGCAGCATCAAGTTCATCACTGTGCACTTTCACCATCCTATGAAGTTCATCATAATTTATTTCATCTGTAGCCTAATAAACTGTGTAGCTTCCCAAGTCGTAGTGTGAGGCCCAGACATCATATCATTGTGTGTCTCAAAATGTATTTTCGTATGATTGTTATTATATCAAAATGTACGCATAAAGGCGTTTCCACCAACATTTTACAGACACAAAAATATCCCACCATGTTGAACAACCAAATGATCTGTCAGCACTTATAAAATTACACCGAGACTTCCTGTTTCCATCACAGCTGTTGTAATTTGTTCTTATGCGATAGGACTTTACTACCATAAAAACTGTGGATGGAAACGTGGTTATTGTGGCAATTCCTTCATAGGTTTATCTTCTCAAAAGGAGTCCATGGAATCAGCTGTTTCAGTAGGTCATGTCAGCATATTGCTAATATTAGCATCCCATTGGTTTCCATTCATTCGTTTAGCAATACCCAGAAAAATATTGAACATTGATTGTATTTCATGATGGTATGATATCACTACAGCTGCCGTAGATCTCATTTAATAAGAAATACTTTCGAACACAAATCATTACTTGAAACGATCAAAAGTTGGACAAGAGGTCCTCTCCCTTGCCTCCCAATGCTGAACAAGAAGCTTAAAAATGAGGGGAAAATGCACATAAAGAGAGTTACAAAATTTGGGCTAGAAATCGTTTTAAATGTTTCAAACATTAATTTCAACTTGAGAGCCTGTCAAATATAATTGTGTCAGAGTCAGACAATGGTTCTGCCTTTACATCTGCCACGTTTCAAGATCTAATGGGAAGGAAGACATGTTCCCGATCAGTGGTCCTGCACCGTGCATTTTTGTGGGAAATTAGCATAGGCGTACTAGTCACAACAAATGCAACGGTGCTTCCTGAGTTGTGGATAGCGGACTGAAATATAGGCCATGGGCCTGCATATGCCATTTTATTCAATTTAATTGTATTGTTTAGGAGTGCTGGAGGTTGGTCTACTCTATTGACTGGTCAACACAGGATTGAATCCCCAATATGGAAGTTTCTGAACTATACTTCCCCTCTGTCTCTCTCGCTCTAATTTCTCAACTAAAGCAGCAACAACAAAAAATAACACTGCAAAAACATAATTATCCTTTAAATATTATTTTTTTGTTTGTTTTTGTGACAATCGATAGAGTTGAGAACTAAAGCTAAATAATACATTTTGTGTGCACTACTTCATCACGCACTGATTTTTATCCTCAACAAGTCAGTTTGGTGGAAATACACCACTGGTGGGAAAATTTTAGAATATTAGCATGAAAATCTGTTGCCAATTGGATGAAAACCTAGATACTAAGCACGTTTTCATCCACAGTTTTTATGCAAATAAAGTCATATCTTATTTAAAAAATAATAATGACAGCTTTGACAAAAACAGGACGTTTTTGCTCGTTAGACATGGGATATTTTTGTGTAGGTAAAATTAATTATGCTGGAAATGGCGGTGGAAACGTCTTTATGGGTAAATATTGATATAATAACCATCATATATAAAAGTACATTTGGAGTCATGATGATATGGTGTGTGGTCCTCCCACTACCACTTGGGAAACCATGCAGTTCGTTAGGCTACAGATGAAATAAAATGTGACGAACTTCACAGGAAAGTGCTCGTGATGAGTGTGATCCTGCTATCCAATAAAATACAGAGGGTCTTATTCTGGTGACATTATGATCGATGCTTGACTGCCATTTGACAAAGAAAATATTCTCGCTTTTATCCATAATAATCTGATCATGTAGACTAGCCATCCCGCATAGTCTACCTGCACTGTATTTGTAAACTGTTGGCTAGAGCGCAAATGCCAAGCCCAGAGTAGGCGCATTTGCTATTTTATGCAACAGTTTTTGTGACAAAACTATCTGTAGAGTTGAAAATGTGATGGGAGCACATTGAACTTTTATCAACAAGTGTGCATATTCTTTATGCGTATTTTAGAATATTCGCATGCAAATCTGTCTCCGATTGGATGGATACCTAGCTATAGACATAGACTTTATTTCCCCCCTGAATGTTTTTATCTCGAGGAAAATGGTCTTTAGATAATTGTATTTGATAATTGCAAACATCAAAGCTTAATATAGAAAGCCTCGACAATTACAACGTTACATGCTGCAGTCAGTGTTTTTGAGAGTCATGTGAGTTCTACTCTCACCTCAAATGGGACAAACCAAACGCCGAATGCTTGTGTCTGCTCTGCGAGACAAGCGATTTGCCATCAAGTGCAACCATGCGGCGGAGATATCTCTTTGTGAATTGCAGTAGGCTACTGCACACTCGGGGCGGATTTTGACCTCGCTACTCTCGAAGCATCACTAATCTGCGGATGACATTCATGCATAGACCATTACTGGATTTATTTCCAGAAATTATTTCCGCTATTGAACCGAAAACGTAAAAACAGCAAGGACATTATCAGGCTAGAATAAGACAATAGACAAAACGTATTCGGGTATGACGGTTAAAATGCCGGTTGGCATTGTATCACTGCACTGGCGTTGCAATTTATTGTAGCTATGCAGACCTTAATACTGCATTTGCCCACAGATTCCATCCACCAGTACTGCCTGACATTATCCACGAGCGAGTCCGGGTAGTCTATTGCAGTCATTTTTGCTTCAACGGTTTGTAGGTGACACAACTTGTGGGAATCTAATGTTGACAGCCTAGCTGTTTTGGGAGATATTTTATATCGGTCAAATATTATCGACGAGATACAGTGAGTATTGCATGTGTGTTATAACATTTTTATCTAACGGGTATGTTTTTCTTTGATGCAGTGATGCGAGTTGCGGTAAATAAATCCGTTCCCCCATAACACGCATGCGTCCTAACAGGTGTAAATTGCACGATATGCAATGGCATCTGAAGTAGCCCTATGCATGGTAGAAAAGACCCCTCATGTTCGTGTAAACTCCTCGCTATTTAGAATAATACAGTGGATGGCGAATTATAGGCTAAACGAAGTCATATGAAGTTTTAGGTTATAATTATAGGGCTATGATACGGATCCTTTTTCTATTTGAAGAATACACCACATGTGCAGATAAGCAAATGTAATCATATTTGTTAATGTCTGCTTGTGATTATTCAGGCTTATATGTATACCACTTTTTGGTCACAACGTAGGCTGGATACACTTGCCTGGATACCAGGTTTGGGCTCAATTCGAATTGAAGGCAGTGTATACAGTAAACATTTTGTACATTTTGTAAATATGTGATTGTTACAAGCAAAAACATCTCACTTGCAAATAGTAGAAGTAATGACAAACATGGGTCAGCTACAGGTGCAGTCAGATATTATGCTGAAGTTCATGATGGCAAACAGAACATGAAAGGATAGTTCACCGAAAACACATCTCATTTCATGCATAACATAAATGAATGTATCGGTAGGTGGGATGTTCTGTCATGTTGCTTATTCTTATCCAACCCATTCAGATCTGACTAACAGGTTGTTTCGGGACAAGACTTTAGCTTTTTAAAACCAAGCAGCAGCCCTATCCAGAAACAAACATAATCTAGCCCCTACATCTAGGTAGTTATGAGGCAATATGGCTAGAATTCCACCCACTAATCAGATGGAAAGATGGAGCTATTGCTTCTGGCTCTTGTATGATCTCTGAAGTAGGTTTGTAGAGCACTTTGGGTTGGGATTTACTTGTCTTAATACAGGGCTTCTTGTTTAACACATTACTATTATTAGGAGGTATGGGTTGCATCCCAAATGGCACTCTAATCCCCATATAGTGCCCTATGGGTCCTTGTCAAAAGTAGAGCACTTCAAAGGGAATAGGGTGCCATTTGGGACACAGGTACAGTATTAATGGGAGTTACACTACTTCCTGCTCATTGTTTCCATGGCACATCTGAGATCTGACTACAGTTGAAGTTTACATACACTTAGGTTGGAGTCATTAAAACTTGTTTTTCAACCACTCCACAAATTTCTTGTTAACAAACTATAGTTTTGGCAAGTTGGTTAGGACATCTACTTTGTGCTTGACACAAGTAGTTTTTCGAACGATTGTTTACAGACAGATTATTTCACTTATAAGTCACTGTATCACAATTCCAGTGGGTCAGAACTTTAAACAAAAGGCACAGTCAAATTCCAGAAAATGATGTCATGGCTTTAGAAGCTTCTGATAGGCTAATTGACATTGTTTGAGTCAGTTGGAGGTGTACCTGTGGATGTATTTCAAGGCCTACCTTCAAACTCAGTGCCTCTTTGCTTGACATCATGGGAAAATCAAAAGAAATCAGCCAAGACTTCCGAAAAAAATAGACCTCTACAAGTCCAATTGCAATTTCCAAATGCCTGAAGGTACCACGTTTATCTGTACAAACAATAGTACGCAAGTATAAACACCATGGGACCAAACAGCTGTCATAACGATCAGGAAGGAGACGCGTTCTGTCTCCTAGAGATGAACGTACTTTGGTGCAAAAAGTGCAAATCAATCCCAGAACAACAGCAAAGCACCTTGTGAAGATGCTGGAGGAAACAGGTACAAAAGTGTCTATATCCACAGTAAAACAAGTCCTACATCGACATAACTTGAAAGACCGCTCAGCAAGGAAGAAGCCACTGCTCCAAAACCGCCATAAAAAATCCAGACTACGGTTTTCAACTGCACATGGGGACAAATATTGTTATTTTTGGAGAAATGTCCTCTGGTCTGATGAAACAAAAAGGCCATAAAGATCATCAAGGACATCAACCACCCGAGCCACTGCCTGTTCACCCCGCTATCATCCAGAAGGCGAGGTCAGTACAGGTGCATCAAAGCTGGGACCGAGAGACTGAAAAACAGCTTCTATCTCAAGGCCATCAGACTGTTAAACAGCCACCACTAACACTGAGTGGCTGCTGCCAACACACTGACACTGACTCAACTCCAGCCACTTTAATAATGGGGATTGATGGGAAATGATGTAAATATATCACTAGCCACTTTAAACAATGCTACCTTATATAAATGTTACTTACCCTACATTATTCATCTCATATGCATACGTATATACTGTACTCTATATCATCGACGGTATCCTTATGTAATACATGTATCACTAGCCACTTTATACTATGCCACTTTGTTTACATACTCATCTCATTTGTACATACTGTACTCGATACCATCTACTGTATCTTGCCTATGCTGCTCTGTACCATCACTCATTCATATATCCTTATGTACATATTCTTTATCCCCTTACACTGTGTACAAGACAGTAGTTTTGGAATTGTTAGTTAGATTACTTGTTATTACTGCATTGTCGGAACTAGAAGCACAAGCATTTCGCTACACTCGCATTAACATCTGCTAACCATGTGTATGTGACAAATACAATTTGATTTGATTTGATTTGATCTGTTTGGCCATAATGACCATCGTTATGTTTGGAGGAAAAAGGGGGAGGCTTGTAAGCCGAAGAACACCATCCCAACAGTGAAGCACAAGGGTGGCAGCAACTTGTTGTGGGGGTGCGTGGCTGCAGGAGAGACTGGTGCACTTCACAAAAATGATGTGGATATATTAAAGCAACATCTGAAGACATCATTCAGGAAGTTAAAGCTTGGTCACAAATGCGTCTTCCAAATGGACAATGACCCCAAGCATACTTCCAAATTTGTGGCAAAATGGCTTAAGGACCACAAAGTCAAGGTATTGGCGTGGCCGTCACAAAGCCTTGACCTCAAACCTATATAAAATGTGTGGGCAGAACTGAAAAATCATATGCGAGCAAGGAGGCCTACAAACCTGACTCAGTTACATTAGCTCTGTAGCTCTGTCAGGAGGAATGGGCCAAAATTCACCCAACTTATTGTGGGAAGCTTGTGGAAGGCTAGCCGAAACGTTTGACGCAAGTTAAACAATTTAAAGGCAATGCTACCGAATACTAATTGAGTGTATGTAAACTTCTGACCCACAGGGAATGCTATGAAGTAAATAAAAGCTGAAATTAATCATTCTCTCTACTATTATTCTGACATTTCACATTCTTAAAATAAAGTGGGGATCCTAATTGACCTAAGACAGGGACTTTTTACTAGGATTAAATGTCAGTTGAGTTTAAATGTAAATTCCAACTTCAACTTTATATTGTCAGACAGGAGGAGAATAACCATCTGTCAAGGAAATTGTGGCCGTTTGGACCCAGCAAATATTATAGAATATAAACTATTATGTGTTATGTACAGTAGCCCATAGCCAACTCTTAGAGAAGAGGATGAGAAAAGTTTACCAGTAACACTTTGCTTTAATTTGCACTTATACCTGTGTATTACTGTACTTACTACAATAACAACATCGTAATAACATATTGTTTTAGTAATGCTTTACAATCACGTAGGGATAGAGATGGAGTTCAATATAGAATAAATTGTAATTACAGTGTTATTACACTCCTATAAGAGTAACCTGATGCTTTATAATGTGCTTCTGGTTTACCTACCAGTAGGATATCAGGTATATTACTTGGGTTGATGCCTAATCCTACTTCATATGGAATTAATTCTGTGGATTCCAGGAAAGCATCATGACTTGGCAGCATCACAGCTCAGCAACAATATCAGTAACCTGTCCTGTCTGTAATGTTTCAGGGTGCAGAGAAACCGTGTTTTGGTCCATTTGAATTGAAGGCAGTCAATTCCGAAAGTGATTTAAATAAAACATAAAAACATTGAACAATTTTTGAAATGTATACACTATATATACAAAAATATGTGGACACCCCTTCAAATTAGTAAATTCAGGTATTTCAGCCACACCTGTTGCTGACAGATGTATAAAATCTAGCAGACAGCGGTGCAATCCCCATAGACAAACATTGGCAGTAGAATGGCCTTCCTGAAGAGCTCAGTGACTTTCAACGTGGCACCGTCACAGGATGCCACCTTTCCAACAAGTCAGTTCGTCGAATTTCTGCCCTGCTAGAGCTGCCTCGGTCAACTGTAATTGCTGTTATTGTGAAGAGGAAGCATCTAGGAGCAACAACGGCTCAGCAGAAAAGTGGTACCCACACAAGCTCACAGAATGGGCCCTCCGAGTGCTAATGCGTTTAAAAATCGTCTGTCCTCGGTTGCAACACTCACTACCGAATTCCAAATTGCCTCTGGAAGCAACGTCAGCACAAGAACTGTTCGTCGGGAGCTTCATGAAATGGGTTTCCATGGCCGAGCAGCCGCACATAACCTAAGATCATCATGCGCATGAGTGGTGTATAGCCATTGGACTCTGGAGCAGTGGAAATGCGTTCTCTGGAGTGATGAATCACGCTTCACCATCTGGCAGTCTGACGGATGAATCTGGGTTTGGCGGATGCCAGGAGAACGCTACCTGCCTGAATGCATAGTGCCAACTGTAAAGTTTGTTTTTCATGGTTCGGCCTAGACCCCTTAGTTCCAGTGAAGGGAAATCTTAAGGCTACAGCATACAATGACGTTCTAGACGATCCTGTGCTTCCAACTTTTTAGCAACAGTTTGGGGAGGGCCCTTTCCCAATTTAGTATGACAATGCCCCTGTGCACAAAGCGAGGTCCATACAGAAATGTTTTGTTGAGATTGGTGTGGAAGAACTTGACTGGCCTGCACAGAGCCCTGACCTCAGCCACACCGAACACCTTTGGGATGAATTGGAATGCTGACTGCGAGCCAGACCTTATCGCCCAACATCAGTGCCCGACCTCACTAATTATCTTGTGGCTGAATGGAAGCAAGTCCCCCGCAGCAATGTTCCAACATCTATTGGAAAGCCTTTCCAGAAGAGTGGAGGCTGTTATAGTAGCAAAGGGGGCACCAACTCCGTATTGACTGCGAGCCAGACCTTATCGCCCAACATCAGTGCCCGACCTCACTAATTATCTTGTGGCTGAATGGAAGCAAGTCCCCCGCAGCAATGTTCCAACATCTATTGGAAAGCCTTTCCAGAAGAGTGGAGGCTGTTATAGTAACTCCATATTGATGCCCATGATGTTCGACGAGCAGGTGTCCACCTACTTCTGGTCATGTAGTGTACCTTCTACTTTTCAGTATATTGAGAAGTCATTATAAATAGATGCTCTTTTTTCAATTATTGGATTGGAATGTCAGTTTACTTCCAGAATCGACTGACTTCCATTCAAATTGACCCCAACCCTGCAGGGAGCCTCATTGGCCTAGTTAGCTAGCTATATGTGCTGTTTTGGTATGGGGAGTATCCAGACTTTCACACAGTCCTAATGTGATTAAATAATGTGATGAAATGCCAGGGGGTACTGTGTTTTTCAGTGCTGTGACAACCCGTGACTTGAAAAGCAGCAAATGCCTGTAAACTGGCTGTTGAATCTGTGCCCAAGTAGCCTATACGATTGTAACGTTGTCCACCCAGCTCAAGTCAATCACAACACAGAGAAGCTATTGCAACCGCAGGCCTAGTCTCTATGGTCACGTATATAACAATCATCATCTAGATTCTATTTAGGTGTATGCAAAATAAAATCATAAGACTTTGAGAAAGTCATAAACAATGTATGAAGGTATGGGATAAAACAATGGCAGTAACGCAACATAATAGCAGGGGCAATTTTAAGATGTATTTTTCTGGGGGGCCAGAGGGGGAACAAGCACCAGTGGGTGGCCATGGGAACTCAGGAAACTGTATCACATATAGTGTTGACAATTGGCTTGAACTATGATGTGTTTTATTGAAAAACTGTTTCAACTGTTAATTTGTATCTGTCCCTAATATGTTAAAAAAAATCAATTTGAAAATGCACACACGGAAAATATTCAAGTTAGATACATGTTAACTTAAGTGGTAACTCACTGGTATTGAATTTTATCAACCTTTGAAAGCAGTAGGGCAACTCACTTTAAAATGTATGTCAAACAAAAACCAATGATTGCAAAGTTAAACCATACCATATTTGGTCCCATATTCATAGCACGCAATGACTACATCAATACATCAAGTGTGTGACTCTATACATTTGTTGGATGCATTTGCTGTTTGTTTGGATTGTTTAAGATTCTTTTTGTGCCTAATAGAAATTAATGGTGAATCATGTATTGTCATTTGACAATACAACAAGTCAGTTCGCACAATTAATACTTTTAACAATTCCCGCAGTGCAGATGCAAAGTTTGGTAACAGAATGACGGTTTGTGCAGATTGTGCCGTCATTGCCCAAAGTTTTTTTTAAAGCCAATGATTTATTTTCCTCTCTTTAGACTTGGTCCCATTGTAATTCAATGTCCAATAGTGCCATTCAAAAGCTTCCCTATGGATGAGCCTGGGAATGACTTCAATGGATCTTTTTGGAAGTGCGAGGCAGGGATGTAATGGATTGGTCCCATGGCTTGCTAGCTCCCTCCTCCCAGTATGTCCAGCTTTGGCAAGCCTCCCCCACTCTCCGGAGAAGGTAAACAACAGCTCCCATCACACAAGTCACTAAATCCTACCTAACCCAAAGTCTGATCATAACCAGTGGCCAAGTGCTATTCACTCTCTAAGATGTGCATGGACACATAAGGACTTACCCCTCAGGATGTACAGTAAATTCCCAATCTGGCCCTCATACCATCACGGTCACCTAATCATCCCCAGCTTACAATTGGCTCATTCATCCCCCCTCCTCTCTCCTGTAACTATTCCCCAGGTCGTTGCTGTAAATGAGAATGTGTTTTCAGTCAACTTACCTGGTAAAACAAGTTATTGTATTGTATGATTAGTGTTCTCTATGGATATATCTCATAACAGCAGTCTTAAACTTCTGGTCCAGGAGCCACATTTGTATATCCAATTCCCATTAGAGCATAACAACAGCTGGTGACTGCTCTCTCCCCAGTGGCATGCTCTAACTCTCTGGCATGGGTCAAGCTCTTCAAAAAGCCTGGAGCTGTTGGTGGTGGTGGGGGCCTGGGGAAATCCTGTCAGCCTGGGAGCATGTTGTCTCTGGCTCTAACCAAAGGCCTGCTGAACGAACCAGGCCAGAATAGCTGCTTCCTCAACAGTGCCGTACAGGTGAGTGCTAAAACTTGTCAATATGCAGGTTTATGCAATAGTGTAAACATAGATTATTTCCTACGGAAGGCTAAGGGGCAAGATTACTACTAAATTAAGATGTCCATGCTTTTTCCTATGTAGGATTTAGTTCTACTTTTCATATGGAACGTAATGTAGGATTAATACAGTCATAACATTTTATGTTACAGATGTTGTTAGATTAATACACATATACCTGTGATTTGAATATGATCAATGCAATGCTGTCATTTCACCTGAACAGGTGTTATGGCAGTTGGACATTTTCAGGAGGAGTTTGAGACAGCTTCCTGGTCATTTTTGTCTAGGGGATGCCTGCATTTTCTGCGCTTTAAAGGTTTGTATATAATATCATCATCACAATACTGTACATCTTACACCTAGTTTAATTACTTATTCAAGAGATTCACAAGATGTCAAAGTTCACCCATAAAAAATGTAGAATATTTATTTAGATTCTATTTAAACAAAAATAGCCATTGATATTTGAAGATCTTTTAAACACACTGGTTGAATCAATATTGTTTCCACGTCATTTCAATGAAATAATGTTGAATCAACGTGGACTATACGTTGAAATGACATCTGTGCCCAGTGGGCAGAGTTCCTGGACCTAGAATTAAGACCAATCCTGGACTGCATTGAACATTCTTTTTAGTCCAGGACTGAGCTGAATCTGGGTTCAGGAAACCAGCTCTTAGAGACTTGATCATTAAGGCAACTTACAGTACCCCCCTCGCCTCAATTCTCTACAACGCTTTTTCCCCCTGCAGAGTATTTTCAGCCAGTTCCAGCAAAGCCAAGAGCGAGCGTTGCCTTCGGATAGCCTGCGTCATGCCCTCGCAGAAACCTTTAAGGACGAGCAGCGTTTCCAACTTGGCCACATGGACGACGCTGCAGAGTGCTTTGTAAGTCTAGAACTGTAGCACTTTCTTTTTTAGCGATCGAGATGTCATATTAGCCTTTTTTATTGAACTAAAGCAGTTTCCCAAAACTCCCCGTTGGTACCCCTTAAATTTGCAAAATTCCAGTAACTTTCCCAAAAGTAAATTTTGTAACCCTAACCCATTACAAATACACCTGATTCATCTAGTCACTTAACCAGTTAAGTCAGCTGTGCTAGTTCTGGAATAAATCAAATATGTGGAAACGGCTGGGAGTACTTTAAGGAGAAAAAAATATATTTTAATTTTGAGCATTTGATTTTGTCTTTCCATGACATAGACGGATCAGGTGAGTCCAGGTGAAAGCTAAGATCCCTTATTGATGTCATCACTTCAATCAGTGTAGAGACAGGTTAAAGAAGGATTTTTAAATCTTGAGACAATTGAGTTACCTGATGTGGAATAGAGTTCCATGTAGTCATGGCTTTATGTAGTACTGTGCACCTCCCAATCTGTTCTGGAATTGTGAAGAGACTTCTCGTGGGATATGCATCGGTGTCCGAGCTTTGTGCTAGTAGTTTAAACAACTCGGTGCATTCAGCTTGTCAACACCTCTTACAAAAATAAGTAGTGATGAAGTCAATCTTTCCCCCACTTTAAGCCAGGAGAGATTGACATGCATATCATTAATGTTAACTCACCATGTACATTTAAGGGCCAGCCGTGCTGCCCTGTTCTGAGCCAAAGTCCCTTTTTGTGGCACCTGACCACACGACTGAACAGTAGTCCAGGTGTGACAAAACTAGGGCCTGTAGGACCTGCCTTGTTGATAGTGTTGTTAAGATGGCAGAGCTGTGCTTTATTATAGACAGATCTGTGCCATTCAGAGGGTGAATGACAAAGACAAAAGATTAAAGTGCCTTTCAACGGGGTATGGTAGTAGGTGCCAGGCACACCGGTTTGAGTGTGTCAATAACTGCAACGCTGCTGGGTTTTTCATGCTCAACACTTTGCTGTGTGTCAAGAATGGTCCACCACCCAAAGGACATCCAGCCAACTTGACACAACTGTGGAAGCATTGGAGTCAACATGGACCATCATATCTGTGGAATGCTTTCGACACCTTATAGTCCATGCTCCGACAAATTGAGGCATGGACTACAAGTGCAACTCAATATTAGAAAGGTGTTCTTAACGTTTTGTACACTCAGTGTACACTGTTATGTTTCTACTCACAGATATGTGTATCAGGATAGTTTGGGCGACAGATGCTAAGGATGTAATGGAAAACAGTGACTTCAGATGTCTGACCTGACTTTGTTTAATTCTTGGTGCACAAGGAGAACATTCTGGAGAGGATTCACCTGCACATAGTTTCTGACACTGCGACTGAGGCCTGCACATCCAAGTCCTGCATTACCCACCAGAAGTTTGCCATGATACTTTATGAACAGGTAATGTGATTTATTTAATCCACTGTTGATTAGAAAGAGGGAAAAGGAGAGACATATAGACTAGTGGGTAACACTCTACTTAAGGGATACAGGTATAATGCATCATGATACGTTCATAATGCATTATAAGCCATCAGTATCTATGAAGTGTTTATAATGTGTTATCATCTTATAATGAAATAGCCATGTTCAGCCATTTGATAAATTTCCATATAAAAAGACGTACCATTTTATAAGTTCATTTCTATACATGCTTGTAACAAGTAATAATACACTATAACTGTATGCCCTAAGTAAAGTGTTACCCAATAGTGACATACAAAAAGATTATAAAACCAAGTCAATTCAATAGATCTTTATTGTCCCCGTAGGGGAATTCTTGCGCCACCTACGAAAGACATATACATGCATAAATAAAAGCATACATGCAGCATAAATTAGATTTTGCCAAATATACGGTATATATTTGACCCGAAAGCCAATCTGATAAGGCCTATACACATATCATCGGATTTCCAATTTCAACTTTCTGTTAGTTATTCTGTTATTTTAATTTGACATGCAACTTTGATTTTCTCCCCCTGCAGTTTGTATGTCGTAGTTGTGGCGCCTCCTCGGACCCCCTTCCTTTCACAGAGTTAGTGCATTATGTCTCCACCACAGCCCTATGGTAAGTACTTCCTCTAAGAAACTTGACAAACAGAACTAAATCTTTGTTCTAAGCCAAAAGGGGATTTTCTGGTGAGATGGCGCTGAAGTGGATAGCTGCCATCTTACGGGCTCCCGATATTGTGTTTTTTTACGCTGATCTTAACTTATTTCCACCATCATTTCCTGTGACCGAAAACAGCTTCTGGACATCAGAACAGCCATCACTAACCTCAATTTAGATGAAGATTTCTACTTCAACGAGTAGGCAGTTCTGGACGTTATGCTTATCCCGGACGAGGCCCTGATCCACGGGACTCGAAAGAGGCGATTGTCCAATGTTTTGTTGGCGAACGTACAATCACTAGAGAACAAACTGGACGAGCTCCGTTCGAGACTCTCCTATCAACAGAACCTGAAGAAATGTAATATCCTATGTTTGTTGAAGTTGTGACTGAACAAGAACTTGGATAATATAAACCTTGCTGGCTTTTCCATGCATCGTCAAGATCGGACGGCAGCTTCGGGTAAGATGAGAGGGTTGTGTATACGGTCAATTTCACGCCATATGTATTGAATTCAAAATAAAATCAATTGTGAACATGAAAAATAAAGTTGAGAATGTAAACATTACATTTTCGAGAACGGGTGAAACAATGGATGTTGAAATCAAAAACCAAACAATTGAAAGCAAAATGTATAGAATTGTAAAGAAAAATAAGACATCAAAAGCAAAACCCTAAAACGTATCATTTTAAAGCGAGAGCAAAACTATATGACAAATGATTTAAAAATATATTTGAAAACGAATGCAACAATAGTTTTTGGTTAAACTTTCCCAGCAACCAATCCTATTGAATACATTTTGCCTACGCTCTTGCCTGCATGTACTGCATGTACTGGAGTATTGTCATGCTGAAACAGGAAAGGGTTTTCCCTTTGCCACAAAATTGGAAGCACAGAATCGTCTAGAACAGGGCAAAGGCCGGCCCGGGCCCGCGACCTGATTCAATATGGCCCGCGGAATAATGCTCAGATCAAATAAAGAATTTGCGATAGTAAAGTTTTGAAAAACGTATTTGTTATTCAAATTAAAAGCCCAAATGAATACCCACCTTTGTGTAATGATTTAACTCCCACCGCTTGTGGGACATTTATTTTGAAGGCTCGTATAATTAACAACTGCACGAGGACAGACAGTGACTGACATTCTGACACACACGTCACAGTTACAAATAGTAGCTAGCTATAAATTGCCCAAAATGTGTTTTTCAAAGATAAAAAAAAGGAAAGTAGACAATGAATGAACACCTCCAGCAAGAGTGGACATCAAAATATTTCTTTATTGAGGTATCAAGGGAAAGCTGTGTGCTTAGTGTGCAAAGAGAGCATCGCTGTCTTGAAAGACCACAATTTGTTCTGACACTTCCAGACGAAGCATGCAGAGAAATATAGGAATATGTCTTCTGAGCAGAGGGCAAGTGCATCGAAAGAGTTGCTTTCTCAGTTGCAAAAGCAGCAAGGATTTTACAAAACTGCATTCAGCAAACAACGTAATTGAGAGAACTAGCTACAGTATGTACCGTCTCACAAAATTTCTAAGCATAGCAAGGGATTTAGCCGAGAGTGAATTTATTAAATAATGTTTAATTGACTCTGCAGCAATACTTTGCCCCGACAAGAAAGAGCTGTTTGAAAATGTTTCTCTGTCAAGACGATATGGCGTGTTGAGGACATCACAAAGAATTTGGAACAACAGTTGCAGGGGTATGAATTGGCACCTATTTCTCCTTTGCCGTGGATGAGAGCAGTTGATATTCTTATGAGGCATAACCCCAGACTTTTAAATTACAGAGGAGCTTGCTTCAGTGCAGTCAATGAAGAGCACAAACAAAGGGAAAGATTTTTTGGAGGAGGTTAATAAGTGTGGCAAAGCCGGGACTGAGTTTTGAAAAGTGTTCCAGTGTAACCACTGATGGGTGCCCAAACTTGACAGAGAAAAACGTTGGCGTTTTGAAAAGGATACAAGATCAAGTAGCTAAGCTGAACCCAGATTGCATTATTCATCAGGAGGTGCTCTGTAAATGTGTTCTGAAAATGAGCCATGTTGTGGATACAGTCACTAAGGTGGGTACAGTCACTAAACTCCATAAGAGCAAAATCGTTAAACCACAGGCAGTTCTTGTCACTGTTGGAAGAGACAGTCGGATCATGCAGATCTCCCCTACAACACAAACCTGAGATGGCGGAGTTTGGGGAAGGTGCTTAAAGGGTGTGGGACCTGAAGTTTTTGCAAATGAAAGGAAAACATGTGGATTTCCCTCAACTGCAAGATAAAAATGGTTGGCTGATTTTGCCTTCACCGTGGACATCGTGGCCGTCATGAATGAACTGAATTCCAAACTACAAGGGAAGGCCCTTTTTTCACATCAGATGTATCAAAGCCTTCAAGCGAAAATTAGTCCTCCTAACCCGCCAAATAGAAGCCAACAATCTCACCCACCTTCCGACACTACTAGTCTGTTCCCTATCAGATGACCAGCGGGAGAAGAATACATCGCTACTGCATGCTTTGAACAGTGAGTTATCTTGTCGTTTTGAGGATTTCAAAGTGTTGGAAAATGACATGCAGTTGGCTCCTTTCATCTCCAATGTGGATAACGCTCCCACTGACATGCAACTTGAGCTTATCGATTTTCAGTCTGATGCAGTGATTAGAGAACTATTTAAAACAATGTGACTGACGAGGTTATATGCATCTCTCGATGAAAACAAAACTCCAAAGATTAGGAGTCATGCTCAGAAGATGTATGTACTGTTTGGATCAACCTATGTATGTGTACAGACATGTTTAGTGATGAAGTATAACAAGTCAAAACTGTAATACCTTATGCTTCACGGAGTCGTGGCTGAACGACGACACTATCAACATACAGCAGGCTGGTTATACGCCATATCGGCAGGATAGAACAGCGGCATCTGGTTAGACAAGGGTGCGGCGGACTATGTACAGTATTTTTGTAAATAACAGCCGGTGCACGATATCTAAGGAAGTATCGAGCTGTTGCTCGAGGTAGAGTATCTCATGATAAGCTGTAGACCACACTATCTACCTAGAGAGTTTATCTGTATTTTTTGTAGCTATTTACAAACCACCACAGTCAGAAGCTGTCAGAGGCTGGCACTAAGCCACCATTGAATGAGCTGTATTCCGCCAAAGGCAAATAAGAAAACGCTCACCCAGAGGTGGCGCTCCTAGTAGCCGGGGACTTTAATGCAGGGAAACTTAAATCAGATTTACCAAATTTCTATCAGCATGTTAAATGTGCAACCAGAGGAAAAAAACTCTAGACCACCTTTACTCCACACACAGAGATGCATACAAAGCTCTCCCTCACCTTCCATTTGGCAAATCTGACCAGAATTCTATCCTCCTGATTCCTGCTTACAAGCAAAAATTAAAGCAGGAAGCACCAGTGACTAGATCAATAAAAAAGTGGTCAGATGAAGCAGATGCTAAGCTACAGGACTGTGCTGCTAGCACAGACTGGAATATGTTAATGGCTTTCCTCCGATGTCATTGAGGAGTACACCACATCAGTCATTGGCTTCATCAATAAGTGCAACGATGACATCATCCCCACAGTGACCGTACATACATACCCCAACCAGAAGCCATGGTTTACAGGCAACATCCGCACTGAGCTAAAGGCTAGAGCTTCCGCTTTCAAGGAGCGGGACTCAAACCTGGAAGCTTATAAGAAATCCCGCTATGCCCTGTGTGATGACGCTCTCCGCAGTCGATGTGAGTAAGACCTATAAACAGGTCAACGGACAGATTACAAGGACGTGTACTGCAAGCATGCACTGACCAGCTGGCAAGTGTCTTCACTGACATTACCAGGACGTGTAATGTGAGCATGCGCTGACCAACTAGCAAGTGTCTTCACTGACATGTTCAACCTCTCCCTGTCCGAGTCTGTAATACCAAGCAGATCACCATAGTGCCTGTGTCCAAGAACACTAAGGTAACCTGCCTAAATGACTACCAACCCGTAGCACTGTAGCCATGAAGTGCTTTGAAATTTGGTCATGGCTCACATCAACACCATTATCCCAGAAACCCTAGACTCACTCTAATTTGCATACCACCCCAACAGATTCACAGATGATGCAATATCAATTGCACTCCACACTGCCCTTTCCCACCTGGACAAAAGGAACACCTATGTGAGAATGCTATTCATTGACTACAGCTCAGCGTAAAAATTGTCAAAGACTCCAGCCACGCTAGTCATATACTGTTCTCTCTGCTACTGCACGGCAAGTGGTACCGGAGCGCCAAGTCTAGGTCCAAGAGGCTTCTAAACAGCTTCTACCCCCAAACCATAAGACTCCTGAACACCTAATGAAATGGCTACCCAGACTATTTGCGTTGCAACCCCCCGGCCTCTCTCTCTTTTACACAGCTGCCTCTCTATGTTGTTATCACGTGTTCATAGTCACTTTAATAACTCTGCCTACATGTACCTCAACTAACCGGTGCCCCCGCACATTGACTCTGTACCGGTACCCCCCTGTATATAGTCTCGCTATTGTTATTTTACCGCTGCTCTTTAATTATTTGTTACTTTTATTTCTTATTCTTATCCATATTTTTTTAAACTGCATTGTTGGTTAGGGGCTCATAAGTAAGCATTTCACTGTAAGGTCGACTACACCTGTTGTATTCGGCGCATGTGACTAATTTAATGTGATGTCAAGGGACAGATCATCTCTTACTGACTCTCACCTCTCAGCAATTCTGCGCATTGCGACGTCAGAAACTGCTCTAGTCAATGCCCATCAGGGACTTCACTCCTCCCACTGATTGAGTAATTTAAATGTAATGTTGAGCTCTCTCTCTCTTGTGTTATTGTGCAACCCGTTAACAAGAGTTCTATCCGTGGTGCTGAATGCACAGTGTACTTTTCCCTCCGTGTAGTTCATTGCATGTTTAATAATGAAAATACCTACCAAAAGGAGAGCATGTATGTGATTTATTTATGGTTTATTATGTTAAAGTTAAATAAGTAGCATATCTGGACGTGATTTACAGTAGATATATCTGTCAACACAGTCATATGATGTATAATTCTGTAATATGATTCTGGTCTGCAATGATATATTCTAACGTGGCCCTCCATGGAAAATAATTGCCCAGGCCAGGTCTAGAATGTCATTGTATGAAATAAGGGGCCCAGCCCGAACCATGAAAAACATCCACAACCATTATTCCTTCTCCACCAAACTTTACAATTGACGCAGTGCATTGGGGCAGGTAGCGTTCTCCTGGCATCCGCCAAACCCAGATTTGTCATTTGGAATGCCAGATGGTGAAGCATTGCTCCAGAGAACACATTTCTACTGCTCCAGAGTCCAATGGCGGCGAGCTATACACCATTCCAGCCGACACTTGACATTGCGCATAGTGATCTTAGGCTGCTCGGCCATGGGAACCCATTTCATGAAGCTCCCGGCGAACAGTTCTTGAGCATCCGTTGCTTCCAGAGGCAGTTTGGAACTCGGTAGCTATGTGCTTCAGTAATCGGCGGTCCCGTTCTGTGAGCTTGTGTGACCTAACACTGCGGCTGAGCCGTTGTTGCTCCTAGACTTTTCCACTTCACAATAACAGCACCTACAGTTGAACGGGGCAGCTCTAGCAGGGCAGAAATTTGACTAAGTGACTTGCTGGAAAGGTGACATCCTATGACGGTACCATGTTGAAAGTCACTAAGCTCTTCAGTATGACCAGTACTGACAATGTTTGTCTATGGAGATTGCATGGCAGTGTGCTCGACTTTCTACGCCTGTCAGCAACAGGTGTGGCTGAAATAGCCGAATCCAAGGGGTGTGAAGGGGTGTTCACATACTTTTGTATATATAGTGCATCTACTTGAGTTACCTCATACCCCATGCACATCGACAGCCTCAATTTGTCAGGGCATGGACAACAAGGTGTCGAAAGCGGTCCACAGGGATGCTGGCCCATGTTGACTCCAATGCATCCCACAATTGCGTCAAGTTGCATGGATATCCTTTGGGTGGTGGACCATTCTTGATACAGACGGGACACTGTTGAGTGTGGAAAACCCAGCAGCATTTCAGTTCTTGACACACTCAAACAGATGTGCCTGGCAACTACTACCATACCTCGTTCAAAGGCACTTAAATATTTTGTCTTGCCCATTCTCCATCTGAATGGCACACATACACAATCCATGTCTCAATTGCCTCATGGCTTAAAAATCATTACTTAACCTGTCCCCCCCCCCCCCCTCCCCTTCATCTACACTGACTGAAGTGGATTTAACTTCTTATGGCTGCAGGGGCAGTAGCTTGGATGAAAGGTGCCCAGAGTAAACGGCCTGCTCCTCAGTCTCAGTTGCTAATATATGCATATAATTATTAGTATTGGATAGAAAACACTCTGAAGTTTCTAAAACTGTTTGAATGATGTCTGAGAGTATAACAGAACTCATATGGCAGGCAAAAATCTGAGAAGAAATCAAAACAGCAAGTGAGAAATCTGAGGTTGGTCGATTTTCAACCCAGGCTCTATTGAACTCACAGGGGGATATCAAAATCAAATCAAATCAAATGTATTTATATAGCCCTTCGTACATCAGCTAATATCTCAAAGTGCTGTACAGAAACCCAGCCTAAAACCCCAAACAGCAAGCAATGCAGGTGTAGAAGCACAGTGGCTTGGAAAAACTCCCTAGAAAGGCCAAAACCTAGCAAGAAACCTAGAGAGGAACCAGGCTATGTGGGGTGGCCAGTCCTCTTCTGGCTGTGCCGGGTGGAGATTATAACAGAACATGGCCAAGATGTTCAAATGTTCATAAATGACCAGCATGTGGTCGAATAATAATAAGGCAGAACAGTCAACCCAGACAGGATGACCACATCAGTGAATCAACCCACTCAGGTGACGCACCCCCTCCAGGGACGGCATGAGAGAGCCCCAGTAAGCCAGTGACTCAGCCCCTGTAATAGGGTTAGAGGCAGAGAATCCCAGTGGAAAGAGGGGAACCGGCCAGGCAGAGTAAGCAAGGGCGGTTCGTTGCTCCAGAGCCATTCCGTTCACCTTCCCACTCCTGGGCCAGACTACACTCAATCATATGACCCACTGAAGAGATGAGTCTTCAGTAGAGACTTAAAGGTTGAGACCGAGTTTGCGTCTCTGACATGGGTAGGCAGACCGTTCCATAAAAATGGAGCTCTATAGGAGAAAGCCCTGCCTCCAGCTGTTTGCTTAGAAATTCTAGGGACAATTAGGAGGCCTGCGTCTTGTGACCGTAGCGTACGTGTAGGTATGTACGGCAGGACCAAATCAGAGAGATAGGTAGGAGCAAGCCCATGTAATGCTTTGTAGGTTTAGCAGTAAAACCTTGAAAGCAGCCCTTGCTTTGACAGGAAGCCAGTGTAGAGAGGCTAGCACTGGAGTAATATGATCAAATTTTGTGGTTCTAGTCAGGATTCTAGCAGCCGTATTTAGCACTAACTGAAGTTTATTTAGTGCTTTATCCGGGTAGCCGGAAAGTAGAGCATTGCAGTAGTCTAACCTAGAAGTGACAAAAGCATGGATACATTTTTCTGCATCATTTTTGGACAGAAAGTTACGTAGATGGAAAAAAGCTGTCCTTGAAATGGTCTTGATATGTTCTTCAAAAGAGAGATCAGGGTCCAGAGTAACGCCGAGGTCCTTCACAGTTTTATTTGATAGGACTGTACAACCATTAAGATTAATTGTCAGATTCAACAGAAGATCTCTTTGTTTCTTGGGACCTAGAACAAGCATCTCTGTTTTGTCCGAGTTTAAAAGTAGAACGTTTGCAGCCATCCACTTCCTTATGTCTGAAACACATGCTTCTAGCAAGGGCAATTTTGGGGCTTCACCATGTTTAATTGAAATGTACAGCTGTGTGTCATCCGCATAGCAGTGAAAGTTAACATTATGTTTTCGAATAACATCCCCAAGAGGTAAAATATATAGTGAAAACAATAGTGGTCCTAAAACGGAACCTTGAGGAACACCGAAATGTACAGTTGATTTGTCAGAGGACAAACCATTCACAGAGACAAACTGATATCTTTCCGACAGATAAGATCTAAACCAGGCCAGAACTTGTCCGTGTAGACCAATTTGGGTTTCCAATCTCTCCAAAAGAATGTGGTGATCGATGGTATCAAAAGCAGCACTAAGGTCTAGGAGCACGAGGACAGATGCAGAGCCTCGGTCCGATGCCATTAAAATGTAATTTACCACCTTCACAAGTGCCGTCTCAGTGCTAAAACCAGACTGAAGCATTTCGTATACATTGTTTGTCACCAGGAAGGCAGTGAGTTGTTGCGCAACAGCCTTTTCTAAAATTTTTGAGAGGAATGGAAGATTCGATATAGGCCGATAGTTTTTTATATTTTCTGGGTCAAGGTTTGGCCTTTTCAAGAGAGGCTTTATTACTGCCACTTTTAGTGAGTTTGGTACACATCCGGTGGATAGAGAGCCGTTTATTATGTTCAACATAGGAGGGCCAAGCACAGGAAGCAGCTCTTTCAGTAGTTTAGTTGGAATAGGTTCCAGTATGCAGCTTGAAGGTTTAGAGGCCATGATTATTTTCATCATTGTGTCAAGAGATGTAGTACTAAAACACTTGAGCGTCTCTCTTGATCCTAGGTCCTGGCAGAGTTGTGCAGACTCAGGACAACTGAGCTTTGAAGGAATACGCAGATTTAAGGAGGAGTCCGAAATTTGCTTTCTAATAATCATTATCTTTTCCTCAAAGAAGTTCATGAATTTATCACTGCTAAAGTGAAAGTCATCCTCTCTTGGGGAATGCTGCTTTTTAGTTAGCTTTGCGACAGTATCAAAAAGGAATTTCGGATTGTTCTTATTTTCCTCAATTAAGTTAGAAAAATAGGATGATCGAGCAGCAGTAAGGGCTCTTCGGTACTGCACAGTACTGTCTTTCCAAGCTAGTCGGAAGACTTCCAGTTTGGTGTGGCGCCATTTCCGTTCCAATTTTCTGGAAGCTTGCTTCAGAGCTCGGGTATTTTCTGTGTACCAGGGAGCTAGTTTCTTATGAGAAATGTTTTTAGTTTTTAGGGGTGCAACTGCATCTAGGCTATTGCGCAAGTTTAAATTGAGTTCCTCAGTTAGGTGGTTAACAGATTTTTGTCCTCTGGCGTCCTTGGGTAGACAGAGGGAATCTGGAAGGACATCAAGGAATCTTTGTGTTGTCTGTGAATTTATAGCACGACTTTTGATGATCCTTGGTTGGGGTCTGAGCAGATTATTTGTTGCAATTGCAAACGTAATAAAATGGTGGTCCGATAGTCCAGGATTATGAGGAAAAACATTAAAATCCACAACATTTATTCCATGGGACAAAACTAGGTCCAGCGTATGACTGTGATAGTGAGTGGGTCCAGAGACATGTTGGACAAAACCCACTGAGTCGATAATGGCTCCGAAAGCCTTTTGGAGTGGGTCTGTGGACTTTTCCATGTGAATATTAAAGTCACCAAAGATTAGAATATTATCTGCTATGACTACAAGGTCCGATAGGAATTCAGGGAACTCAGTGAGGAACGCTGTATATGGCCCAGGAGGCCTGTAAACAGTAGCTATAAAAAGTGATTAAGTAGGCTGCATAGATTTCATGACTAGAAGCTCAAAAGACGAAAACGTCATAATTTTTTTTTTTGTAAATTGAAATTTGCTATCGTAAATGTTAGCAACACCTCCGCCTTGCGGGATGCACGGGGGATATGGTCACTAGTGTAGCCAGGAGGTGAGGCCTCATTTAACACAGTAAATTCATCAGGCTTAAGCCATGTTTCAGTCAGGCCAATCACATCATGATTATGATCAGTGATTAGTTCATTGACTATAATTGCCTTTGAAGTAAGGGATCTAACATTAAGTAGCCCTATTTTGAGATGTGAGGTATCATGATCTCTTTCAATAATGACAGGAATGGAGGTGGTCTTTATCCTAGTGAGATTGCTAATGCGAACACCGCCATGTTTAGTTTTGCCCAACCTAGGTCGAGGCACAGACACGGTCTCAATGGTGATAGCTGAGCTGACTACACTGACTGTGCTAGTGGCAGACTCCACTATGCTGGCAGGCTGGCTAACAGCCTGCTGCCTGGCCTGCACCCTATTTCATTGTGGAGCTAGAGGGGTTAGAGCCCTGTCTATGTTGGTAGATAAAATGAGAGCACCCCTCTAGCTAGGATGGAGTCCGTCACTCCTCAGCAGGTCAGGCTTGGTCCTGTTTGTGGGTGAGTCCCAGAAAGAGGGCCAATTATCTACAAATTCTATCTTTTGGGAGGGGCAGAAAACAGTTTTCAACCAGCGATTGAGTTGTGAGACTCTGCTGTAGAGCTCATCACTCCCCCTAACTGGGAGGGGGCCAGAGACAATTACTCGATGCCAACACATCTTTCTAGCTGATTTACACGCAGAAGCTATGTTGTGCTTGGTGATCTCTGACTGTTTCATCCTAACATCGTTGGTGCCGACGTGGATAACAATATCTCTATACTCTCTACACTCGCCAGTTTTAGCTTTAGCCAGCACCATCTTCAGATTAGCCTTAACGTCGGTAGCCCTGCACCCCGGTAAACAGTGTATGATCGCTGGATGATTCGTTTTAAGTCTAATACTGCGGGTAATGGAGTCGCCAATGACTAGAGTTTTCAATTTGTCAGAGCTCATGGTGGGAAGCTTCGGCGTCTCAGACCCCGTAACGGGAGGAGTAGAGACCAGAGAAGACTAGGTCTCTGACTCCGACCCGCTGCTTAATGGGGAAAACCGGTTGAAAGTTTCTGTCGGCTGAATGAGAGACACCGGTTGAGCGTTCCTACAGCGTTTCCTTCCAGAAACCGTGAGAAAGTTGTCAGGCTGAGGGGACTGTGCCAGGGGATTTATACTACTATCTGTACTAACTGGTGGCACAGACGCTGTTTCATCCTTTCCTACACTGAAATTACCCTTGCCTAGCGATTGCGTCTGAAGCTGGGCTTGTAGCACAGCTATCCTCGCCGTAAGGCGAGTACAGCGACTGCAATTAGAAGGCATCATGTTAATGTTACTACTTAGCTTCGGCTGTTGGAGGTCCTGACGAATCGTGTCCAGATAAAGCGTCCGGAGTGAAAAAGTTGAGGAAAAAAAAAAAAACTTCATATGGATGAAGTTGCACTTCCTAGGGCTTCCACTAGAGGTCAACCGTCTTTAGAAACTTGAATGAGGCTTCTACTGTGTTGTGGGCTTGAATAAGAGCTGAATGAGTCAGGTTACTGGCAGAGAGCCATTTCCTGGTCATGCGGATTCCATATGATATCGACCTGCGTTCCATTGCTTCTCTAGACACAAAGGAATTATCCGGTTGGAACTTTATTGAAGATTTATGATAACAACACCCTAAAAATGTATTCTATACTTAGTTTGAAGTGTTTCTTCGACCTGTAATATAACTTTTTGAAGTTTTTGACCGAAGTTATACGGGACCTGTGCGAGCGTTTGGATATGTGTACCTAACGCGCTAACAAAAGTAGCTACTTGGACATAAATAATGGACATTATCGAACAAATCAAGCATTTATTGTGGAACTAGGATTCCTGGGAGTGCATTCTGATGAAGATCATCAAAGGTAAGGGAATATTTATAATGTGATTTCTGGTTTCTGTTAACTCCAACATGGCGGAAAATTGTATTTATTTTCTGAGCGCCGTCTCAGATTTTTGCATGGTTTGCTTTTTCCGTAAAGACATCGGTTGCATTAAGGAGAGGTATATCTATAATTCCATGTGTATAACTTGTACTATCATCTACATTTATGATGAGTATTTCTGTTCAATCGATGTGGCTATGCAAAATCACTGGATGTTTTTGGAACTAGTGAACGTAACGCGCCAATGTAAACTCAGATTGTTTTATATACATATGATCTTTATCAAACAAAACATACATGTATTGTGTAACATGAAGTCCTATGAGTGTCATCTGATGACGATCATCAAAGGTTAGTGATTCATTTTATCTCTATTTGTGCTTTTTGTGACTCCTCTCTTTGGCTGGAAAAATGGCAGAGTTTCTTTGGCTTGGTGGTGACCTAACATAATCATTTGTGGTGCTTTCGCTGTAAAGCCTATTTGAAATCAGTGTCACACTCTGACCATTATTTTAGTTGTTTGTTTCTATGTTTTGTTTGGTCAGGGTGTGATATGAGCGGGCATTCTATGTTGCATGTCTAGTTAGTCTGTTTCTATGTGTTTTGGCCTGATATGGTTCTCAATCAGTGGCAGGTGTTTGTCGTTGTCTCTGATTGGGAACCATATTTAGGTAGCCTGTTTTGTATTGTGGTTCGTGGGTTATTGTCTAAGTGATGTTGCATGTTAGCACTCAGTTTCGATAGCAGTCACGTTCGTTTTGTTATTGTGTTTGTTTGTTTAGTGTACTTCGTGTTTTTTCGTCATTCATTAAAAGTATGTATTCACACCACGCTGCGCTTTGGTCTCCTCACTACGACGATCGTGACAATCGGACACTATGGTGGGATTAACAACAAGATTACCTTTAAAACGGTATAAGATACATGTATGTTTGAGGAATTTTAATTATGAGATTTCTGTTGTTTTGAATTTGGCGCCCTGCACTTTCACTGGCTGTTGTCATATTATCCCGTTAGTCTCATTCCAAACGTCGTAAATTGTTGGTTATTTGCACGAACATAGTCTTCACTATGAGTCATCCATACATCAATTGTCTTAAATCATTTATTTATTACTAACTAAGTAATTCACAGAAATGCATAAACAAACAAACAATCAAGGTAAATGTAATGATAGGAGGATGTGCCCTAGTGGGCTAAACCGGCATGGCGGCTTGTTAGAACAAAGGGGAAGTGGCGGTCGACTAAGAAGTCACTACAGAGTCATAATTATAACGATTGAAATGCTAATCGTTTACACATGAACGCTCACTCATTCGGGAACAACTGCAATCAATATATATATTTACGCTCAGTGTGTCGTCTTGACCGCTGGTGAAAAGTTGGTGTCTTTTGTAGAATAGTCCGTCTCTCTCCTTCTCTCGTATGTGGTTAGAGGGGATTGTTCAGAGTGACATTCGTTATAGAATGGATGTTTCGGCGGTTGTCGTTCTTTGCGTTCAATGATACCGAATTTCTAGCTACAGACTACTAATTAATATCAAAGACTTGTTTTCATTCAGTCGGTATCAATAGTCTAAGAGTTTAACCACGTGGTATGGTTAAAAGATTCAGCAATGGTCTACAACCTTTTGTCCTCTTCCTAATGGAGAAAAACATGGTCTGTAACCTTTAGCAATCTCGTAATTGAGGTAAGCTCGGTCTGCTGATCATTTCTCAAAGTTGGGTTTTATTCGGAATGGCAGAAAAGGGTCTGTCCCAGGATGTCTGACCATAACTGGCCTCGGATTTAGTTCAAATCAAAAGGGAATTGTATTTTTCTTCATTAAACAGTCCACAATCATATTACACAATTATACAAACAGTATCATATTCACTCATTCATCTTATACAACAATTAGATGTAAACCTCATATCTGAGGCTATTATATAAATAGCGTTATGGTAATGTGGCCACACCGTCTCCCATGAGCTTCCCAAGTTGTGACAAACGGACTGGTTCGTAGCTGGATTCTTCACCGATCTTTTATACTTTCTCCGGAAAATGAAATTTGTTCGTACCTCAAGTTCTGTGAGATGGAAGGATTTCCTTTGTTCTCCATGAACTGTGTGTCCATGAGGAGGTCTTCTCAGGAATTTACAACCTCTGACCACAGCAGCTTAGTTGAAGGAGGCAAGGGGGGTGAGGCAGGGAGAGGGGGATGGGGTTGCTATACCCAAAGAGGCCAACATCATGACACAGCCCTAAGAAGTTTTTTAACAGGTGATATCAATCAAGGGATGATTGCGTAGGCATCATTCTATGATAACTATAAGGCAATAACCTATGTGAATGCCTTGTACCAGGTGTGTACGCACAGCTAGTTGTAGATAGACCTACTGCTCTAGTAGGTTGTCCCACAACTTTTTTCCCAAAGTACTCCAACTGCATAATGTGCTAGGGGTAGGTAAGACTTTACGCTACAATGCTATTATAACTGTATAACTTGTGGGTAAGTACAGGTAGTCAGTACAGTGTAATAACTTTACTGTAACTGTGCTGTAAAGTGTGACCGTGCTAGCCTGCTAAGCGATCACAACATACACTTTCTGTTAGGTTTGGATAAGGCTTATGTGATTTACAGTGCAGAAGGACACCCCTCATATCCCACCCCCTCTGTGTCCCAGCCAACAGGTGGACCGCGTCTTGGGGCAGAACGACAGGATTCGGTCGGACGTGTTCGGGGAATTGCTGCAGGCGGCAAACACCATCGGTGACCTACGTAACTGTCCGGTATGTTGCTCATTTTCATTATGAACCACAGTTTGATGTCTAATATCCAATGTGATGTATTTGGTTTTGATAGACATGTGGCCATGCTGTTATCTATGCAGCCAGAAAGTTGGTGCCGAACAATGTGACTGCAACGTGCCGTCATCCCAGCTTCTAGCAGTACATGACTCCAATGGATTTTTTATGTAATCTTTGACCAAAATAGAACTCCTTGTCCAATCAAATCACTCTGTTAGTCAATTATGTAGTGGGCGGAGATTGTGCTTTTTGAACTGTGAAAGTCCATAACTGTAGCAATGTTCATGATGTTATTTGTTTATAAATCACTGTCATCTTCTGAATACAGAAAGGATCTGGCGATTAATGGATTCTACCAGCTATTATATCAGTATCAAAAACATTCTGTGATTGATTAACTATAGGACACATCTTCACATAAATGTTACTCTGTAAATGCTACAATACTGTTTTATTGAACTGAACCTTAACGTATGACCATCAGAACAATATATTATAGCTACTGTACCTGCAGTATCCAGACAGTATTTAATTCAAACCCGCATTGAGCTGATTTCTACTCTCTGCATTCTGCTTTGTGACATTATGATGGAACAGGCCTGAAGGAGAGGCAGCCAGACTAGTGTTAGGGATATAAATAGCAGTTAAGGCTTATCCACTGTTGCTCTCTCATCTCGATTGGCTAGCACCGGTCTAACACTTCAATGTGCGTCAGCCCTGGTGCAAGTGCTTTGTGCCATTAACCCTTTCTACTGTTCCTGGATCAAAAAATCTTATCACGCAGGATTATTAAAGATAGATATTAAAGCTATTTTGTATTTTATGTAATGAAAGTTGTATTACATTTTTCATATTAACAACATTAAGAATAACTAACAACGTGTAAATAATAATTATAAAGGATGAGTAAATAGTTTATTAATCATTATAAACTGGGTGGTTTAAGCCCTGAGTGCTGATTGGCTGACATGGTATATCAGACTGTATACCATGGGAATGACAAAATATTTATTTTTACTGCTCTAATTACATTAGTAACGGGTTTATTATAGCAATAAGGCACACCTCGGGGGGTTTGTGATGTATGGCCAATGTACCACGGCTAAGGGCTGTTTCCAGGCACTCCACGTTTTGTCGTGGTCGGACATGCACTGTCAACTGTGGGACCTTATACAGACATGTGTGTGCCTTTCAAAATCATGTCCAATCAATTTAATTTACCACAGGTGGACTCCAATTAAGTTGTAGAAACATCTCAAGGATGATCAATGGAAACAGGATGCACCTGAGCTCAATTTGAATCTCATTAGCGAAGGGTCTGAATACTGATGTAAATAACCTTTTTCTGTTTTTTATTTTTAAATAATTTACAAACAATTCTAAACTTGTTTTCGCTTTGTCATTATGAGGTATTGTGTGTAGATTGCTGAGGATTTTTTTACATATTTAATATATTTAATCAATTTTAGAATAAGGCTGTAATGTAACAAATTGTGGAAAAAGTCAAGGGCGGTGAATACTCTCCGAAGGCACTGTATGTGCATATATTAGCATTTTCCTTATTTTTCTCAGCATAAACTTTGTATGAAGATACACATCACATCATGACATCTCCTCTCCCAAGATGGCATAGCAGTTCAGACGTATTTTTGTCCTCGTCCTGTCGTGTCCCGTATATATATATATATTTACAACTTTTTTTTTCACATACATTTTTAATTTTCCAAAAACTCATCTTCAGAACACTCTCCTGCAATCCGCTTCACCAATTTATATTTATATAAAAAAGTATTATTTACCTCAGATCTGTGATCCTCCGAGAGGCTAGCCAGAAATTAGCCAGAAGCTAGCCGGGAGCTAGCCAGAAGCTGGTCCAGAAGCTACTCTGAAGCTGGGTCAGGGGCTAGTTCAGAAGCTAGTTAGCTTATTTACTGGCTAATCGTTGGTACTCAGCTGACCACGGTTTGTGGTCATCGGCTGTCCTTTGGCTCGAGAATCTATCGCCAGTTTTGTACGGCGCGGTGCAGCGTGGCTCGGAGCGGAACATATCGGACCAATTTTTCTCTCCATGTCCCTGGATTTCGGCCGCTGGCTCTGGACGTCCATGCCTGGATCTCGCAGCTAGCTAGCTGCTATCCGTGTGACTATCGGCTTTCGTCGATTCCGGAGCTAACATCAATTGTTCCGGAGCTAGCCAGCTGAAGAGTTCCATCAATCACTCCTGGGCTGCAGTCACCTATCCGGACCCGTTTTGCTGCCTACGCGGAGCCCCACCGGGCCTTCACGGCTAGACTGCCGACGTTGTCTACCCGAGGGAATTGTCCGGCTGGCTCCTCCGGCGCAACGTTGCCTGGGCGCCCAGGCAACGTTGGCTATCTTATCGGCTTCTATCTGAATAGACAATCGGACAATTTTTATTTTATTTTTATTTATTTATTTATTTATTTTTCTTCTTGGGCCTCTATAACTATATCTATTGTTTTTATTTTTGTTGTTGTTGTGTGATTTGGATTCATCCCCTCTACCACACGGAAACCCACTAATCTACTGACGGAACGCAAGAGTTGGCTAATAACAGACCTCCATCTTATGCTAGCTTGCTCCTACGCTAGCTTGCTACCGATTTAGCTGTCTAAATCGCCGTGACCCCCAACCAACCTCTCCACTCACTGGACCCTTTTGATCACTCGACTGAGCATGCCTCTCCTTCATGTCAATATGCCTTGTCCATTGCTGTTCTGGTTATATTGGCTTATTTCACTGTAGAGCCTCTAGTCCTGCTCACTATACCTTATCCAACCTATTAGTTCCACCACCCACACATGCAATGACATCTCCTGGTTTCAATGATGTTTCTAGAGACAATATCTCTCTCTTCATCACTCAATACCTAGGTTTACCTCCACTGTATTCACATCCTACCTTACCTTTGTCTGTACATTATACCTTGATGCTATTTTATCGCCCCCAGAAACCTCCTTTTACTCTCTGTTCCAGACGTTCTAAACGACCAATTCTTATTGCTTTTAGCCGCACCCTTATTCTACTCCTACTCTGTTCATCAGGCGATGGAGAGGTGAATCCAGGCCCTGCAATGCCTAGCTCCACTCCTATTCCCCAGGCGCTCTCTTTTGACGACTTCTGTAACCGTAATAGCCTTGGTTTCATGCATGTTAACATTAGAAGCCTCCTCCCTAAGTTTGTTCTATTCACTGCTTTAGCACACTCTGCCAACCCGGATGTTCTAGCTGTGTCTGAATCCTGGCTTAGGAAGACCACCAAAAATTCAGACATTTTAATTCCAAACTACAACATTTTCAGACAAGATAGAACTGCCAAAGGGGGCGGTGTTGCAATCTACTGCAAAGATAGCCTGCAGAGTTCTGTCCTACTATCCAGGTCTGTACCCAAACAATTTGAACTTCTACTTTTAAAAATCCACCTCTCTAAAAACAAGTCTCTCACCGTTGCCGCCTGCTATAGACCACCCTCTGCCCCCAGCTGTGCTCTGGACACCATATGTGAACTGATTGCCCCCCATCTATCTTCAGAGCTTGTGCTGCTTGGCGACCTAAACTGGAACATGCTTAACACCCCAGCCATCCTACAATCTAAACTTGATGCCCTCAACCTCACACAAATTATCAATGAACCTACCAGGTACCTCCCCAAAGCCTTAAACACGGGCACCCTCATAGATATCATCCTAACCAACTTGCCCTCTAAATACACCTCTGTTGTTTTCAACCAAGATCTCAGCGATCACTGCCTCATTGCCTGCATCCGTAATGGGTCAGCGGTCAAACGACCTCCACTCATCACTGTAAAACGCTCCCTGAAACACTTCAGCGAGCAGGCCTTTCTAATCGACCTGGCCGGGGTATCCTGGAAGGATATTGATCTCATCCCGTCAGTAGAGGATGCCTGGATATTTTTAAAAAATGCCTTCCCAACCATCTTAAATAAACATGCCCCATTCAAGAAATTTAGAACCAGGAATAGATATAGCCCTTGGTTCTCCCCAGACCTGACTGCCCTTAACCAACACAAAAACATCCTATGGCGTTCTGCATTAGCATCGACACTGTAAAGGGACACTGTAAAGTCCATGGAGAATAAGAACCCCTCCTCCCAGCTGCCCACTGCACTGAAGATAGGAAACACTGTCACCACTGATAAATCCACCATAATTGAGAATTTCAATAAGCATTTTTCTACGGCTGGCCATGCTTTCCACCTGGCTACTCCTACCCCGGTCAACAGCACTGCACCCCCCACAACAACTCCCCCAAGCCTTCCCCATTTCTCCTTCTCCCAAATCTGCTCAGCTGATGTTCTGAATGAGCTGCAAAATCTGGACCCCTACAAATCAGCCGGGCTAGACAATCTGGACCCTTTCTTTCTAAAATTATCTGCCAAAATTGTTGCCACCCCTATTACTAGCCTGTTCAACCTCTCTTTCGTGTCGTCTGAGATTCCCAAAGATTGGAAAGCAGCTGCGGTCATCCCCCTCTTCAAAGGGGGTGACACTCTTGATCCAAACTGCTACAGACCTATATCTATCCTACCATGCCTTTCTAAGGTCTTCGAAAGCCAAGTCAACAAACAGATTACCGACCATTTCGAATCTCACCATACCTTCTCTGCTATGCAATCTGGTTTCAGAGCTGGTCATGGGTGCACCTCAGCCACGCTCAAGGTCCTAAATGATATCTTAACCACCATCGATAAGAAACATTACTGTGCAGCCGTATTCATTGATCTGGCCAAGGCTTTCGACTCTGTCAATCACCACATCCTCATCGGCAGACTCGACAGCCTTGGTTTCTCAAATGATTGTCTCGCCTGGTTCACCAACTACTTCTCTGATAGAGTTCAGTGTGTCAAATCGGAGGGTCTGCTGTCCGGACCTCTGGCAGTCTCTATGGGGGTGCCACAGGGTTCAATTCATGGACCGACTCTCTTCTCTGTATACATCAATGAGGTCGCTCTTGCTGCTGGTGAGTCTCTGATCCACCTCTACGCAGACGACACCATTCTGTATACTTCTGGCCCTTCTTTGGACACTGTGTTAACAACCCTCCAGGCAAGCTTCAATGCCATACAACTCTCCTTCCGTGGCCTCCAATTGCTCTTAAATACAAGTAAAACTAAATGCATGCTCTTCAACCGATCGCTACCTGTACCTACCCGCCTGTCCAACATTACTACTCTGGACGGCTCTGACTTAGAATATGTGGACAACTACAAATACTTAGGTGTCTGGTTAGACTGTAAACTCTCCTTCCAGACCCATATCAAACATCTCCAATCCAAAGTTAAATCTAGAATTGGCTTCCTATTTCGCAACAAAGCATCCTTCACTCATGCTGCCAAACATACCCTTGTAAAACTGACCATCCTACCAATCCTCGACTTTGGCGATGTCATTTACAAAATAGCCTCCAATACCCTACTCAACAAATTGGATGCAGTCTATCACAGTGCAATCCGTTTTGTCACCAAAGCCCCATATACTACCCACCATTGCGACCTGTACGCTCTCGTTGGCTGGCCCTCGCTTCATACTCGTCGCCAAACCCACTGGCTCCATGTCATCTACAAGACCCTGCTAGGTAAAGTCCCCCCTTATCTCAGCTCGCTGGTCACCATTGCATCTCCCACCTGTAGCACACGCTCCAGCAGGTATATCTCTCTAGTCACCCCCAAAACCAATTATTTCTTTGGCCGCCTCTCCTTCCAGTTCTCTGCTGCCAATGACTGGAACGAACTACAAAAATCTCTGAAACTGGAAACACTTATCTCCCTCACTAGCTTTAAGCACCAACTGTCAGAGAAGCTCACAGATTACTGCACCTGTACATAGCCCACCTATAATTTAGCCCAAACAACTACCTCTTTCCCTACTGTATTTAATTTATTTATTTATTTTGCTCCTTTGCACCCCCATTATTTTTATTTCTACTTTGCACATTCTCCCATTGCAAATCTACCATTCCAGTGTTTTACTTGCTATATTGTATTTACTTTGCCACCATGGCCTTTTTGCCTTTACCTCCCTTATCTCACCTCATTTGCTCACATCGTATATAGACTTGTTTATACTGTATTATTGACTGTATGTTTGTTTTACTCCATGTGTAACTCTGTGTCGTTGTATGTGTCAAACTGCTTTGCTTTATCTTGGCCAGGTCGCAATTGTAAATGAGAACTTGTTCTCAACTTGCCTACCTGGTTAAATAAAGGTGAAATAAAATAAAAAATAAAAATTATTACAACAGTTTGAGTGTTTTCGAATCAAATGTTCAAATATTTTCTTAAGGATCCTCTGTGTTGTGTGCTTATTGTTTAACCATTGATATATTCTATCGGCCGTTTTGATACCTTAAGGAGTTACCGTTGGAATATCTACCAATGGCATATCCTGTGATAAATTACACTGGTCACTCAAAACATTTATAAAGTATATATAGCCCACACTTTAGATGAGGCCACACAAAAATACTTAACTAATGATTAGTAAATGGTTTATGAGGACTTATATTAAACATCTTATACATCATTATTAAATACTTTAGAAGTTGTAATCATTAATAAATTAATAAACTATTTACTAATCCATTATAAATGCCTTATTACTCGGAGTTATTATAAAGTGCTACTATAGTTCTGTATATATTATAATTTATGATTCCTATATGTTGCAACATGTTTTATGGCAAAGTTGACAAGGTTTCTTGAATAAAAAACATAGATTTATATGTAGATTTCTGCTTTTAATTATCTCTCCTGGATGATCGTTTCTTATCGTCTTTGCAGAGCAACTGTGGCCAGAGCATCAAGATCCGTCGGGTTCTCATGAACCGCCCAGAGATCGTCACCATTGGCTTTGTGTGGGATGCAGAGCAGTCTGACCTTACAGAGGACGTGGTGAGGTCACTGGGTCCACATCTCAACCTCTCGGGGGTAAGGGTTAAAGATGCACAATGGAAGTTTAGTCGCTAATTGTTTACCTCAAATTTGGCTTGAGGGTTGAGAGTATGGTTCATATACATGATTATGTAATATTAATCAATTTATTTTAATAATAATACAGAGTAAGATAACAACAGTAATACTAACTATATATATATATATATATATATATATATATATATACCATTTAGCAGACTTTTATCCAAAGCAACTTAGTCATGCAGCACACATTTTTGTATGGTTGGCCCCATTGCCAATCGAACCCACAAACCCCAGGCATTGCAAGCGCCATGATCTACCAACTGAATCACACAGCACCCCAATCCCATTCAACCACACAGTCCTTCATTTTAGAATATTTTTTACTCTTACGTGGGTGTCCATTTTATGTAATTTCTGCACAGTATTTTATCCCATTTCAGTGGACCCTTTTGGTTTTAAACGCAGATATTACAAAATATGATAACAAGAGATAAACAAATCAGGAAAAGCTGACAGCACTACAATGTTACTACAGTGATTACTGTGTAACTACATGTATAGTGGAACTTTAGATGTAATTACACTGACTGCACCTGCCTATGTAAGTACCATGTAAATACATACTGTATGTATTAAGGACACTTATTGTAAAATGTGACCTTGATATTATTCGTAAATCCTTGCCACAATCAGGTATAACAATTGTTTGTAGTATGCAGCAATATGTAATTGTAATTACACTGTACCTGCCTTTGTAACTACCATTTAAATGCATAGTTATTTAGGGCCACATATTATGAAGTATGATCAAAGAACAAGATTATGAACACCCATTTCAAATGTGAAATGGCTCACACTCAAAGAGACAACATGATTGTCCAATGATTATGTTCACATTCCAGTCTGACTAAATCCTATCAAGGTCTTGTGAGATCTGGCAGGTGTCTGTAAAGTAGCCAGACCGGATAGCTGTATTAGGGTTGCTTGAGTATTAAGCAAATGTCAATGTTGGTTGAAGAGTCCTATCCTAATTGATCATCGGTATGCCATCTTTCATGTATGTCCTATTTCATGTATGTCATATTTCAGCTGTTCAACCGGGTCACTGATGAGAACGCCAAAAGGAGTGAGTTACATCTCGTGGGAATGATTTGTTTCTCCAGCAAACATTACTCTGCGTTCGCTTATCACAGCAAGTCCTCAAAATGGATATTTTTTGATGACGCCACCGTGAAAGAGGTGAGTGTTCAAATGAACGTGTTGGTGTCTGTTTCAAATGAATTGAGAAAAATGCTTCTAATATCTCATAGATGATCTATTTGTGCAGATGTTGCAGAATTCTTGTCAAAACTTTGAAAACCACCTCAAAAGTGTTCTTATGTGGAGCTAAGTCCCAGGCCATCAATTCAGTAGATCCAGCCACATCAAATGAATCGGAACATTAAGGACCAAATCATATCCAGATCTTATTCGGTGCTTATCTTTTCCATTCATTTGGTGTTAGCATACAGATTGCCACAATCCAAGGCACGTGGATTCATCTTGATGTTAGACTACATTTGAGGTCCAAAAACATCTGGTAAATGTTGACTTTTGAGTTTAATGTTCCTTTAACATTGCCGACCGGTAAACATAATCTGTGTTTAATGAATAAAAGAAAGTAGGTTATTATTACTCAATATTGCTCTTTTGACAGGAGCCGTAAAAGCAATGCTTTCCTTTTAACAGCTGGGCTATCCTTTGATCTATCCTTTGGCTCCTGAGTGGCGCACTGCATCGCAGTGGTAGAGGCGTCACTACAGACCCGGGTTCAATCTCGGGCTGTATCACGACCGGCCGTGATCGGGAGTCCCATAGGGCGGTGCACAATTGGCCCAACGTCGTCTGGGTTAGGGTTTGGCCGGGGAGGCTGTCATTGTAAATAAGAATTTGTTCTTAACTGACATGCCTTGTTAAATAAAAACAAAACATTTTAAAGCTCAGCAATCAACTCAATGCTCTCCCAAGAGTTCTGCCAAATTGTAATGATGAAACATGAAAGCAAAAAGGAGAGGTTCACAAAAGACGGAAGCCATTTTAACATGTTACTTGAACTATCCATCGTTAAGCTGACAGTTATGCAAGGTCTATGCCTCACCATGAAAAACACGACACTAGACCATGTTTCATCTGGAATCACCACACGTAGAAATACGCAGCAAATTCTCTGTACTTCACATTAAATGAAGAAAATAACAACGTCAACATACTAGTTGCTACTCTTTAGCGTTTAGTCTCAAACATGTCAGTCACACATTAAAACATTATTTTCACTTTTGCGTTATTTTTGTGTTCTTCTTAGATCGGATCCAAGTGGAAAGACGTGGCCTCTAAATGCATCCGGGGACATTTCCAACCACTGCTCCTGTTCTACACTAACCTGGAGGGGACCCCAGTCTCCAGCGAGGATGCGCCCAGACAAACGATTATGTGTCCCCGCTTCAAAGCCCACGCCAACGGGGAAGTGCCAGGTAAGACGAAACCTTAACGGTTGGTTTACATGTGTGTCACAATGAGTCGTCACAAAAACAGTTGGTTTTTAGCTGCTACACTGGACTCGTTACTTTTCCCATCGTGAGCAGAGTGTGAGCCACTTTATAAAGAGTTTTTGGCCTTGTGCCGCACTTCAAATTCTTGAAAATAGAACTAGAGCATCATGCAAAGTTTTGTAGGTTCTAGGTTATATTGAAATTAATGAGTGTCTCACGTTCAGCCAAAATGTAAGTTTCCAGTGTAGCAGACCTTTATGGGAGGTGTGGGGCGTGGTAGGTGAAGGGTCGTTAAACATTCACTTAACTTTTTCGGTCCCTACCACCTGGTGCAAAAATGTTGGTAAAAATTTAGGTAGAATGGATTATGATGTGATCATAAGGCATTGTAAGACTTTGTTTCACACTTGTCCTGTGGCTAGCTCAGTGTCTTTCCTAAATGGCCTTGCCCATACACAAGGTTTTATCTAGATCACACATCCAACACCCACAATACATTTTCCCTCAAATATTGTAGCTGTGGAAAGAGAATATGTACTATTCTGCTTCCACTACATGCATAATACAGAGGCCTACAGTACACAACGAACACTGTCATCGAGAAAAAAACATCCTTTTAATGTGATGGCGCCTGGCATTGTTTTTAAAAGCACTCCGCAGGCGGAGCGATGGGCGTTGCGATTGTCCTCCCTTGTCGTGTGCAGAGTTGAACTTGATACGAGGACGATGCCTCTGTGACATGCAGATTACCGCCCACCTCCCTGCCTAATCCCTGCTCTCCCTGCTATCCCTGCTCCCCGGGTCAAGTGCGCTTGGTAGCTTTCACTCCCTCCCGTGATCTCCCATCCCGCGTTTGTTCCCATTCTAATATTCGTTTGCTTTCGGAAATGGTGCCCTGCTCTTTGAAACGGACCTTTTAGCCTGGGCGTCGTATCCGGTCATCTCTTTTGGAATGGGATTTGATTTGCATTGTTATGTGGATAAGCGTAAGTAATTGTGTTGCGTTATTGTTTGATGTGGATTATTGGTTTATATAAGGACAGATATTTGTGAGGATGCTTTTGGGCAGTATTGGCCAGATTATCAATGCTGTTGATAGTTTTTTTTAGACATTGTTAACCTGCCTTAGCAGTGCTCTTTTCTGAGAATAACCTTTTCCCGATTTGCAGATTGTCTGGTCAGGAAAACGTAAATTGTGGGCTCGCCACAGACTACATAAATACTTGTTTCATGTTGAAATCCAATATAATATAAATACACTGTTACCATGCCATATTTGGCTAATTTTGTAAAGTAAACAAAGAGTGCAATTGTTCAGTCATATTGCTGCACCTGTGACAAAGTAAAGCAAAAATGATTTGGGGGGGGGGGGGGATTGGACAATCAAACCTCACTGGTTGCCCTATATACTGTATAGTCAGGCATGCATTTCACTACTCCCGCAATAGCATCTGCTATACATGTTTATGTGACTAATAACATTTGATTTGATGACTATTGATGAAGAGTAGCTGGTATGCTGTAACACTGGTTAGGTGTCCGAATTCTCTACTTTTCTCCAGAAGTGTGCACTCACAATGTGGACGCTCCTCCCCATGCATTTAAAAGCATGATCTAAAAAGCTTATGAAATAATTTACCTAATTGTGCACGTGGGTTGATTCCAAAAGCAAGAAAATTATTTTGAGGTTGTCACGACTTCCGCCGAAGTTGTTCCCTCTCCTTGTTCAGGCAGTGTTCGGCGGTCGACGTCACCGACCTTCTAGCCATCGCTGTCACGACCGTCGTATGGAGGGGACCAAAGCGCAGCGTGGTGTGAATGCATAGTTAATGGATGATGAAAAACCTAAAAAAAAACTACCTAAATATGGTTCCCAATCAGAGACAACGACAAACACCTGCCACTGATTGAGAACCATATCAGGCCAAAACACATAGAAACAGACTAACTAGACATGCAACATAGAATGCCCACTCATATCACACCCTGACCAAACAAAACATAGAAACAAACAACTCAAATAATGGTCAGAGTGTGACAATCGCTGATCCATTTTTCATTTTCCATTGGTTTTGTCTTGTCTTCCATCACACCTGGTTCCAATCCCATCAATTACATGTTGTGTATTTAACCCTCTGTTTTCCCTCATGTTCTTGCCGGTGATTGTTTATTGTAAGTGTATGTGTACGTCTGTACTGGTGTGCGGCGGGTTATGTTACCCATTGATTTTTATTATTACAGTGCCTTGCGAAAGTATTCGGCCCCCTTGAACTTTGCGACCTTTTGCCACATTTCAGGCTTCAAACATAAAGATATAAAACTGTATTTTTTTGTGAAGAATCAACAACAAGTGGGACACAATCATGAAGTGGAACGACATTTATTGGATATTTCAAACTTTTTTAACAAATCAAAAACTGAAAAATTGGGCGTGCAAAATTATTCAGCCCCTTTACTTTCAGTGCAGCTAACTCTCTCCAGAAGTTCAGTGAGGATCTCTGAATGATCCAATGTTGACCTAAATGACTAATGATGATAAATACAATCCACCTGTGTGCAATCAAGTCTCCGTATAAATGCACCTGCACTGTGATAGTCTCAGAGGTCCGTTAAAAGCGCAGAGAGCATCATGAAGAACAAGGAACACACCAGGCAGGTCCGAGATACTGTTGTGAAGAAGTTTAAAGCCGGATTTGGATACAAAAAGATTTCCCAAGTTTTAAACATCCCAAGGAGCACTGTGCAAGCGATAATATTGAAATGGAAGGAGTATCAGACCACTGCAAATCTACCAAGACCTGGCCGTCCCTCTAAACTTTCAGCTCATACAAGGAGAAGACTGATCAGAGATGCAGCCAAGAGGCCCATGATCACTCTGGATGAACTGCAGAGATCTACAGCTGAGGTGGGAGACTCTGTCCATAGGACAACAATCAGTCGTATATTGCACAAATCTGGCCTTTATGGAAGAGTGGCAAGAAGAAAGCCATTTCTTAAAGATATCCATAAAAAGTGTTGTTTAAAGTTTGCCACAAGCCACCTGGGAGACACACCAAACATGTGGAAGAAGGTGCTCTGGTCAGATGAAACCAAAATTGAACTTTTTGGCAACAATGCAAAACGTTATGTTTGGCGTAAAAGCAACACAGCTGAACACACCATCCCCACTGTCAAACATGGTGGTGGCAGCATCATGGTTTGGGCCTGCTTTTCTTCAGCAGGGACAGGGAAGATGGTTAAAATTGATGGGAAGATGGATGGAGCCAAATACAGGACCATTCTGGAAGAAAACCTGATGGAGTCTGCAAAAGACCTGAGACTGGGACGGAGATTTGTCTTCCAACAAGACAATGATCCAAAACATAAAGCAAAATCTACAATGGAATGGTTCAAAAATAAACATATCCAGGTGTTAGAATGGCCAAGTCAAAGTCCAGACCTGAATCCAATCGAGAATCTGTGGAAAGAACTGAAAACTGCTGTTCACAAATGCTCTCCATCCAACCTCACTGAGCTCGAGCTGTTTTGCAAGGAGGAATAGGAAAAAATGTCAGTCTCTCGATGTGCAAAACTGATAGAGACATACCCCAAGCGACTTACAGCTGTAATCGCAGCAAAAGGTGGCGCTACAAAGTATTAACTTAAGGGGGCTGAATAATTTTGCACACCCAATTTTTCAGTTTTTGATTTGTTAAAAAAGTTTGAAATATCCAATAAATGTTGTTCCACTTCATGATTGTGTCCCACTTGTTGTTGATTCTTCACAAAAAAATAAAGTTTTATATCTTTATGTTTGAAGCCTGAAATGTGGCAAAAGGTCGCAAAGTTCAAGGGGGCCGAAATCTTTCGCAAGGCACTGTATGTTTTCTGGTGTTTTTTTGGGGGGCATTTTGAGGGCCTGATGTGGCTCCAGAGCCATGGGAGCATCCACCGTATTCTTTGCACCTGTCTTTTCCTTTTAAATCCGTGAAGGCAAATGAAAATGCGTACACACAAAGCAGCAGGGTAGAGAATTGGTATGCAACATGGGCTGGCTAGATGCTACCAAAAATGGAGTAAACTAATGCCAGTTGCTGTTTTAAATCAAATCAAATCAAATCAACTTTTATTTGTCACATACACATGGTTAGCAGATGTTAGTGCGAGTGTAGCGAAATGCTTGTGCTTCTAGTTCCGACAATGCAGTAATAACAAGTAATCTAACTAACAATTCCAAAACTACTGTCTTGTACACAGTGTAAGGGGATAAAGAATATGTACATAAGGATATATGAATGAGTGATGGTACAGAGCAGCATAGGCAAGATACAGTAGATGGTATCGAGTACAGTATGTACAAATGAGATGAGTATGTAAACAAAGTGGCATAGTATAGTATAAAGTGGCTAGTGATACATGTATTACATAAGGATACCGTCGATGATATAGAGTACAGTATATACGTATGCATATGAGATGAATAATGTAGGGTAAGTAACATTTATATAAGGTAGCATTGTTTAAAGTGGCTAGTGATATATTTACGTCATTTCCCATCAATTCCCATTATTAAAGTGGCTGGAGTTGAGTCAGTGTCAGTGTTAGTGGTGGCTGTTTAACAGTCTGATGGCCTTGAGATAGAAGCTGTTTTTCAGTCTCTCGGTCCCAGCTTTGATGCACCTGTACTGACCTCGCCTTCTGGATGATAGCGGGGTGAACAGGCAGTGGCTCGGGTGGTTGATGTCCTTGATGATCTTTATGGCCTTCCTGTGACATCGGGTGGTGTAGGTGTCCTGGAGTCCTGGAGGGCAGGTAGTTTGCCCCCGGTGATGCGTTGTGCAGACCTCACTACCCTCTGGAGAGCCTTACGGTTGAGGGCGGTGCAGTTGCCATACCAGGCGGTGATACAGCCCGCCAGGATGCTCTCGATTGTGCATCTGTAGAAGTTTGTGAGTGCTTTTGGTGACAAGCCGAATTTCTTCAGCCTCCTGAGGTTGAAGAGGCGCTGCTGCGCCTTCTTCACGATGCTGTCTGTGTGAGTGGACCAATTCAGTTTGTCTGTGATGTGTATGCCGAGGAACTTAAAACTTGCTACCCTCTCCACTACTGTTCCATCGATGTGGATAGGGGGGTGTTCCCTCTGCTGTTTCCTGAAGTCCACAATCATCTCCTTAGTTTTGTTGACGTTGACGTTTAGTGAGGCAGAACACCTTGGCAAGGATAGACACAGGTTTGTGACAGGCCAACTACTGAGCTGGGTCATGTCATGTGTCGTAGAAAAACAACCAAAGGAGTAAACAACACTTGTGGAAAAAGTGCAACTTTTTTATGTTTTTTTAAATGCATTGCCCAATGTCGCATTTTAGCTTACAGCAGCTGTGGCCAGCTCTCCTCTTGTGCAGTTGGCCACCACTGCAGGATTTTATTCTAGTCCTACTTTAACATACTTTATTCTGCTAACTGTTGAGAAAGTCAATCAGCTGGGTTAGTGTAGGGCTGGAGCAAAGGCCTTCATACACATAGTTTGTGTTCCAGACCAACTGCATTTCAGATCTTGCATTACAACAACAAATGTTGTGTGCCACGTCATTCACTGCGCAGTTAAGCATCAGATTGCTATATCATATGATGTGGATAGCTTACATGTTAAACACCCATCCAAGCGTTCTGAGATCTGGCATGCATCTGAAATGTAGTCAGCCTGGAACGTGGCCATTAGCTCTCACCTCATCTCACTGAATGCCTATCTGATGTTCTGCTTCTGCAGCAGGGATGAAGAAGTTGGATGCCATCCGGGAGAATGCAGGCCCATTCCGCTCCAACCAGGGGCCCCATAAGCAGATGCTACTTCCACCCTCCACCTCAGGCTACAAAAGAGGTAAGATCCGGGTTGAGGCCAGTAGGCACAGAACTGTAGAAAATGCTTTGAAGCATATTGAAAACGTTGTACTTCGGGGTGCTGTGCAGAACATGACTCAGACTTGGATTTTGGCAGAGGAAGACAACTAAGATTTAAAAAATACCTCAAAACATAATAAAACATTTTTTGTGTTATATTATATGATTTTAAATGCATTGTATCCACATCGTATGGTTGAATTGTGTTTTTAAATTGTAAAATAAATCAAATCAAATGAGCATGTGTTGTAACTCATGTGTTATCCCAATCCTGATATCCATAGTGAAAGGCCCACCTTGTAGTCCCAACAAATTCCGGGTTCCTTCCAAGGAGACTTCCCAGAGGGTTGTAGAGGGGATAAAGAAGGAGGCAGAAAGAGGGCGTCGAAAACCAGATCCACACAAAGGTAACGTGCACTACAGTGATTGTTATACTCATAAGGTAACATCTTACTGTACTTTGAGGGGTACCTTGAAAAACCATGACAAGCGCTGATGACATGTGTAAGAACCAGTATATTGTGTCCATACTCTTTTTGTCAAAACAGTTTTAGCTTACAGTGGCAGATAGAAATAACTTGCACAAAAATTGAAATTACTATTCATTGAATCAGAGGCAGTTACTTGTCACTGACTACCACAAACTTAATGTTGTGTGTGATGAGTGAACTATTCAACCAACCAGTGCTACAACCAAAATCAATGTATACTTGACTGTGTTAACCTGATTGTAGATTATTAAGATACAAGGGTTTTCTCCTCAAGATTGGTTGCATGATTTTTCACACTGTTTATAGACACAAATAGTATTGGCTATAATGTGATATGATGCAGTGCACATCCAATAGATTGCCTGAAGGGTCACTTGGATAATGTTTTGGTGCATTGTTTATTTAGATGTGGCCCCAAACCAAAGGGCAAACTAAGGGCAGCAATATGGAGTCAGGAAATGTTTTACAGGACTGGCCAATCTCCAAGAAAATAGCATACCATCTGTTCTACACAGATAAAGTTGTCAGGGCAAATAGAACCATGTAAGATGGAAATAATTGGTTCCAGAGTGCTTCAGTTTTTTTGTGTAGTTCAAATCATAGGTTTTATTATTTGTGTGACCTGCTTTTCTAAATTTTAGCATACTTTATTATTCTTACATTTTCAGTTCAGAGGTAAGTTTTCTGATGAAGCTAAACAATGTGCTTTGCATTTTGCCAGTGTTTCCCAGAAAACCATGTGACATGTGTCCCAAAAGTGCCCTCTCCAATCAGATTTTTCGACCCAAAATTCCACCTAAAACAGAATATTCAGAGAAAGATTATGTAATATTGTCTTTTGGAATATCTGGTTGGAAGGCATTGTGTCCTATATCAAATATCTTCAACTTTTACGATATAAACCTTGGACCAAGTGCAGGAGATTTTCTTCTCTCAATCGAGCCATTCATTGTTCAACATTTATCCAATCCTGAGAAATATATTTAAAGACCACCTAGAATAAGTTTATACGTAGATTGTAGGCCTAAATACATTTTACGATGCTACACAAATACAATATGCATGCTTGGCACACTAAAACAAAAATGCTGTTTCTTACATATGTAGGATCTTAATTTGATCAACCTTTTGCAGGAGAACTTTCGAATAATCTAGGAAAATGTAAATGTGTAGTGTATTTGAGGTTTAGAATTTCTAAAGTTTGTAATTTCCACTTTGAAATTTCAGACTTGATCTGCCCTAATGTATCAACCCCTACAAAAATGTCCATTAATTATAATCCACATAATAATTCACATTTCATGTTGCTGCATGATTAATGTCCTGCTGTTGCAAACTGGCACACATTAAGATCACATTATGTCACTTCCTGTTTAGATATGTCCTATGCCAGATCCCCGCCTGAGGGCGGGCTGAGGCAGCACGCTGACCAGAGGTTGCGAGGCGGCAGTGGAGCCCGGGCTGAGAAGTTGTCATCCTCCCACCAGAGCAGAGCTTCCCAGGACCCAGACCCACGCTCTCAATCCGGTGCCCTTGGCGGACACAGTTGGAGACAGGAAACCTCCCCTGGTCACCAAGAACAGGACGGCAGCCAGGACGTGTGGGATAAGGGCAGCAGGTTGGGAGCGGGCCATAACAAAGCCAAGCCCTCCTGGAGGCCAATCCGGGAAGTTCTGAATGTGGACAGCGTCTTGAACGACCTTGAACGGCGACAACAACAGCAGCACTATGGCGGTGGTGGTAGCCCCCGGCTCGCTAAACCTTCCTATAAGGAGATCCCGCATGGCAGCGAACAGGACAACCGGGACTGGGAAAAAGAGCGGGAAAAGGATAAAGAGCGGGAACGGGACCGTCTCAGGATGAGGGAAGAGTGCAAGCAGCAGAAGTGCTTGATGACAATTTACGAGGACGAGCAGCGGCAAGAGACAGAGAGCCACAGCTCCCTCGAATCGGAGGGCAGGGCAAGTGGGCACGGCGACCGGGGCGGTGGAGGGGATGGAAGCAGCGGGAGTAGGGCCAAGGGCGGAACCAAAGCCCTGTTGCGCAGCGACACCTGGACCATCCAGAGGACTGAGTCGGGATACGAGAGCAGCGACCGGCTGAGCAGCGGCTCCACCAACCCTGACTCGCCAGGGGTGGACAGCTTTGCCGGGAAGGAGCAGCGGTTGACACCAGAGGTGCAGTCTCAGAGGTATGATGGCAGACTGGGGTTTAAACCCAGCTCTAGAGACCGGGCTTTAGCCTGCTGAGCTAAAATCTAGGAGCATAGATTAATGCCAGGTGTGCAGTCACAAAGGTGGACTTTGTTTACATTCAAATATTGTATTAAGTGACTGTAATGCACTCTTTGTTAAGTTTAATCGAGTTCATGTGTTGACACCTAATAAACTTGCTTTATATTTGTTTATATAGATTTTTTGTCTTTTCAGGGGACCCATGTGTTTCCAGACAATAATACAATGAATTTAACACTTTAAATGTCACACAAGGATAGTTGTACCACAATGTCCATCATAAACTTAGTCTCTTGGGTGAAACACAATGATCTTACTCTCTGAAGTCCATTTTGGCAGAGTTGTTTCAGAGTTTAAATCTTCTTCTTTTTTTCAGCAAGGGTCAGCTTCACCCAAACAGGTGCGATTCAAAACCTGATGCGGTACACTCCCCTTTGGATCAAGGTAAGTGGATGTTCTGCGCTTTCGAGCATGTGTGTTTAATATATAAGTTGTACAGATGTATGATCTTAATTTGATCACTCTTTTGTAACTGAGAATTTTTCTGCACAGTGGGAAATGCAGATGGGTTTCATGATTTACATAAATTCACTGAAAACATGATTTAACACATGGTTATATTAACAGTACTTCACTTTTCATGTAGCCTAATTTTAGCCGGCTAATAGCCTAACCACTAATATAGCCTAATCACCGATCAAGCAACATGCTGCAGGATTATTTTTGCTGCGACAATACTAGTCAATTAATATCCTTCAGCTGTAGTACAGTATGTTTAGTGAAGGTTCATTGTTTGTAGTTTAAACTGAAACTGAGTCATGTTCTCTCTAAAGGACAGTTAGAAAATGTACTAGAGTGGGAGGGCTGCTCCAAAACGGGAAGGTTGTCTAACTTTTGTTTTGCTTTGGGAGGGTTGTGTGTTTTTTTTTTATTGGGCAAAGGGGAGGGTAGTACATTTTTTCCCCTGATTTACATTCACCATTTTGCAGATTTTCATGTCTTCCATATAGCCAATTTCCTCATCTGTTTGCATGTGCCCTCCCTATCTAGGTGTTTTGGCACTTCACTTATGCACTACACTTTTCCACACGGGTACTACACCACACGTTAATATACCTATAGCTAGCACATTTGGTTCCTTGGAGGTTGGGGGACATTTCATTTTTTGTTTCCTATTGGTTCTTGGGACTAATCCATAAGTTTCCTGACTGGTAAATCTGAAAGTTTTATTAACGTTCAGAGAACGGAAGTTAATATTTTGCCTGTTCTGGGAACTTACATTTTTAGCTTGCAGGGAGATTCTGAGAATGTTTTACTATGGTTCCCTGAAAGTTTTCCTTGGAGTTTTTATTAACGTTGTGAGAACAGCAATTATAGATTATTTGAAGCTCATTAAATAATGATCTGAGAACATGTTTCAATATGACTTTTAATAACACTGCTACATTAGGTTAACTGTTTTGAACTCCATGCACAGATGGTACACATTATATTCATTTCCTTATGTTCTCTATCCATGGAAGTAGTCCACTTTGCCACCAGAATGGAGCTAGCATGCATCGTTTGTTTTTTTTCCCATACCAAGCTGTTAATTTTAGTCAATTCAAACAGACCCCATTTCAAAGGAAACAAGCCCTAAATAAGACTAGTGGTTAGAGCGTTGGGCCAGTAACAGAAAGGTTGCTAAATTGAATCCCGAGCTGACAAGGTACAAATCTGTCGTTCTGCCCCTGAACAAAGCAGTTAACCCACTGTTCCTAGGCCATCATTGTAAATAAGAATTTGTTCTTAACTGACTTGCCTGGTTAAATATATATATATATATATATATATATATATATATATATATATATATATATATATATATATATTTAAACAAGATAGTGGCTAGAGAATGTTTTCTTGATGTTGAGAATGTGCCCTCAGGAAAAAATTCACACTCCTTTACTTTTTCTACATCCACATTCCACTTTTTCCACAGCAATTTTCAAGTCTTGCCATAGATTTTCAAGACAATTTAAGTCACAACTGTAACTAGGCCACTCAGGAGCATTCAATGTCGTCTTGGTAAGCATCTCCAGTGTATATTTGGCCTTAAATTGTTGTCCCACTGAAAGGTGAATTTGTCTCCCACTGTCTGTTGGAAAGCAGACTGAACCAGGTTTTATTCTAGGATTTTGCCTATGCTTAGCTCTATTCCATTTATTTTTATCATAAAAATCTCCCTAGTCCATTCCCATGACAAGCATACCCATAACATGATGCAGCCACCACCATGCTTGAAGAGTGGTACTCAGTGATATGTTCTGTTGGAGTTTCCCCAAACATAATTCTTTGTATTCAGGACAGGAAGTTAATTTCTTTGCCACATTTTTTTGCAGTTTTACTTTAGTGCATTATTGCAACAGGATGCATATTTTTGAATATTATATTCGATATAAACCTCATGTAGGTTATTGTTGTGGAGTAACTACAATGTTGTTCCATCCTCAGTTGTCTCTGATCACATCCATTAAACTGTAACTGTTTTAAAGTCACCATTGGCCTCTTGGTGAAATCCCTGAACAGTGTCCTTCCTCTCCAGCAACTGAGTTAGGAAGGTCACCTGTATCTTTGTAGTGACTGGGTATATTTATACACCATCCAAAGTGTAATTAATAACGTCACCATTGTCATAGGGATATTCAATGTCCGCTTTAAAAAAAAAAATCTGCAAATGGGTGCCCTTTGCAAGACATTGGAAAACCTCCCTGGTCTTTGTGGTTGAATCTGTGTTTGAAATTCACTGCTCAACATACGTTATTTAAATGTATGTAGTTCTGTCCTTGAGCTGGTCTTGTCTATTGATGTGCAGTACTCCAGGATAATGTTTCCTCATGGTTCTATATGAAGTCATGTTTTCAGAACATTAAGAAAACTTTCCATAAAAACCACAAGAAAATATTACTAACATTCAAAGAACGTTCTAAGAATGTTATTTAAAAATAGATACAGTGCCTCGAGAAAGTATTCACACGCCATTGACTGTATTATGTGTCATGTTTTGTGTGGACCCCGGGAAGAGTAGCTGCTGCTTTTGCATTAAGAAAATGTCTACTCCTGAACATATTTAGGATTGCCATAATAAAGAGGTTGAATACTTATTGACTCAAGACATTTTAGCTTTGAATATGTTATGAATTTGTAAACATTTCTAAAAACATAATTCCACTTTGACATTATGGGGTATTGTGTGTAGTAGGCCTGTGACAAACAAACTCAATTTAATCCATTTTAAATTCAGGCTGTAATACAACAACATTTTGAAAAAGCCCAGGGGTGTGAATACTTTCTCAAGGCACTGCATCTATTTTTAAATTACATTCTTAGAACGCTCTTTGAACGTTAGTAATATTTTCATGTGTTTTTTATGGAAAATTTTCTTAATGTTCTGAAAACATGACTTCATATAGAACCATGAGGAAACCTGCAGAAAACATTATCCTGGAGTACTGAAATTCACACAGAAGAACGTTGTTTCTTAATGTTCTCTGAACATTCCGAGAACATTACTTTAAATAGAACCACGAGGAAACCTGTAGGAAACGTTACGCTGAAGTACTAAAATTCCCTCCTAAGAAACATGGTTCTCAGAATGTTACACTACATGATCAAAGGTATGTGGACACCTGCTCATCAAACATCTCATTCCAAAATCATAGGCATTAATATGGATTTGGTCCCCCTTTTGCTGCTATAACAGCCTACACTCTCTGGGAAGGCTTTCCAATAGATGTTGGAACATTCCTACTGGACTTGCTTCCATTCAGCCATAAGAGAATTAGTGAGGTCGAGCACCGCTTGCAGTCGGCGTTCCAATTAATCCTAAAGGTGTTTGATAGGGTTGAGGTCAGGGCTATGTGCAGGCCAGTGAAGTCCATTCACACCAATCTCAACAAACCATTTCTGTATGGACCTTGCTTTGTGCACGGGGGCGTTGTCATTGCAAAATGAGAAAGGGCCTTACCTAAACTGTTGCCACGTCTAGAATGTCATTGTATGCTGCATTGTTAAGATTTCCCTTCACTGGAACCAAGGGGCCTAGACTGAACCAGACCATTATTTCTCCTCCACCAAAGTGTACAGTTGGCACTATGCATTGGGGCAGATTCCAATAGTCCAATAGCGGCAAGCTTTACACCACTCCAGCCGACATTTGGCATTGCACATGGTGATCTTAGGCTTGTGTGCGGCTGCTCGGCTATGGAAATCCATTTCATGAAGCTCCTGACGAACAGTTATTGTGCTGACATTGCTTCCAGAGGCAGTTTGGAACTCTGTATTGAGCGTTACAACCGAGGACAGACTATTTTTACGTGCTACATGCTTCAGCACTCAGCGGTCCCATTCTGTGAGCTTGTATGACCTACCACTTTGCAGCTGAGCCGTTGTTGCTCCTAGCTCCCCAGCCCGGGGCCTACGATGAGGACTTCTCCGAAGTCGTCCTATATAGTGTGTCCACATAGGCCTATTCTCCCAGCAGGCCCATCATTCAGGAAAGTATAACAAGTGTTCTGCCTCCTTTCTGATCCGAGGGGCTTTCCTTGACCTAGAACCTGCTTCTAGAGGACGTTAGGATGATGCCTAAATATTAGTCATTTCACTTAGGCCTATGCTCCCAGCAGGCCCATTATTCAGGAAAGTATAACAAGTGTTCTGCCTCCTTTCTGATCCGAGCGGCTCTCCTTGACCTAGAACCTGCTCCTAGAGGACGTTAGGATGATGCCTAAATATTAGTCATTTCATTTTTAACATGTATTACCTTTTATGTGTGGTAATATTTAATAATAAATAGTACACCTTCCTCGCAACTCTCTAACAGAAAACATTATGCTAATGTTATCCATGAAAATGTCAAAGTATATTTTCACACTACTTATTATAATGCCAAATCATTAAAATTGTAATCTACAAACAAATATTCTCATAGCTAGTAACTCACCTGCCTTGAAAATAAATTTGGGGTGATGTGAATTCACTTGACACTTGCTAGTTTCTGGCCGAGTTTTCCACAGCAGTTTTTTCTAAAACTAGCGAGAGCAAGTAGTTAGTAGAAGAAGAAGAGTGAATGAAGCTGCTACAGCGACAGCCCCCTCTGTTGGCCAATACAAACACAACGCGATTGAGACATCAACCAGTAGGCTCTGCTGCCTGGTCTTTCTTGCCACGTAAAATATAATTTCACTTTGTGGTCTGTTTTTAGCACACAGTTAAAAACGGGGACATTTCCGGGGACAGCTCCAGCCGGGAACAGACCACCAAAAATGGAGACTGTCCCCGGAAAACGGAAACGTCTGGTCACCCTAGCATACACACAATTAGTCAGTGTTTTAATCTGATTAGGCTACAACTGTCGGCCACCTTCTCACGGTCATCCACTCCACTATAATCCCATTCCATCATCCAAACAGCTTTTTATTTTTTAAATTATTTGTATTTATTTCACCTTTATTTAACCAGGTAGGCTAGTTGAGAACAAGTTCTCATTTACAACTGCAACCTGGCCAAGATAAAGCAAAGCAGAGCAACGAAAGCAACAACACAGAGTTACACATGGGATAAACAAATGTACAGTTTAAAACACAATAGAAAAATATACAGTGTGTGCAAATGTAGTAAGGTTAGGAAGGTAAGACAATAAATAGGCCATAGTGGCAAAATAAATAACAATTTAGCATTAACTTTGGAGGGATGGATGTGCAGATGATGTGCAAGTAGAGATACTGGGGTGTAAAAAAAACAAAACAATATGGGAATGGGGTAGTTGGGTGTGCTATGTACAGATGGGCTGTGTACAGGTACAGTGATAGGTAAGCTGCTCTGTCAGCTGATGCATAAAGTTAGTGAGTAATAAGTCTCCAGCGTTAGTGATTTTTGCAATTTGTTCCAGTCATTGGCAGCAGAGAACTGGAAGGAAAGGCGGCCAAAGAGGTGTTTTGGGGATGACCAGTGAAATATACCTGCTGGAGCACGTGCTACGGGTGGGTGTTGCTATGGAGACCAGTGAGCTGAGATAAGGCGGGGCTTTACCTAGCAAAGACTTATAAATGGCCTGGAGACAGTGGGTTTGGTGACGAATATGTAGCGAGGGCCAGCCAACGAGAGCATACAGGTCACAGTGGTGGGTAGTATATGGGGCTTTGGTGACAAAACGGATGGCACTGTGATAGACTACATCCAGTTTGCTGAGTATAGTGTTGGAGGCTATTTTGTAATTAACATCGCCGAAGTCAAGGACAGTCAGGACAGTCAGTCCTGTAGGACTGTAGGACAGTAGGACAGTCAGTTTTACGAGGGTATGTTTGGCAGCATGAGTGAAGGAGGCTTTGTTGCGAAATAGGAAGCCAATTCTAGATTTTAATTTTGGATTGGAGATGCTTAATGTGAGTCTGGATGGAGAGTTTACAGTCTATCCAGACACCTAGGTATTTGTAGTTGTCCACATATTCTAAGTCAGAACCGTCCAGAGTAGTGATGCTAGGCGGGCAGGCAGGTGCGGGCAGCAATCGGTTGAAGAGAATGCATTTAGTTTTACTAGCATTTAAGAGCAGTTGGAGGCTATGGAAGGAGTGTTGTATGGCATTGAAGCTCGTTTGGAGGTTTGTTAACAGTATCCAAGGAAGGGCCAGATGTACACAGAATGGTGTTGTCTGCGTAGAGGTGGATCAGAGAATCACCAGCAGCAAGAGCGAAATCATTGATATATACAGAGAAAAGAGTAGGCCCGATAACTGAACCCTGTGGCACGCCCATAGAGACTGCCAGAGGTTTCTGTTGGTAGGGATAGCCAGGTGGAAAGCATGGCCAGCCGTAGAAAAATGCTTATTGAAATTCTCGATTATCGTAGATTTGTGCTTGTCAAGGGAAGTCAAGTCTGGAGTGAACCAAGGGCTATGTCTGTTCATAGTTCAACATTTTTTGAAAGAGGCTTGCTTATTTAAGATGGTGAGGAAGGCACTTTTAAAGAACAACCAGGCATCCTCTACTAACGCCATGAGGTCAATATCCTTCCAGGATACCCGGGCCAGGTCAATTAGAAAGGCCTGCTTGCAGAAGTGTTTTAGGGAGTGTTTGACAGTGATGAGGGGTGGTCGTTTGACCGAGGGCCCCTTACGGACGCAGGCAGTGATCGGTGAGATCCTAGTTGAAGACAGCAGAGGTGTATTTAGAGGGCAAGTTGGTCAGGATGATATCTTTGAGGGTGCCCAAGTTTACAGATTTAGGGTTGTACCTGGTAGGTTCCTTGATTAACAGCCATTCGATTAATATAAAGAGACTTCTGTTACAAAACACACAAAGGTTTCATGACATTTGGAAATTGTCAAACCAAGCCTTCAATACTGAGTAGGGAGGGATGTAATTTCTGTTTTGTCCAGACTGACATACTCTTCTTGGTTCTGGTGTTGAAGACTCAAACCATGATGATAAGCGCTCAAAGTCGGTAATCAGTATGCAGTTATATGTTGCTTATTGGTTGTATAAAAGCTAAAATGAATTGCATATATTTTATATAATTATAAATATAGCATCAACATGTGGAAAATACGATTTCCCCCTAGCTGATCGTTGTCTGCAGCCGGCTCTGGTCGTAGTGTAATGATACAGGCAGGGAGAGTGAGCCTGTCCGTCCGTGGTGGTCGGCAAACCCTCAACTTTCTGAAGTCGATATCCACGTTTATAAACACAGGGTTGCTACAGTTATAGTTATTTATGGTGGTAATCATTATTTTTGATCAATATTTTTTTTTGATCAATATAATCAATTTTTTTTTTTCATATATCAAACTGTCCCTAAAGAGTTCATAACACCAAATCTCTCAGAACACTTGAAAAATTGTGTTATTCTTACAAAGGTTTAGCGTTATACCTGCAAAATCATAGTAATAGTTCTAAATCAATACAGTACATAATGTATCTTCTATCTATTGTGATGGAAATGTTATACTTAATTTCCATCACACTATCATAGTGCAACCCTTGATAAAATGTTCAAACTGTATTATAAGACGACTTTGTATAAACATCCGAGCAACGACAAAATCCTCAGTGTTTTGAAAAGAGAGATACCAGTATTATCTTCCCCTCCCCCATACCAACGTTTCAGGGAAACATAGGCTTTAAAAAAGAAGGAAAAGCAGATTAAGGGACTGTTCATTTTGATCCCCTGACTTAATGGTGCTAGATTATGGCCAACTGAATAAGAGGGCAATACGCCCTAAACGCAAAGGACCTTTGTCATGATTGTCAGAGCCCTGGTGAGTCATGCAAAATCAAACCCTTCAAATCTCTTACGTTCTAATCTGCACTAGCTATTTAAAATACATGACGATATCCGAGAAGAAAACGCTAAATAAACCTAGTGTGGAAATAGATTTTGAGCCAAGCTAACAAATGGCCTACTGTTGCTACTGTAAATAGCAGTACTGTAAGTAACACGTCAAAATCTATCAGACATGTGTAGTGTACAGTAGGATATGTGTTGTGTTGTACTGTAGGTCTCTGACTATTTTCCACACTGAGAATGAGGGTAGGCAAAATATAAAAATACAGTAACATCCTGACTTGATAATTTGTTGTTGTCATGTTGAGAGGGAGATCTTATTAAACCTTGCCAAAGCTCGACCCTATTGACTTTGTTTCCTAGAGGGAGTTTGTTGCAGTCTGCCTTGATAGCTATATTCTAGATTTGTAGATTCTGTGCTCGCAACATCTTTTGACAGGATGCACAAATCCTATGTGAATTTGAGGGAAAAGATTACCTTCTATTCACATTTTATTCTATGTGTATTTGATGAAAAATATGATATTCTATGCCATTGTATCTTATGTGGCATTTTTGTCAAGTTTTATCCGATGTGTGTTCAGAGGCTAAAGAGGACATTTTAGTCACATAAAAATAAACATTTTAAACACCGTATGAGTGAATAAATGTACACAGAATGTCAATTTGGATTGTGCGCTGGTTGACTGTTGGTCTCTAGAATGCCAAAAAGTTGATTTAACCTGTTCACCCATTAAGCCCCTCCACATTCATTCATCTGACAGTAATCCCCAAATGCTTGTTCAGATGCCGCAGCTGGACTTGACTGTTTCCACCTTAGTCATTGTTGTTAATATGTTAGCTTGTGTGTAGAGCGCTGTGTGCTCCAGTAGGATATGTTCCCCGTAAAATATATAAAATCTAAGCTATTCAAAGCTTTTATTGCAACTGAATCAAGTGCTGGCCCCTTTTTTAAATTTTCATGTGCTCGAGTGTTGGCTGCAAACACTCTTTCATAATTTTATGCAAGAGCATAGAGTTGAACATGTTTTATCCATTCACCTGAATATGTTAGCTTATAGTAATGCTTCCTTCTACAGTCAACCTGTGTGAATCTAGAGCCAAACCGACTCCCACAGCTTTTATCCTTGCATGGACCTCTAGGTCAGTGGCAGGAAGGGAAAAAAAGTATGCTTCTATTTTTAAAGTGGATGAATTTAGCATGCATACTGCCTCCTGCTGTGCGATTGGTCAATCCAGCAGCAGGGTCAAGGGCGGAGGAGATCAACCCTGTGGTGCCATCGTGCGTCAGAAAAACAGAACTGCTTTTACTCCCCCAACTCACTGGCAGTGTGAGACAAATAGGCTATCTCCCTGAAAATAGGCCCTTCCCTATTTCTCTTGCTCTCTTTCTCTCTCTCTCTGTCTCTGTGTCAGTGTCTACCTGCTTGTCCATCCCTCTCTTCTTTCTTTCTTTCTTTCTTTCTTTCTTTCTTTCTCCTGCTCTAATGTTTCTCCTGTGTGTTGCTCTGTTCGTTTTTTTTCTCTTCTCTGCGATTAGGTGTTATTTTCTTTGTGTCTCTAGAAAATGGTGGTTTAAAATGAAAATTTTCCTAATTTATAAATCATGAATAAATAGACCTGATTAACTGTTAATTTAATTTATTCAATGGAATCACCCCCAAATTGTATTACTTTTCCCTTCTGGACAAAATATCAAGATTTATCGTGGGGAAAAACGATCCATACTTTATAAATAATGTAAATAAATAACTCCAGAAAATGTTGGTGATTGCATCATTTTGGGGTTTCATTTTCATTTTGTCCTAGGCAGTGAGTGTGTTAATTTCAGCTTAGTCTATTTTTCTTCTAGGTAAACATCAACTGACAACTCAGGGAAAGAATTGCGACCATCAAGTTTCACATCTCCTGAAAAGTAGTCCAAGTTCAAGGTAATGTTATGTTGATATGTTTAATGTCATTAATTGTCAATGTGTACATCCATATTTTGTGCATTTAGAAAGTATATTGTGTTCTATTCTACAGACAGAAATGTAGATACAGCCCCTGTAGTTCTAAGAAAGGAGCTGGTCTAGAGAGGGACGCTAGCTCCTCAGACAACAGGAGCAGTCACATGATGGAATCGCCAGAGATGAGTAACAACAACAGAGGTGGTCACCATGGCAATAGCCCCGCCCTGCGGCGCTTGGGTGAACCCAGCAGCTCGGAGTGGAACAGCTCCGACAACCTGACTGGGAATCTCTCAGAACCAGAGGACAGTGCCTACCGCTCCAGCAACAGCAAGCCCCTTCTGTCCGAGTTGCCCTGTCCCCCCCACCACCTGGCCTTCCACCAACCCCCCCATATCGAACTGGAAGAGCCCTCATCTCAACATCAGCCCATCACGCCACCACTGCCTCACCCCAAATCCGCCCAGCGAGCTTCCCCTCACCAGGGGGATGTTGGCCGCCACTGCTTCCATCCCAGGCTACTCCAGGAGCCCTCCCAGACCAGCCCCCGGCCCAGCGTCTGGCCCACCTCGGCCTCACATACCCCCAGCCCCAACCGGAGGTCGGAATCCAATGGCCCTCTGCAGAGGCCCTCGTCGGGTGCCAGCTCCAAGTCGGGCTCGGACCCAGAGAGGAGTAACCCGTCGTCGGGCGAAAGTGAGGAAAGGCTGCCCATCTGCAGGCCACCTGGAGCAGAGTCAGCGGCAGCCCAAGGGGTTTCCCTCACCACGTACTTCAGCGTGGACAATTGCATGACGGACACATACAGACTTAAGTACCATCACCAGCGACCCCTCCTACTCTCGGCTATCTCGGAGCCCCGAGAACATCCCAGCCACCACCTGCACCCCGCAAACACACACTCCATGCTAGACCCACCCAAAACCCGGCCTGATGCAGGTAAGCTTGTACAGTCACAGCGGCTTGTAAAAACACCTACGGACATTCATGCACAGTACACTGTTCCAAAACGACATGTTCTCCTCATACTGTACAAGTCGTCTCAACAGTAAAATTACAACTATAATAAAGTATAAATATTAAAGCATCCAAATATTTTAAATGCTGGCATCTGCCCAAAATTTGCTTTGACGTCATCTGTAAAAAAAAAAATTTAAAAAACAGAAAAAATGTCATGTGTGTTTTTGCATTGAGTTCATCTTCATCTATATTGTTTTATTTTTTTCCTCGAAAACAGGCCATAACAGCAATAAGCCCACTGCAAAATGGAACCCAGTGACAGCCAAAGCACTGGATGAGCGTGGCTATTTGTGATGGTATTATCTGGTAAGTGATACACAGTTCCTCTTTTCAGCACTTTTTTAATGGCTCCGCTACCAGATCCTTCTATGAATATAGATGCAGTTTATTTTGTACAAGCATTACTGCACGGCATGCTGCACTCGCCTGAGTCAAAATCAGTGAGAGAAGGGCAGACACAAAATAATTTTATTTCCCTGGAGATGATAATGCACGACATTTCTTATTTTAATTTAATGCAGTAAAAAAGATATATTAATCTGTATACCAGGATTTAAGCTGTTCAACACCACTACTCAGGACATGCACTGACTTTGCTACTTATTGAGGAAATATTTGCTTACAGTAACCATGTTTCCATCCACCGTTTTTATGCGACTAAAGTGATAGCGTATAAAAAAAAAAACATGACAGCTGTGATGGAAACCGTTTCAATACAATTTTATAAATGCCGATAGATCATTTGTTTGTTCGACCTGGAATTTTTTTGTCTGTAAAATGTATCATGCGAGAAATGGGGGTGGAAACGCCTTTATAGACATGTATTGATATAATAGATAGCCATCATATGGAAGTAAACTTGGAGTCACGCGATATGGTGTGTGGTCCTCCCACTACGGCTTGGTAAACCATGAAGTTCATTAGGCTACAGGTGATAAGTGATGATGAACTTCACATGGTGGTGAAAGTACACATTGATCTTGATGCTCCTTTCCGATATATATCGAAGGTCTTATGCTGGTGACATGATGATCGATGCTTGACTGCCATTTGACAAATACAAATATATATATCTTATATTTAATAATCTCATCATGTAGACTAGCCTACCCGCACTGTATCTGATAGTTGCTGGTTGAAAATACAATCTACACATTACCGTATTATCAGCAGGTTTGCATGGGCGGGAGTTTCGGCTTTCCATGGTGACATCACCATGCGATAAATTGATTAATTGACCAATAACAAAGAAAGTCCCAAACCTCTGTGCCAGTGACAGCTACTTTTCAGTTTCCCCCTCCCCACTCAGACCACTCCCAGACCGAGCAAATTTTTAGTTTCAGAAGTTTTTTTTACTAAAAAGCAATTGTTTCCCATTTTAATGGAAATCTATTACAGTAAGGTACTTAATTGTTACCCAGAAACAAATTGATATTGATAAATTGACAGCTGAATTGGGCCTTTAAGAAATGCACTAACTAAGCTGCTCTGGATAAAAGTGTCTGCTAAATGACTAAAATGTCAACTTAAACAAGCAAAAACAAGAGCTGAAAAATGCACAACCAATAAACCAGACTTGGGTCAAATACATAGGTTGAATACTTTAAAATATATGTTAATCAGAAATATTTAGTTTGCGTGATGCACTTATTTTACTGTTGTGTTGGTTTCATTGTACTCAACCAAATGAAATGTATTTGAAAATATTTTACATTATATATTTTACCCAGGTCTGCAGTACAAGAAGTGTATAAGGACAAGAAATGTTTTTAGTAACAAGCTCTATAGCACATTGGCAATGCGGGCCTCTGTAGCTTAGCTGGTAGAGCATTGTGCTTTGAACACAGGACAGTGGGCCTAGTGGTTAGAGCGTTGGGCCAGTAACGAATGGTTGCTGGACAAATCCCCGAGCTGCCAAGCTAAAAATCTGTCGTTCTACTCCTGAGCAAGGCAATTAACCCATAAACAATTTATGTATGCTTTGGATAAAAGTGTCTGCTAAATGGCATTTCTTTCTTGGAAATGTACTCATGGCGTATTCATGGCGTACACATACAGTATGATCCATATCATAGTAATCTACTGTCCTCTTCTTACTCATAGGTCTGATGTCCATGGAAAATAATCTATTGAACTGGATGCCAAAGAGTCTGCTGACTGGAAAGGTGTTGCTCCTAGAACTTCAATTGAAATCAGTGTCAAATGCCAAATCACTGATGCACTGTGGGTTGCAGAAGTATTTATATGTATTTTGAAGTAAGATACAGTTTGATAGTCCACTGTCACAGAGAAAAATGTTTATGTATGTTGATAGATGAGTTGGAAGTTGGAAAGGGCAGTCCAAGGCATATTACAGTAAAATATAATGATAACCTGTTGAATATACACTTGCTACAGTGTGACATTGACCTCTGGGATCAAGAGGTGTATCTTTTGGTTTAAGGTAATGTGCATCCCTGATTGTGTGGCCAACACAAATGTTATTTCCGAATATGAGCACCAAATTCAGCAATCTCAGAATACAAACACTAGCATTGTGTTTGCATACTTGTTATCCTGCTGAATAGACAGCTGTTACAATGTTAGCCAACGTGCATGAGGACTTATAAAGAGGTAACAATAGTGATGTGTACAGTATGAGCATGCGCATGGCATACTTTACATTTGTATCCAACCGACATCCAAATTCCAATTGGTTTATGTTATTGGGTCTACTTCAATTATACAGTGCCTTGCGAAAGTATTCGCCCCCCTTGAACTTTGCGACCTTTTGCCACATTTCAGGCTTCAAACATAAAGATATAAAACTGTATTTTTTTGTGAAGAATCAACAACAAGTGGGACACAATTATGAAGTGGAACGACATTTATTGGATATTTAAAACTTTTTTAACAAATCAAAAACTGAAAAATTGGGCGTGCAAAATTATTCAGCCACTTTACTTTCAGTGCAGCAAACTCTCTCCAGAAATTCAGTGAGGATCTCTGAATGATCCAATGTTGACCTAAATGACTAATGATGATAAATACAATCCACCTGTGTGTAATCAAGTCTCCGTATAAATGCACCTGCACTGTGATAGTCTCAGAGGTCCGTTAAAAGCGCAGAGAGCATCATGAAGAACAAGGAACACACCAGGCAGGTCCGAGATACTGTTGTGAAGAAGTTTAAAGCCGGATTTGGATACAAAAAGATTTCCCAAGCTTTAAACATCCCAAGGAGCACTGTGCAAGCGATAATATTGAAATGGAAGGAGTATCAGACCACTGCAAATTTACCAAGACCTGGCCGTCCCTCTAAACTTTCAGCTCATACAAGGAGAAGACTGATCAGAGATGCAGCCAAGAGGCCCATGATCACTCTGGATGAAATGCAGAGATCTACAGCTGAGGTGGGAGACTCTGTCCATAGGACAACAATCAGTCGTATATTGCACAAATCTGGCCTTTATGGAAGAGTGGCAAGAAGAAAGCCATTTCTTAAAGATATCCATAAAAAGTGTTGTTTAAAGTTTGCCACAAGCCACCTGGGAGACACACCAAACATGTGCTCTGGTCAGATGAAACCAAAATTGAACTTTTTGGCAACAATGCAAAACGTTATGTTTGGTGTAAAAGCAACACAGCTGTGAACACACCATCCCCACTGTCAAACATGGTGGTGGCAGCATCATGGTTTGGGCCTGCTTTTCTTCAGCAGGGACAGGGAAAATGGTTCAAATTGATGGGAAGATGGATGGAGCCAAATACAGGACCATTCTGGAAGAAAACCTGATGGAGTCTGCAAAAGACCTGAGACTGGGACGGAGATTTGTCTTCCAACAAGACAATGATCCAAAACATAAAGCAAAATGTACAATGGAATGGTTCAAAAATAAACATATCCAGGTGTTAGAATGGCCAAGTCAAAGTCCAGACCTGAATCCAATCGAGAATCTGTGGAAAGAACTGAAAACTGCTGTTCACAAATGCTCTCCATCCAACCTCACTGAGCTCGAGCTGTTTTGCAAGGAGGAATGGGAAAAAATTTCAGTCTCTCGATGTGCAAAACTGATAGAGACATACCCCAAGCGACTTACAGCTGTAATCACAGCAAAAGGTGGCGCTACAAAGTATTAACTTAAGGGGGCTGAATAATTTTGAACGCCCAATTTTTCAGTTTTTGATTTGTTAAAAAGTTTGAAATATCCAATAAATGTCGTTCCACTTCATGATTGTGTCCCACTTGTTGTTGATTCTTCACAAAAAAATACAGTTTTATATCTTTATGTTTGAAGCCTGAAATGTGGCAAAAGGTCGCAAAGTTCAAGGGGGCCGAATACTTTCGCAAGGCACTGTATCTTCACTTTTTTTGGGACCTGCCTGAATTTTTCCACGTACAGTACCATGCATGTACTTTATAGGCCATGAGAGACATAAAAAGTACATGCATGGAGAGACATTTATTTCAACCACTGCTAACTTGACCAACTTTAGCCACTGCCAACCAAAAAGTAAAAGGAATGATAGGGGAAAGCTCACTATGTTCAGAATCTGTGGCAAAATCACCTCTAAGTAACATCAATCAATCAATTATACACTGCTCAAAAAAATAAAGGGAACACTTAATCAACACAATGTAACTCCAAGTCATTCACACTTCTGTGAAATCAAACTGTCCACTTAGGAAGCAACACTGATTGACAATAAATGTCACATGCTGTTGTGCAAATGGAATAGACAACAGGTGGAAATTATAGGCAATTAGCAAGACATCCCCCAATAAAGGAGTGGTTCTGCAGGTTGTGACCACAGACCACTTCTCAGTTCCTATGCTTCCTGGCTGATGTTTTGGTCACTTTTGAATGGTGGCGGTGCTTTCACTCTAGTGGTATCATGAGATGGAGTCTACAACCCACACAAGTTGCTCAGGTAGTGCAGCGCATCCAGGATGGTACATCAATGCGAGCTGTGGCAAGAAGGTTTGCTGTGTCTGTCAGCGTAGTGTCCAGAGCATGGAGGCACTACCAGGAGACAGGCCAGTACATCAGGAGACTTGGAGGAGGCCGTAGGAGGGCAACAACCTAGCAGCAGGACCACTACCTCCGCCTTTGTGCAAGGAGGAGCAGGAGGAGCACTGCCAGAGCCCTGCAAAATGACCTTCAGCAGGCCACAAATGTGCATGTGTCTGCTCAAATGATCAGAAACAGACTCCATGAGGGTGGTATGAGGGCCCGACGTCCACAGGTGGGGGTTGTGCTTACAGCCCAACACCGTGCAGGACGTTTGGCATTTTTCAGAGAACACCAAGATTGGCAAATTCGCCACTGGCGCCCTGTGCTCTTCACAGATGAAAGCAGGTTCACACTGAGCACATGTGACAGACGTGACAGTCTGGAGACGCCGTGGAGAACGTTCTGCTGCCTGCAACATCCTCCAGCATGACCGGTTTGGCGGTGGGTCAGTCATGGTGTGGGGTGGAATTTCTTTGGGAGGCCGCACAGCCCTCCATGTGCTCGCCAGAGGTAGCCTGACTGCCATTAGGTACCGAGATGAGATCCTCAGACCCCTTGTGAGACCATATGCTGGTGCGGTTGGTCCTGGGTTCCTCCTAATGCAAGACAATGCTAGACCTCATGTGGCTGGAGGGTGTCAGCAGTTCCTGCAAGAGGAAGGCATTGATGCTATGGACTGGCCCGCCAATTCCCCAGACCTGAATCCAATTGAGCACATCTGGGACATCATGTTTCGCTCCATCCACCAACGCCACGTTGCACCACAGACTGTCCAGGAGTTGGCGGATGCTTTAGTTCAGGTCTGGGAGGAGATCCCTCAGGAGACCATCTGCCACCTCATCAGGACCATGCCCAGGCATTGTAGGGATGTCATACAGGCACGTGGAGGCCACACACACTACTGAGCCTCATTTTGACTTGTTTTCAAAGTTGGATCAGCCTGTAGTGTGGTTTTCCACTTTAATTTTGAGTGTGACTCCAAATCCAGACCTCCATGGGTTGATAAATTTGATTTCCATTGATCATTTTTATGTGATTTTGTTGTCAGCACATTCAACTATGTAAAGAAAAAAGTATTTAATAAGAATATTTCATCCATTCAGATCTAGGATGTGTTATTTTAGTGTTCCCTTTATTTTTTTGAGCAGTGTATTCATAAAGCCCTTTTTACATCAGCAGATGTCACAAAGTGTGTATACAGAAACCCAGCCTAAAACCCCAAAAGCAAGCAATGCTGATGTAAAAGCATGAACCTAGGAAGAAACATAGAGAGGAACCAGGCTTTGAGGGGTGGCCAGTGCTCTTCTGAATGTGCCGGGTGGAGATTATAAGAATACCTGGCCGTTAAGGCCAGATTGTTCTTCAAGATGTTAAAACGTTCATAGATAATAAGCAGGGTCAAACATTAATCACAGTGGTTATAGAGGATGCAACGGGTCAGCACCTCAAGAGTAAATGTCAGTTGGCTTTTCATGCCCGAGCATTCACAGGTCGAGACAGGTCAAGATTGTTGAAAGAGTAGGTCCGGCATAAGGTAACCGGTTCTGTGGTAAACAGGTCAGGGTTCCAGGCAGAACAGCAGAAACTTGATCAGCAGCACAACCAGGTGGACTGGGGATGGGGACAGCCAGGAGTCGCCAGGTCAGTTAGTTCTGAGGCATGGTCCTAGGGCTCAGGTTCTCCGGGAGGGGAGAAAGCGAGAGAGAGATTGGAGAATTAGAGGGAGCATACTTAAAATCACACAGGACACCTGATAAGACAGGAGAATTACACCAGATAGGACAGACTGACCCTAGCCCCCCCGGCACATAGACTATTGCAGCATAGATACTGGAGACTGAGACGGGGGGGTCGGGGGACACTGTGGCCCTGTCCGACGATACCCCCGGACAGGGCCAACGAGGCAGGATATAACCCCACCCACTTTGCCAAAGCCCCCACACCACCAGAGGGATATAAACAAACCACTGACTTTCTACCCTGAGACAAGGCGGAGTATAGCCCAAAAATATCTCCCCCACCGCACGAGCCCAAGGGGTGCAAAAACGGACACAAAGATGATGTCGAGTATAGTGAAAAAAGCTAGACCCCTCCTAGGGACGGCATGGGAAGTCAGTGACTTAGCCCCAGTAATTGGGTCAGAGAGAATACCAGTGGAGAGAGGGAACCAGCCAGGCAAAGACAGCAAGGGTGGTTTGTCACTCCAGTGCCTTGCCGTTCACCTTCACACCACTGATTTGAAGGTATTTGAGTTGATTTTGTCGTGCAATGTTGAACATGGTGAGCTTTCCCCTTTCACTCCCATTGTTAGTAGTGGCTATTTAAACAAATCAAAGCTGTGGGTGACAGTTTATCTGGCTCTGTAGACTACTTTCAGAGTAAGTGGAAAAAATAGAGGTATGTCTGAAAACAGTGAAAATAACCTTTAAGTTGTCTTTAAAAACAAATATTATTCAGTGAAGATAACGGTAAGGATTTAATATGATCACGGGTTATAGATATTGTAGCTTTTAAAGGCAATGTTCCCACATTCACGGAGATCCTATTCATGGTAAGTGCTGATAATGTTGTCTCAATCTGAAAATTAGCATAGTGTCCCAAGGTGTGGAATACTAATGTATGCAAGCATGATGGTGTCAATATGTTTTTGTCAATGCCTATAAGCAGTGATCAGATTCAATCCGGGCCAAGGTGTGGGACACTATGCGAGCATGATTGTGTCAAATGTTTTTGTCAATGACACCGATAGTATCGCAATTTAAGGTGCAATTTATTACAATTTTGATAAAGATGATAGCAAGTTGTCCTCTAGATGTTTTTGAATGAAGCCAAACAAATATCATTCACATTAGAATTCATTTATACCGTTTTCATTGTATAAGTCGGTTCATTTCCTGTTAAAAACCAGGAACCGTAACTTCTACTTATTTTCATGTTTTTTTTTTACATACATCATTTTCATAATTCACATTGTGATTGGAAAATATGAATACATTTTTAAAAATTTAAGTAGTCTCAAGTCAGTTAAGAACAAATTCAGCCTACCGGAGAACAGTGGGTTAACTGCCTTGTACAGGGGCAGAATGACAGATTTGTACCTTGTCAGCTCGGGGACTCGATCCAGCAACCTTTTGGTTACTGGACCAATGCTCTAACCACTAGGCTACTCACCTACATATTAGGTAAATAACCCAATGGGAAATGGCTTCAGTTTTGGTGATAAAAGGCCCAGTGTAGTCTAGATTTTTCCCGTGTTCTATATATATTTCCAAACTATGAGGTTGGAATAATACTGTAAAATTGTGATAATTGTAGTGTAAGAGCTGTTTTGAGCTGTTTGAAATTTCTCAAAGTTTTGGTGAGAGGGAGTTTTGGCCTTCTGTAAATTAGTTTTTAGACCAATAAGAAAGAGAGTTCCAAATCTCTATGCCATTAACAGCAGAAACTTAATTTTGTAGTTTTTTGTAGTTTTCCCCTCCCCACTCAAACACTTCCAGACAGTCCTAGCAAATTTTTGGCTTGAGAAATTGCTATTTCCTAATTAGCTATTTTTGTTTCTTTTTTACCATTTTAATTGAGAACAATCACAGAAACTATTTGATATTGAGTGGCTGCATTGAACCTTTAACACTTCATAGTTTAACACTTTATGGGTGACATTTTCTTCCCACAGAGTGACACTTTTGCTTATTTTATATAGGTGGGATGGTACTTTATCCATGGGGATTTCTGAACACTGCAGCTCATGATTTATGTTGCAATTTTGCAGCATTTGGACATTGCCTTGGATCACTTGCCATTACATATTGAAAATGTTATAGGTCGTTTGCTCATGCAAAGTGCTTCTTTGTGAGAGGAAAATGGCACATTCCAGATATCTCAACTCCATTGCCTGTTATAAAAAAAATTGCAACAGAGCTACATTGTGGTTTTATGGTATTTAAGTCATCAATGGACAAAACCACTTGCGGTTAACTGGGGATTACGTACAGTGCCTTGCAAAAGCATTCATCCCCTTGGCGTTTTTCCTATTTTGTTGCATAACAACCTATAATTTAAATAGATTTTTATTTGTATTTCATGTAATGGACATACACAAAATAGTTCAAATTGGTGAAGTGAAATGGGGAAAAAATTACTTGTTTCAAAAAATAAAAAAAACTGAAAAGTGGTGCGTGCATATGTATTCACCCCCTTTGCTATGAAGCCCCTAAAGAAGATCTGGTGCAACCAATTACCTTCAGAAGTCACATTGTTAGTTAAACTGTCTACAGGTGAACTTTATTTAAGTGTCACATGATCTGTCACATGATCTCAGTGTGTATATTTATATTTCTACGCCTGTTCTGAAAGGCCCCAGAGTTCGCAACACCACTAAGCAAGGGGCACCACCAAGCAAGCAGCACCATAAAGACCAAGGAGCTCTCCAAACAGGTTAGGGACAACATTGTGGAGAAGTACAGATCAGGGTTGGGTTATAAAAAACTATACGAAACATTGAACATCCCACGGAGCACCATTAAATTCATTATTAAAAATTGGAAAGAATATGGCACCACAACAAACCTGCCAAGAGGACCGCCCACAAAAATCACGGGCCAGGCAAGGAGAGCATTTATCAGAGAGGCAACAAAGAGACCAAAGATAACCCAGAAGGAGCTGCAAAGCACCACAGGGGAGATTGGAGTATCTGTCCATAGGACCACTTTAAGCCGTACACTCCACAGGGCTGGGCTTTACGAAAGAGTGGCCAGAAGAAGAAAAAAGCCATTAAAGAAAAAAATAAGCAAACACATTTGGTGTTCGCCAAAAGGCATGTGGGAGACTCCCCGAACACATGGAAAAAGGTACTCTGGTCAGATGAGACTAAAACTAAGCTTTTTGGCCATCAAGGAAAACTCTATGTCTGGCACAAACCCAACACCTCTCATCACCCCGAGAACCCTATCCCCACAGTGAAGCATGGTGGTGGCAGCATCATGCTGTGGGGATGTTTTTCATCGGCAGGAACTGGGAAACTGGTCAGAATTGAAGGAATGATGGATGGCGCTAAATACAGGGAAATTCTTGAGGGAAACCTGTCTCAGTCCTCCAGAGATTTGAGACTGGGATGGAGGTTCACCTTTTTTTTCACCCCCCCAAAGGGGGTGAATACTTTTGCTATGTATATTCATTAACATAATGATTTATTTTAATTGCAATGTTCCTCTATCCATTTGCAATATGTGCAAATAACAGATACAGCAATTGCATGGTTGGGCAGAAGCATTAACAAAACTTGAATCTGAATCTTGCACCATGTTCCAGAGTACCCTGGTACTTTCAGAAAAATAATTTACAGGGATAGTTCACCCAAATTACATATTGGTCTATGCAGTCTATGGACAAGGTAAGACAGCAATCCATGCTTTGGTTTTGTTTAACTGGCCACTGTCTCCAAATGTTTTAGCATGTATGGCACAAATTCAATGCAAGTCAATATTCCTGATATTAGAATTGTTCACGTTTCAGGTCCTACATGTTGACTCATCGGCATAAAATGTAGTGCAGCGTCTATGGGCAAAAATCTTTACGAGAAAAAAGCTATTGAATACTTAGCATCTTGGCTGTCATTTTTCAGTTAGCAAAACAACATTTATTTTTCTTTATGGATTATGCTATTTATTTGACTCATAATCCAATTGTGTTCTGTCATTTGATTTGGGGCATTTATTTAAATGCATGCTGCTTTGAAATTCACGGTTTTGCCATTACTTCTAGTAAAATAAACATTTTGTAGTGGTAAAATAAGTATTGACATTTTTGCTTTCAAATAATTTGGGGTAGGACTCAACAAGCTGGGACCTTCCAATAAAAATGGATGTCATAGTATTTGTTCACTAATGTTCCTGGGCTGTTGAAATACTGTATGAATCCCATTTTATATGTTTTATTGTAGCTCAACTTGAAAATGTGTCCCCAGTTCTCACTGGTAGTGTTTTTATTTGCTTATTGTAAAGTTGGTTATTTCAATGCTTTACATTAAATGATTCATGTAATATACAGTTTATTATTCATTTATGTAAGTCTTGCTTCTCACGGGCTATTTTTGGGAGTTTGGACTTCGTATATATTGCTCTGCTGTTGTATCTGGAGTGCCTTTGCATTTTTTTTCCATGAGAAAGTTGAACAGGTTCCATTTAAAAAGAAACATGTACAGTAGAGCTGACTGTGCACACTTTATATTTTTGGAGATGCCTATGCATTTATATTTATTCATTGTTTAATAAACTTAAAATGATGCAATCACTAAACGTGTTTTGTATGCCTCTGGTTTATGAAGTCACTTGATTTCCATTGATGATTGCCAACAGTGAGTCAGTCATTGGCAATAGCGTATTGCAGTACTGTGCTTGTACTCATCTAATCGTGAATATTCATAAATATCTGTATACATTATGCGCACATTGAGAAATTCAGAAAATGTGTTTACTTCTTAAAATATCAAAACTTGAAGTGCAAATCAAACCTGCTTTATACATTTCTATTACAAATAGTTACTTTTGTACAGCTAATAATTATGTTATGTTACAAAGACCTGAAGTGGTCCAATGGCTTAGGAAAGGTTGTAAAATGTTCAGTGTCACAATGGTATCATTCTGGATTTGAAGGTAACGCTTCTTGTTCTTAGCGGTTGGATTGGTTGATCGGTTTCCTCTAACCCCTCTTGAAAAATCTCTGGGCTTCGACTCCATCGTAGCTGTAACTCTGTTGGAGGAAGAGTATATATATATATATACAGTATATATATATATTTTATTATGACAACAAAAATATCTTACAACCAGACCTGGTTCAATTTCATATCCATGACAAACACTTCTGTCAAATGCTGCACTTGATTTGGTTTGCTATGTACAATTGAACCAATAGAATAGTCCCAACATTGCAAACTCCAAGGTAAATCAAGATGGGTACTTTCAAGCATTTGATTTGTACTTTGGCCAAGGTCTGCTGCCTGTTTTCTTCTTCAAAAGTGTAAATACGTTTTATGGAGGTTTTCATTAAGGGTGTGTAAAACATTTTCCAGAGAGGGTAACTAACCTGTACAAGTTCCTCTCCAACAATGGCTCTGGTAGTTGTCAGCACCTTTCCATTGTCCTTTCTGGTGAATGTACCTTTCATCATGTCTCCTTCCATGCCCCATGAACCCTGAGGGGTGAAAGGTCAAATAATTCATCATGATAATGGTCCAAGAATCAAGTGGCAACATTCCAGGTAATCGTTGTTGCAGTCATGCTGCACATCTCAAAAGATTATATCATATTCATCTAGTTGCTGAAAGGTTTTATACTTCATCAGGCCTGTGGTTATACTTTATATGCACAGTAGTATACTGTCCACAATAAAGAAATGGATTGTGAATGTGTTCTAACCGGTATCCTAGTGTGGACACATTGGAACATAGCCAATGGGACTGTACTGTTTTATTGAGTAAGAATAATTGCCTTGTACTTTGCAATTCATTATCAAGTACTGAATCTCAATAGCTTATGAGCACAGAAAAATAATGCAATAAACTTTTGTTATTGGAAATAACAGATAGGAATAAAATATGTGGAATTGTGGTATGCACCAATTCAATTATATTGTTACTAATTTATTATCCTGGGAATACACTATGCATCAACATAACAACTATGCCTAGGCTCTTCCACAGATATTGTCTGTATGGCAGCAATAATATAATACTATATAATACTGTATAAATGCATTGCTTACTGATAGCATTGTCCCATCTGCAAGGGCATACTCAAAGGTGACTCCCAGGGTAAATTCCAAATCCAGCGTGCGGAAAGTACTGGCCTCCTTCACGACAAACTTGTCTCCAGTTTGTTCGAGGATGATCTTAAGGTTATCGTGAGCGGCCAGCTTCCTCTTGACCATGTTGATTCCTGTGAACAGACACACAATCCATGTGTCCAATACCAAATCTCATTGAACCATGCGCAAACAACTATACAATATATTTCATCTGCATGTAATACAGTGCAGCGCCTGGCTAGAGATGATGCATTCATTTTACAGTACCTTAGGTGCAAGGTGCACACATAGTCCTCTAAAGGCATTTAATGCATTAAAAATAACTTTTATACAAACACTGAATTTGCCTGTGGTACAAAACGTGAATTGACATTATTTGCATTATTTCTTAAATGCACTTTGTATGCCTGTTTATGTATACATCTTGTAGGCCTACTTGTCTTTGCTTTCAAATGCATTTGTGCCATTTGTGCCCAAAAGTCTTTCCCCCAAAACAAATTTTCCAAAAAACGATCAATCTCTTACCCATCTGCTCCATGAATTTCTCATAGTTCTCGCTGCGGTCTACATTCCAAGTGCCGTTGTAGGTCATGGTTGCTGGAAGGGTTGGACTGGCTCTACTCTAAGGAGTGACCTGCCTTAGCCTACCACCTGGCCTTTTAAACCATGTCCCGTGTTAGCTCACTCTCTTATCGCTCTCCCCTATCTCATATGCTGATGTGGCTGTGTAAAGCTCATATTTCCTCAAGGCTACACAAGTCATGATCTCCCACTGTGTAGTTCCAATAGCTGTGACTGGGTATAATGGGAATTCCTTTAATGATCATACAATATGCAAGGGCAATGTTCTGACATTATTTGCCCTTTACCATCACATAGTTATTTGTGGTCGCAGATAATCTGTCTACTAGTGCTGTGCTTTGGATGTACAGGATAGTTCCTTTGTCATAAACACTGGGTCACTGTTTTCCATCTATTTAGTAGAGCAGTACTGCTGTTGCTCCTACTCATACTACAAGTAGTAGTAGACAAGTAGTAATAGTAGTAGTAGTAGTAGTAGTGGTAGTAGTAGTAGTAGTAGTAGTAGTAGTGGTAGTAGTAGACAAGTAGTAGTGTGGTAGTTGTGTAGTAGTAGTGGTAGTAGTAGTAGACAAGTAGTAATAGTAGTAGACACATAGTAGTAGTAGTAGTGTAGTAGACAAGTAGTGGTAGTAGTAGTAGTAGACAAGTAGTAGTAGTAGTAGTAGTGTAGTAGTGGTAGTAGTAGTGTAGTAGTGGTAGTAGCAGAGCTCAGCAATTTAACAATTTATTACTGTCCCAAGCTGCCCCTTGGTGGTACCTTGGAATCGTCTGATCACAGCCTCTGAAAAACAAACATCAAATATTAGTTAAAATGATGTGTCTCCTAACCCCATTTTTTCTCTCTCTCGCTCTCTTTAGGAGATATCGCTTCTCCCCTGCCCCGTTCTCTCTCTCTCTCTCTCTCTCTCTCTCTCTCTCTCTCTCTCTCTCTCTCCTACTCTCTCTCTCTCTCACACACACTTTTAGGGTCTGTAGGTTATTTGTGCTGAAAGGGGTCTAAAGTGAGAGGTGAGCAATTGAAAATTGAAAATGTATGGGACTAACTTTCAGAAACGAGTCATATCATTTTATCTTTGGTTATATGTATGTCATTATATATTGATGTCACTATGTTTCTCTATTTGGTTAGGTCAGGGTGTGATGTGGGGTGGGCATTCTATGTTTTGTTTTCTATGTTTCTTTATTTCTATGTTTTGGCCGGGTATGGTTCTCAATCAGGGACAGCTGTCTATCTTTGTCTCTGATTGGGAATCATACTTAGGTAGCCCTTTTTTCCCCCTCCTTTCAGTGTGGGTAGTTGACTTTTGTTAGTGGCACTAAAGCCCTGTAAGCTTCACGGTTGTTTCTATGTTTGTTGTTTTGTTGGCGACATTTTAAATAAAAGGAAAATGTACACTCGCCACGCTTCACTTTGGTCTACTTCTTTCGACGGCCGTGACAACTGAACAGAAATATAAACACAACTTGAAACAATTTCAAAGATTTTACTGAATGACAGTTCATATGAAGGAATCAGTTAATTTAAATAAACTCATTAGACCCTAATCTATGGATTTCACATGGCTGGGAATACAGATATGCATCTGTTGGTCACAGATACCTTAAAAAAAGGGGGCCTCACAATGGGCCTCTGGATCTTATCACAGTATCCCCCCCCACCTTGCTCCCTGCTGCAGCCACTTTCACATTACTCTCTTTCAAATCTCATCTGGTGGGTGATGCCACTGCAGTCATTTTTGCACCAGAAAGTTCACCACTCAGAAACTTCACCACTCATCTAACAATCACACAAATTGAATACTAAAGCAGTTCTTATTTTGGGAGTGGTAATACACATGTGTATTGCATTTTTGTGTTTGTTAGCTGTTGTGTGGTGAACTTTCTGGTGCAAAAATGGCCACTGTGTCATCACCCACCAGATGATATTTGAAAGACAGACATTTTAAAGAGAGACTAATTCACTCAGATGGCTTATGTTGTTTATTTGTGAGAAAACCTTGTATCTCCACAATGGAAACTTTTCAGGAAATGGACAGCACAAGAATGTAGGTGAAAGGTAGGTGAAAGATTGATGAGTTCATTCCTTCCCACTACTCACATCAACTCTATCTGGAGTTGGATGAGAGTCATGGCCACGTACAAACTAAAGCCCTGTTTGTACCTGGTGCCCACGTGTGTGGTTGTCGTCATCCGATCAAGATGATCCAATCACCATAATCTGATCAAAATTTGCCATACCTACACTTGGCATTAAAATGTGTCTTTTATCAGTCCACTGTGACCACATTGTGACCAGATTTTGTGTTTACATGGCCATATTTTGGTTACACTTAAAACATGAATGTGTAAGTATTTCATCCATAAACGAATGAATAACAGTTCATAAACTACATTTAAACACCTTTATAAATGTGTTTTTTCAATCAAGTAAACCTTAAACCAATCACCTCAAATGATTTAATTTGATATTTTTACTATTTCTTCCTAATCATGTATATTTATTCAATAGCAATGTGCTGTATATATATTGTTTATTTATTTTACATGATGTATAGTTTAAATTGTCTCTTTGGTTTGGATTGTATGTAGTTTGCAGTGTCATCCTGCCTGCAGATCAAAGGTCCCTATTAGTCCATGGACTAAATATATGATGACTCTATATAACTAAAATGCTTTCTCAATGGATCTCCTTGTTGTATGTGAAAGGGGTCATAACATTTCATTGAGGTCCATGTCTGTGGGTTATGTTTTGGGGGGGGGGGTTTAAAAAAGATTTTCATTGAGGTCAATGTCTGTGGGTTATATTATACCTAAACTACAGATAACCACAATTTAGCTACCTCCGCTAAGTGGTTATCATACTGAAATATAACCCACAGACATTGACCTCAATGAAAATATTTTTTAAACCCCCCCCCCCCAAAACATAACCCACAGACATGGACCTCAATGAAACTCATCATTAGATGATCAATATGTGAAAAGTGGCTCTCTGGCCCATGTCTTATATGGGACTATAAAGATCAACGTAAACTTTCACCATTAACTTGATGTCATTTTTGCCTTTGGCTCTGCATCGATTACGCTGCCTATATTGTCTATGGACGTCAGATTATTTCCCCACCAGTTCTTTGTGGCAGACCACCTAAACTGAGTGCACCATAAGAAACGCATCTGCTATTCTCCTATAGGACAGTAAAGATGTCATGATAAGGAAAGTTATGTGTTAGGACTGGTTCACATCGGTGGCCTTGGATCTTAACCATTTCCTCTCTATCACCTAACTTAATCATCTGCATCTCTGATAAAGTTTGGTTCTATTAAGACTTTAACCTTAATAATCTTCCCACTACTTCACCTAAAAATTATGACCTTTGTAGCTGTCAGTTAATATTGCACAGGGATAGTGTAGGCCCTAACAGATTACTTGTTGTGACGTCTTTACTGTCCTATAGGAGAATAGCAGATTATCTTTTCTGTTAAAATGCCCTCAGTTTAGGTGGTCTGCCACAAAAAGAGCCAATGGGGAAATAATCTGACGTGTAGGAGAACATTGGCTGTAATGAATGGATTGATGTTTGTGTGGCACTGGGTTGCTGTGTTTCTACTGTCCATTTCTACAAATTTGTGTAGCTTTCTTTAAAATGAAAATATAGGTTAATAGATAGAAAAATTATTCCCTGTCTCGCACCATTTCAAACTTGTATGCTACCTACATACAGTATGTCAGGTTCTTTCCCAATAAAGAATTGTGCCATATTCACCATGGTACACACTGATTTAGTCCAGAAGTCTCGAAATTAATGAATTAATTAACGAGTACTGTACAATATGCAGACATGACACAACTGTCATCCTAAGAGGTCCTTCTGGACACCGTTTGCCATTAGCAAACTTCACATGACCGTTACATACACCTCAAAGAAGCTGTTTTTGGAAGATACCTTTCTATTTTAGCTGTGGTGATGTAATCAATCAAGGGAACATTACTCAACAACGTAGATGTGGGAGGTTAATCATTAACAGCATTATACTCAGTAGTAGTGATAGGCATCAATATGGAAAGGCCATATTGATTATGTGTAAATCATTTTAATAATGATTTCGATATCAAGCATCCAATTGCATTTGAGCACGACACATAAAAAGCTCAGAAGAAAGGCCAAGAGTGCGCCACGTAGTCTAAGCTTGAATAAATAAGTCACACTACCAAGAACAGTGTGCTGGTTTTTATTTTCTTTGAAGTTGTCGAATTATTCCCATGAAAACCTGCAACGAGATAACTCAGAAGTGTGAGTGCTTTTATAAATTGTGAATCACAGCACATTAAAAGGAAATTGAAACATTGAAACATAATAATACTTCATATGAATGTTTGTAAAGCTGATAAATGTGCACATCTGGTTTAAAACATTTTACAATTTTTTATTTAATTTAGTTGCTTATTGAGATATAACAGTTACAGGAGATGGTGAATGGAGAAAATACTAAGACCGATCCGATTGCGCTTTTTCGACAATGCACAATTTGAAAGGTAATTTCCGATTGAGCCAACATATGCAGAACTGACAGTGAATTTTGTCTCTGCAAACGCGGGAACATTGCCTTAAGGGTTAATTGTTGACAAGGAACCATCGGATTAAATCATGGCCTGAGTTACACTATAAAAGTATAATATCTGCCATCCTATTTGGTGTTGCTTATCTAAAGGCTAAGCAATATGACAGACTGAGAGACCCCTCAGGTTATCTTTGGTGCTGATGGATAACACCAGAGACTCAACTTCAGGGTCACAACCTGAGTCACACATCAGGAGGGCAAAAATATGTGACTCAATTCATAAAGGCCTCCCTGTGCATTCGGAAAGTATTCAGACCCCTTGAAAGCCTTATTCTAATGGATTAAGGTACATGTCTTCCTCATCAATCTACACACAATACCCCGTAATAACAAAGCGAAATAAGTATTTATTAAAAAAATTGCACCGATAAAAAAATTTAAAAAATTAAAAAATAATTACATAAGTATTCAGACCCTTTACTATGAGACTCAAAATTGAGCTCAGGTGCATCCTGTTTCCACTGATCATCCTTGAGATGGTTCTACAACTTGATTGGAGTCCACCTGTGGTAAATTCAATTGATTGGACATTGGATTTGGAAAGGGAAACACCTGTCTATATAAGGTCTCACAGTTGGCAGTGCATGTCAGAGCAAAAAACAAGCCATGAGGTCGAAGGAATTGTCCATAGAGTTCCGAGACAGGATTGTGTCGAGATCTGGGGAAGGTCTGGGGAAAGGTACCAAAAAATGTCTTCAGCATTGAAGGTTCCCAAACACACAGTGACCTCCTTCATTCTTAAATGGAAGAAGTTTGGTACCACTAAGACTCTTCCTAGAGCTAGCTGCTCTAGGAAGTGAGAAATCGGTGGAGAAGGGCCTTGGTCAGGGAGGTGACATTCTGACAGAGCTTCAGAGTTCCTCTGTGGAGATGGAAGAACCTTCCAAAAGGACAACCATCTCTGCAGCACTCAACAAATCAGGTCTTTATAGTAGAGTGGCCAGACGGAAGCCACTCCTCAGTAAAAGGCAAAAGGCACCTAAAGGACTCTCAGACCATGAGAAACAAGATTCTCTGGTCTGATGAAACCAAAGACTGAACTCTTTGGCCAGAATGCCAAGTGTCACATCTGGAGGAAACCTGGCACCATCCCTACGGTGAAGCATGGTGGTGGCAGCATCATGCAGTGGGGATGTTTTTCAGCCGCAGGGAATAGGAGACTAGTCAGGATCGAGGGAAAGATGAACGGAGCAAAGTACAGAGAGGGGTGATGATTTACCTTCCAACAGGACAATGACCCTAAGCACACAGCCAAGACAATGCAGGAGTGGCTTCTGGACAGGTCTCTGAATGTCCTTGAGTGGCCCAGCGAGAGCCTGGACTTGAACCCAATCATCTCTGGAGAGACCTGAAAATAGCTGTGCAGTGACGCTCCTCATTCCGACCTGACAGAGCTTGAGAGGGTCTGCAGAGAAGAATGGGATAAACTCCACAAATACAGGTGTGCCAAGATTGTAGAATAAGGTTGTAACGTAACAAAATGTTGAAAAACTATTTTTTATGCACTATCCCATATAACACAGGTACTTACTGTATAAATCATGACCCACTGATAGCTATCTTTGGGACAATTCTGGTAGTTCAGGAATAGAAGAGGCAGAATCAAATGCCTGGGATATGCCTGTCTGATTGCCAAAAACATGGAATACCGGAAAAGGCGAAACCCACCATCTTACAATCAATGGGTTAATAGCATGTTACAAAGTCTCACTTTGGAGAAAATCAAATGCACAATCGGCGAATCCACATCCTCATAATTGTTTTGATCATTTTGGGAATTTGTGTGTATTGTTAGGTATTACTGCACTTGTAACGATGTACGCTGAGAGTCGGGAAGCAAGTTCAGGGATTGAATACATTTAATTAATAAATGAACAAAACAAGAAACACAAACAACGCACCGACATGAAACAGGAACAGTGACGACTGGAGAAGAAACCAAAGTGAGTGACATATAAAGGGCAGGTAATCACAGAGGTGATGGATTCCAGGTGAGTGTCATTATGTGCGTAACGCTGGTGACGTGTGCGCCCGAATGAGCAGCCTGGTGACCTAGAGGCCGGAGAGGAAGCACACGTGACAACACTGTTGGAGCTGGAGACATAAGCATTTCACTACGCCCGCGATAACATCTGCCGAATGTGTGTACGTGACCAATAACATTTTATTGTATTTATTTTATAGGACATGGCAAGCTTCAATTTATGTTGTTGTCTGATTGATTACGAGTTTTCATTTGTATTGACTTGTGTACACTATCGTTCAAAGGTTTGGGGTCACTTAGAAATGTCCTTCTTTTTGAAAGAAAAGCACATTTTCCATCCATTAAAATAACATCAAATTGATCAGAAATACAGTGTAGACATTGTTAATGTTGTAATTGAGTATTTTAGCTGGAAACGGACAATTTTTTATGGAATATCTACATAGGCATACAGAGGCCCATTATCAGCAGCCATCACTCCCTATTCCAATGGCATGTTGTGTTAGCTAATCCAAGTTTATAATTTTAAAAGGCTAATTGATCATTAGAAAACCCTTTTGTAATTATGTTAGCACAGCTGAAAACTGTTTTTCTGTTTAAAGAAAAAATAAAACTGGCCTTCGATTACAGGCTCAAAATGGCCAGAAACAAAGACCTTTCTTCTGAAACTAGTCAGTTTATTCTTGTTCTGAGAAATGAAGGCTATTCCATGCGAGAAATTGCCAAGAAACTGAAGATCTTTTACCACACTGTGTACTACTCCCTTCACAGAGCAGCGCAAACTAGCTCTAACCAGAATGTAAAGAGGAGTGGGAGGCCCCGGTGCACAACTGAGCAAGAGGACAAGTACAGTAGAGTGGCTAGTTTGAGAAACAGACACCTCACAAATCCTCAACTGGCAGCTTCATTAAACAGTACCCGCAAAACACCGGTCTCAACGTCAACAGTGAAGAGGCGACTCCGGGATGCTGGCCTTGTAGGCAGAGTTCCTCGGTCCAGTGTCTGTGTTCTTTTGCCCTTCTTAATCTTTTATTTTTATTAGCCAGTCTGAGATATGGCTTTTTCTTTGCAACTCTGCCTAGAAGGCCATCCCAGAGTCACCTCTTCACTGTTGAAGGTAGTGTAGATATTTGACCCTGCTGGTCATCTATGAACATTTGAACATCTTGGCCATGTTCTGTTATAATCTCCACCCGGCACAGCCAGAAGAGGACTGGCCACCCCTCATAGCCTGGTTCCTCTCTAGGTTTCTTCCTAGGTTCTAGCCTTTCTAGGTAGTTTTTCCTAGCAACCGTGCTTCTAGACCGGCATTGCTTGCTGTTTGGGGTTTTAGGCTGGGTTTCTGTACAACACTTTGTGACATCAGCTGATGTAAGAAGGGTTTTACAAATACATTTGATTGAATGATTGAGATATCTATATGATGTGTACCTCAATACTGGGATAGGAAGAAACTAAAATCATTGAGGACCATTAGGGAAGGTGGGTGGATGGGAGGGAGCGTAGGGCACATGGTGCTAAACATTTCTTTCCTTTGTGTCCTCTGTTATTTCAACAGAACACAAATGAAAGCTATGGAGTCTTGCCAAGACTCTGATCTGTCAGTATCAACAGTTCTACAACTGACCACTTGAGAGCGCATTAACCAAGAATGACTTCCTCTGCTTCTGCAAGGTTGACTATTTCAGTTGCAAACAGTGACTTTGTTCAAAATGCGTGAACTGTTTTCTAATTTCTCTGCTCAGTTGGTATAGTAGTGTATGTACAGTAGAATTACCTCTTTCCTCACTTATTCCTTGACAGTCCACCCCTATTCAAATATTTGATACATTTCTCCCAATTATTGTCCCAACTATCTAGCCTGGTGGAAGCAACCCGATCTCTGCTGGTTCCACCAGGCTACCAACAAACCTCATTTACATGCCAGCGTGGAAATAAGGAATAAAAACGAACCAATAAACCATACCACAGCTCTGGTAGCCTCTTTTTATTCAACAAAAATCAAAAATGAAACAAACAGTGAATTAATTTGTGTAAAAACAATAGTCTTCTCCTGCACAATAGTATCCACGTTGTGACGCACTTGCACATTAACAATATTTTTTGGGTGAGTGTAGTTCAAAATAAATGTTACACTTACAGAACAACATATTGACAGTGTTAGTGAAGCTACTCTGAAAATAGACAGTAGTTTACTAAGCTACCAATTACTTCACACTGGAAGAAGTTAAACTACACCAAATCTACCCTTGAGAAAAATCTAGTACTTAACTTTTATTTTTAACGAGGCAAGTCAGATAAGAACAAATTCTTATTTACAATGATGGCCTACCCCAGCCAAACCCGAACCTGGGCCAATTGTGCGCCGCCTATGGGACTCCCAATCACGGCCAGTTGTGATACAGCCTGGAATCAAACCAAGGTCTGTAATGAAGCCTCTAGCACTGAGATGCAGTGCCTTAGACCGTTGCGCCACTCGGGAGCCCAAGTCACTTTGAAAAAGTAGTTTTCTACATCCAAATCGTGAAAATTACGATACGCAAGTCTGAAATGTCATAGACTACAAATTGCAAGAACAGATCACATTGGGGTCATGTGTTAACAGAGTATGTAATTTAGCCTATTAAACACAAAAACTATGTTTCAAGTGAGAATTAGTCAGGTCTGAGGTCCGAAAAAGAAAGTAAATGTTTGCCTACCTCACCCATATTTTATTTTATTTTTTCAAAAAGAGTAGTGTTTACTTCCAGCTTCCAAACTTGTTAGTTTCTTGAAACTGACAAGTGACCCAGTGAGCAAAACTGTTCAGGTGTACGTCATGGTCCGGTTTTATGCTGATTGTAAAACATTTTTTAACATCTCTTTTTAGCGACCAGAAAAGGACATCTTCTCTTGGTTCTAATTTGGTTATCTGACATCTCTTCAACCCATAAAACCAAAGTAGAACCCCAAAATTACACCTTTATGCATTTTGCCCACTGGGGAAAGGGGAATGCTTTTATGATCAAACTATGCTTTCAGTACTTTTGCGTGACAGAAAGTACACATTCATGGGCTCCTTCTTGCCTTTCATGGTGATGGGTCCTCGGTACTCCAAACAAAACTGGGGGTCAGCATTCTCTGCTGACTGCAAACACCTAAAATCAAAATGTATTTCCCACATTTTCACAGAATTCAACAATATGTTGTTCCCAAAGGCTGCTTCAAAAGAAGGTGTTTTTTTCCCCTTTAGCCCAACCCCCAAGACACACACATACAGGTGTCAGCAACAGTAATATAACATGCCATGCACAATCTTACAAAGGATGGTTCAGCACTTCACAGCAATGTCTCATTCATCTAAATAAAGCAGTTATTTTCCTTACCTGTAAGTATATTCTGAAATGTTGATTTTTCCCTTCTCTCCTGTGGTTTCTGTACGACTGGTGAGGTTGACAGTATTTCCAAACAGGCAGTAGCGGGGCATCCTTTGACCTATGACCCCAGTTACCACCTCTCCTGTGTGGATCCCAATGGTTATCTAGGGAGAGAAGAGGATGCTCAAGAAAACAGGGTTTCCCATATAGAGCCACGGTCGAGTAAGTAACACTATGTGCAGGACAACAATCCTGTCCCCATGAGTAGGGCAGACGGATCACATATCTCAGCTGAATGACTGATCTCAGTGAGACTGAGGTTGAAGAAGATAATTCCTCGTCTCCCAAGGACAAAGACGGAGTGAATGAAACATTGGAGTTGGTACCTGGTAAGCCAGAGTCTGCAACAGTGACCTCTCATTCCGAGAAAAATAAGGAAAAATGCAAAAAAATTAAGCTGGGAAAGTAGCTACTGAGACCAGTGACAATCATGACCCAATAGAAAATCTTGAGGTTAATAAGGGACCCCGAAGACAGCGCAACTCTTTGGGGAATACAATAGAAGGCAGCCAAACATCAATGCTGGCCTTCATTCAAACAATCCGGAATCAACATACACCCAAGCGGCCCAGGGTACCAAGCTCCCCATCAGAGTCTGGAGTTAGGTCACCTGCAGAAAAAAAGGCTGATATGGAGGATGTAGAAAAGTAGAGAAAATTACTGCTAATTAGCCATCCAAACCGAAATCATTGATGAAGGATTGAAATAATGTATATTTGAGCAACCTATATTATCTGGTTCAGAGAAGGACATTCTGTGTATGTGAGCATAACTTCTGTCGCTAACATGGCTTTTTTTTTTAAACATTGTACTATGAAACTTTTTCAAACTGTTAATCGGGCTAAAATGCTCTGGGACCCTCGTTCCAAGCCAAGAGGAATATTGGGAGGTCTTCTGAATATTCGTAGCATTATTTGAGTGAACAGGTAGTGAACAATTTTGCACGCCCAATTTTTCAGTTTCTGATTTGTTAAAAAAGTTTGAAATATCCAATAAATGTCGTTTCACTTCATGATTGTGTCCCACTTGTTGTTGATTCTTCACAAAAAAATACAGTTTTATATCTTTATGTTTAAAGCCTGAAATGTGGCAAAAGGTCGCAAAGTTCAAGGGGGCCGAATACTTTCGCAAGGCACTGTATATGAAAGATACCTTTAAATGCAATCGTATCATATGGAAACATGCCAATGACATTGAATTCACTATTATTGGATTATATCGACCATCAACATCTGATATCTTGTTTTAAGACCATCTAAATGCCATGCTTAAAGAATGTGATCATAAGAAGGAGATTATCTTCATGGGCGATTTCAATATAAACTGGGGAAACAAAACTTGCAGGAAAAAACTCAGATCAGATTATTTCAACCTGACTCAAACTGGCTCAAAGATTTTCAACCAAGGTCACAGTTTTCACTCCCATAGATAATAATAAACCAAAATTCAGAATTCCTGAAATGTCAGCGTCAGCAGTGGACAGTATTACTAGCTTCTTCAGTAGCTCTAGAACAAAATATGTATTTGGTCTAGACAATGTATTCCTGAAGAGACAAAAAATGTTTTATCTGATTGCCCCTAATGTACATCTAGTTAATCTGTCCATCAAATATGGGTTCGTCCCCAATGCTTGGAAGTCTGCTGCAGTGACACCTGTTTTAAAATCTGGTGACCCAACACTGGTGGAAAATTACAGACCTATAAGCATTCTTCCAGTGCTATCAAAAGTAGCTGAAAGATGGGTGGCTGGTCATCTGACTGATCACCTCATTCAGGGCAACTCCATACATCAAATGCAATTTGGATTCAGAACTAACCATTCTACTGAAACAGCCAATTGCTATTTTATGGAGTGCATTAAATCTAAACTGGACATAGGTGGTGAAGTCAGCGCAGTCTTTTTGGATCTTAAAAAGGCCTTTGATACTGTGAATCATGAGGTCCTCCTATCCAAACTATCCTCCCTTAATGTGTCCACCTGAAGTCATTAGTTGGATGTATTCCCATCTGACAAACAAAGTCAAATGGTTCGTTTGGGGGATACTTAGTCGGACTCTCTTTACTATAACATTGGGGTCCCACAAGGGTCAATATTAGGCCCCCTTCTGTTTACCATCTATCTCCCACTTGCTTGCCCACAAGTTAACATGCAGATGTATGCAGACAATACAGTTCTGTATGTATACTCAAAAAATAAACAATTGGTTGTTAACAAGTTAACTGAAGCTATGGTACATGTTTCTAAATGGATGACTAATTCTTGCCTCCATTTAAATATCGACAAGACTGTTTGTATGTACTTCTCTAAGAAATCCATTGATTCTTCCCAATGAGCTGTTCTTGTTAATGGGGATGATTCGTTCTGCAGCTAAAAACAACGCTACGGTGCAGGTCTTTCAGTGCAGTTATTTTTTGTCACGCTTCAGCCTCTGAAAATATTTGTTTTTTCACAACATAAATGTTTTCAATATATTAATTCAAGAAAAGTCACGCCTTGGGAGTTTTATTGACTACTTAGTTGTTAGCTATCTGTCTAGTTTTGCATGGGAACGCAATTCAAGGGCAGAATAACGGTTAGGTTTGGATTATCCAACTTTAGGTTTATAAGACCTTTCCTTCTTCTGGAGGCCACCAAACTATATATGCATGCTATGATCTTCTCACATCTGAGATATTGCCTCACATGCTGGTCACAAGCAGGAGCTACTAGTCTGAAACCAATTGAATCACTCCACAAACAAACACTTAAGATTTTTGATAAGAAACCAAACAGTTACCACCATTGTCATATAATTTACAAACATAATTTATTTAGTCTGGATAGCTTTAGACGCAAGCCTGGTCTTTAAGATCCTGTATGGTCTTGCCCCTCCACCCCTATGTCGGCATATCATGCTCAAGGAAAGCACCTCCAAGATAACAAGGGCAGTATCTAGAGGGGGTTGCGTTGTCCCTTTTCAACACAGTAAAATCGGCCAATCGGCCTTCTCTGTTAGAGCTACAGCATACTGGACTGCAATGCCCATGGACTTGAGAAGCTGCACTGATTATTGTACTTTTAAATTTTAATTGAAAACATGGCTAAAATCTATCCAAACCTGTACACAAGTTATCTGATGTTCCTCATATGTAAGACTACAGTTGATGATAGTGTAGTGACTTAGCTCTTATTACTTATTTATATAATAAGAAAGACTCTGAATGCAAGAAATTGAACTGGAGCTTCACATTTCCTAAAAACGAGTTAGTACCAGAATAACATAGAACAACACTGCACATGACCAAGGGTGCTCCATTCTTAAAGGTGACATTAGTAATTAACAGAACATAACATTCCTTCTCTTATACAATCAGAGTTACTTTTACCAAACCACATAATTTCCCAGAACTCGTTGTAGTTATTTTGCATCTTTTGATTTGAAGAGTTAGTTTTTGTTTGTTTGTTTATAAGTCCAGATGGTGCCTTCGTTCTGGGTAGCACCTATGATTGTCTGGAGGCTCCTGAACATCCTCAGTGTGTGCTTGATCCATTATAGCTTATTTTCAAACATTTTAGAAAAGGCTGTTGCGCAGCAACTCACTGCCTTCCTGAAGACAAACAACGTATACAAAATGCTTCAGTCTGGTTTTAGAGCCCATCATAGCACTGAGACGGCACTTCTGAAGGTGGTAAATTACATTTTAATGGCATCGGACCGAGGCTCTGCATCTGTCCTCGTGCTCCTAGACCTTAGTGCTGCTTTTGATACCATCGATCACCACATTCTTTTGGAGAGATTGGAAACCCAAATTGGTCTACACGGGCAAGTTCTGGCCTGGTTTAGATCTTATCTGTCGGAAAGATATCAGTTTGTCTCTGTGAATGGTTTGTCCTCTGACAAATCAACTGTACATTTCGGTGTTCCTCAAGGTTCCGTTTTAGGACCACTATTGTTTTCACTATATATTTTACCTCTTGGGGATGTTATTCGAAAACATAATGTTAACTTTCACTGCTATGCGGATGACACACAGCTGTACATTTCAATGAAACATGGTGAAGCCCCAAAATTGCCCTTGCTAGAAGCCTGTGTTTCAGACATAAGGAAGTGGATGGCTGCAAACTTTCTACTTTTAAACTCGGACAAAACAGAGATGCTTGTTCTAGGTCCCAAGAAACAAAGAGATCTTCTGTTGAATCTGACAATTACTCTTAATGGGTGTACAGTCCTATCAAATAAAACTGTGAAGGACCTCGGCGTTACTCTGGACCCTGATCTCTCTTTTGACGAACATATCAAGACTGTTTCAAGGACAGCTTTTTTCCATCTACGTAACATTGCAAAAATCTGAAACTTTAGAATTAACCCATGCTTTTGTTACTTCTAGGTTAGACTACTGCAATGCTCTACTTTCCGGCTACCCGGATAAAGCACTAAATAAACTTCAGTTAGTGATAAATACGGCTGCTAGAACCCTGACTAGAACCCAAAAATGTGATCATATTACTCCAGTACTAGCCTCCCTACACTGGCTTCCTGTCAAGGCAAGGGCTGATTTTGAGGTTTTACTGCTAACCCACAAAGCATTACATGGGCTTGCTCCTACCTATCTCTCTGATTTGGTCCTGTCGTACATACCTACACGTACGCTACGGTCACAAGACGCAGGCCTCCTAACAGCAAACAGCTGGAGGCAGGGCTTTCTCCTGTAGAGCTCCATTTTTATGGAATGGTCTGCCTACCCATGTGAGAGACGCAAACTTGGTCTCAACCTTTAAGTCTTTACTGAAGACTCATCTCTTCAGTGGGTCATATGAGTGAGTGTAGTCTGGCCCAGGAGTGTGAAGGTGAACGGAAAGGCTCTGGAGCAACGAACCGCCCTTGCTGTCTCTGCCTGGCCGGTTCCCCTCTTTCCACTGGGATTCTCTGCCTCTAACCCTATTACAGGGGCTGAGTCACTGGCTTACTCGTGCTCTTTCATGCTGTCCCTAGGAGGGGTGCGTCACATGAGTGGGTTGAGTCACTGATGTGATCTTCCTGTCTGGGTTGGCGCCCCCCCTTGGGTTGTGCCGTGGCGGAGATCTTTGTGGGCTATACTCGGCCTTGTCTCAGGATGGTAAGTTGGTGGTTGAAGATATCCCTCTAGTGGTGTGGGGGCTGTGCTTTGGCAAAGTGGGTGGGGTTATATCCTTCCTGTTTGGCCTTGCCTGGGGGTAACATCGGGTGGGGCCACAGTGTCTCCTGACCCCTTCTGTCTCAGCCTCCAGTATTTATGCTGCAGTAGTTTATGTGTCGGGGGGCTAGTGTCAGTTTGTTATATCTGGAGTAATTCTCCTGTCTTATCCGGTGTCCTGTGTGAATTTAAGTATGCTCTCTCTAATTCTCTCTTTCTTTCTCTCTTTGAGGACCTGAGCCGTAGAACCATGCCTCAGGACTACCTGGCATGATGACTCCTTGCTGTCCCCAGTCCAACTGGCCGTGCTGCTGCTCCAGTTTCAACTGTTCTGCCTGCGGCTATGGAATCCTGACCTGTTCACCGGACGTGCTACCTGTCCCAGACCTATTATTTGACCATGCTGGTCATCTATGAACATTTGAACATCTTGGCCATGTTCTGTTATAATCTCCACCCGGCAAAGCCAGAAGAGGACTGGCCACCCCTCATAGCCTGGTTCCTCTCTAGGTTTCTTCCTAGGTTTTGGCCTTTCTAAGTAGTTTTTCCTAGCCAACGTGCTTCAACACCTGCATTGCTTGCTGTTTTGGGTTTTAGGCTGGGTTTCTGTACAGCACTTTGAGATATCAGCTGATGTACGAAGGGCTATATAAATACATTTGATTTGATTGTCCAAATACTTTAGCAGCTCATGTTTGTTATATTCAGCTCATGTATGTTATTGTATGTTATTTTCATTAGTACTGGCTCTGGCAGCCAAAACAGCCTTATACTCCATCTGAACAAAAGGATTATCAATTCTGATACGGTTCTAGAAAGATAAAGGCCCTTAACTTTCATATCACATCAAAATAATTTCCCAAATGCTAAATATAGTTACTTTACACTGTTTTAACCGACTATCACAGGTACAGTCAACAGTATTTTTCAGTGACAACACGTTTCTGGTGCGGTTCTACGATTACATACAGGTGTTCAGAGGATGCTAGATAGGTTGTCCCTCTGTCTTGCTTCTTCCGTAAACACGTGCTGTAACATGGAGATGTTGCCGTGTGAGAACACTAACCCTAGCCCTATAAAAGGTGTGTATCAATTTAACCTTTTTTTTTATTTTTTATTATCTTTTGCTGATATGAAAGATAAGGTCCTTATGCTTCCAAAATCGTACCGCAAGTGATGCATGTTAATGTTCAGAACGAGCGTCGGGGCTCTTAACAAAACTCCCCCGGTACAGAAGACGCCTTCGTCCAATTACTCTTATGTGTAATGTAATGGAACAGATTAACAAAGTGGAACAAGGGCTAATGTAGAATATGTACAAGTAAGTATCCCATATTAGGTACTACTACTTGGATAGATAGGAGGCAGAGGTTGCAAGCACAGAGGTAGATACAGAATACTGTATGTTTGCAAGTCATTACAAGTCATTACTTGGCAGTGATTGTGCCACCCAAAGACACATTGTGAACAGACCGTGTGTGGAGCACCCTTTCTTCTCATAGGCAGTACTCAAATGAGTTGGACTTGTTGCTGTCATGTTGTTGAGTTGGGTCCCGATTCTCCTCCCTTTGCCCGAATTGTGTACTTGCTAACTCCCATGATGAGGAGTTGGCAAGTGCACACCATAAGAGAATTGGGATGTGGCCCTCATGTGCTCTATCAACCACCTATATGCCTATTCCTGTACTGAGGACTACAGCAACATTTCAATGAGGGAATTAAATTAAGCTGGCCCGGGTGGGTGGACATTGCACCGGGAGAAAAGTGATTGCTTTGAAAACCAGGTGGCCTCCCAGGCCAAGATGTAAATCGAAGATGGCGTAGCAGTCAGACGTATTTGTCCTGTCATGTCCCTTGTATATATCGTTTTACATATTTTTAGTCGCATATCCTTTAAAATATTTTGCTAAACCTCATCATCTAAATACTCTCCTGCAACCCGCCTCACCCAATGTGGCGTGGATCTGCTTTTTTTTCCTAAAGTATTTCTATTTACTTCAGATCTGGAATCTCTCAACTGAAGCTAGCCAGCTAACTACCAGATATCAGTCAGCAAACCATTGCCAGCGGTCATCAGCTAACCTTCAGCTCGGAAAGCTCTCGCCAGTTCGAACAACGTGACTCTAACCAGAGCATAACGGACCTGTTATTTTTATCCCCGGATTCCTACCGCAAACTGAACATTTTCATCTGGATCTTCACAACTAGCTAACCGCAATCCCGGATGATTACTCTTGGCTTTCCATCCCAGAGCAAGCACCTATTTAACTTGAAGCTAGCCCGGCCAGGGCTCCTGTGCTACCACCGAAGCCTACTCCAGGGCTACAATATCGGCATGCTAGCTACCTAGAGCTACTTGGAACCCTACTAATTCCACGACTGGTCTATCGACGTCACCGCAAGAGGCAAAAACAGACTTACCCCCATCGCGACGACGCCCCCCCCCAAAGGCTAACTTTCTAGCCCCTGCTACCTGCTTGCTTGCTAACCCGGTCTGCTAACTGCTAAACTGACGGGCCCTGGTCTGCTAACTGCTAGCTTGCCTGCCCGGTCTGCTAACTGCTAGCCCTTGCTAACTGCTTGCTTGCTAACCCGGCCTGCTAACTGCTAGCTTGCCCTGGTCTACTAGCTGCTAGCTTGTTTAACTCCGGCCTACTAACTGTTAGCTTGTTAGCCTGCTAACTGTCTGAATCGCCGTTTCCCCAGCCAGCCCAACCACTCACTGGACCCATATGTTCACTTGGCTACGCATGCCTCTCTCTAATATCAATATGCCTTGTCCATTACTGTCCTGGTTAGTGATTACTGTCTTATTTCACTGTAGAGCCTCTAGCCCTGCTCAATATGCCTCAACCAACCATGTTGTTCCACCTCCTACATATGCGATGACATCACCTAGTTTAAACATCTCTAGAGACTATATCTCTCTCTTCATCACTCAATGCCTAGGTTTACCTCCAATGTACTCACATCCTACCTTACCTTTGACTGTACACTATGCCTTGAATCTATGCTATCGTGCCCAGAAACCTGCTCCTTTTACTCTCTGTTCTGAACGTGCTAGACGGCCAGTTCGTACGGTCTTTAGCCGTACCCTTATCCTACTTCTCCTCTGTTCCTCTGGTGATGTGGAGGTTAATCCAGGTCCTGTAGTGCCTAGCTCCACTCCCACCCCCCAGGTGCTCTCATTTGTTGACTTCTGTAAGCGTAAAAGCCTTGGTTTCATGCATGTTAACATTAGAAGCCTACTCCCTAAGTTTGTTTTACTCACTGCTTTAGCACACTCTGCCAACCCAGATGTCTTAGCCGTGTCTGAATCCTGGCTCAGGAAAACCACCAAAAACCCTGAAATCTCCATTGCTAACTATAACGTTTCCCACCAAGATAGAACTGCCAAAGGGGGCGGTGTTGCAATCTACTACAAAGATAGAAAGTAATACAGAACTCTGCAGGCTAAGTCTGTGTACCCAAACAACTTGAGCTTCTACTTCTAAAAATTCACCTTTCCAGAAACAAGACTCTCACTGTTGCCGCTTGCTATAGACCTCCCTCTGCCCCCGGCTGTGCCCTCGATACTATATGTGAACTGATTGCCCCCCATCTATCTTCTGAGCTCGTGCTACTAGGTTACCTAAACTGGGACATGCTTAACACCCCGGCCATCCGACAAACTAAGCATGATGCCCTCAATCTCACATAAATTATCAATGAACCTACCAGGTACAACCCCAAATCAGTAAATACACTGCTGTCTGCTGTTTTCAATCAAGATCTCAGCGATCACTGCCTCATTGCCTGCATCCGTAATGGGTCTGCAACCAAATGACCACCCTGCATCACTGTCAAACGCTCCCTGAAACACTTCTGCGAGCAGGCCTTTCTAATCGACCTGGCCGGGGTATCCTGGAATGACATTGACCCCATCCCGTCAGTAGATGATGCCTGGCTATTCTTTAAAATTTAGAACTAGGAATAGATATAGTCCTTGGTTCACACCAGACCTGTCTGCCCTTGACCAGCACAAAAAGATCCTGTGGCGTTCTGCATTAGCATCGAATAGCCCTGTGATATGCAACTTTTCAGGGAAGTTAGGAACAAATATACACAGGCAGTTAGAAAAGCTAAGGCAAACTTTTTCAAACAGAAATTTGCATCCTGTAGTACTAACTCAAAAAAGTTCTGGGACACTGTAAAGTCCATGGAGAATAAGAGCACCTCCTCCCTGCTGCCCACTGCTCAGAGGCTAGAAAACACTGTCACCACCGATAAATCCACTATAATTGAGAATTTCAATAAGCATTTCTCTACGGCTGGCCATGCTTTCCACATGGCTACCCCTACCCCGGTCAACTGCCCGGAACCCTCCACAGCAACCCGCCCAAGCCCCCACCATTTCTCCTTTACACAAATCCAGATAGCCGATGTTCTGAAAGAGCTGCAAAATCTGGACCCCTACAAATCAGCCGGGAAATTGTTGCAACCCCTATTACTAGCCTGTTCAACCTCTCTTTCGTATCGTCTGAGATTCCCAAAGATTGGAAAGCTGCCGCGGTCATCCCCCTCTTCAAAGGGTGTGACACTCTAGACCCAAACTGCTACAGATCTATATCTATCCTACCCTGTCTTTCTAAGGTCTTCGAAAGCCAAGTTAACAAACAGATTACTGACCATTTCAAATCCCACCATACCTTCTCCGCTATGCAATCTGGTTTCAGAGCTGGTCAAGGGTGCACCTCAGCTACGCTCAAGGTTCTAAACGACATCATAACCGCCATCGATAAGAGACATTACTGTGCAGCCATATTCATCGACCTGGCCAAGGCTTTCGACTCTGTCAATCACACCATTCTTATTGGCAGAATCAACAGCCTTGGTTTCTCAAATGATTGCCTCTCCTGGTTTACCAACTACTTCTCTGATAGAGTTCAGTGTGTCAAATCGGAGGGCCTGTTGTCTGGAAAAAGAACACCTGTCTGTACGAGGTCCCGCAGTTGACAGTGCATGTCAAAGCAAAAACCAAGCCATGAGGTCAAAGGAATTGTCCGTAGAGGTCAGAGACAGGATTGTGTCGAGGAACAGATCTGGGGAAGGGTAGCAAAAAAATTCTGCCGCATTGAAGGTCCCCAAGAACACAGTGGCCTCCATCATTCTTCAATGTAAGAAGTTTGGAACCACCAAGACTCTTCCTAGAGCTAGCCGCCCGGCCAAACTGGTCAATCGGGGGAGAAGGGCCTTGGTCATGGAGGTGACCAAGAACCTTATGGTCCCTCTGACAAAGCTCCTCTGTGGAGATGGGAGAACCTTCCTGAAGGACAACCATCTCTGCAGCAATTCACCTATCAGGCCTTTATGGTAGTGGCAAGACGGAAGCCACTCCTTAGTAAAAGGCACATAACAACCCGCTTGGATTTTGCCAAAAGGCACCTAAAGACTGACCATGAGAAACAAGATTCTTTGGTCTGAAGAAACCAAGATTGAACTCTTTGAACTGAATGCCAAGCGTCACGTCTGGAGGAAACCTAGAACCATCCCTATCGTGATGCATGGTGGTGGCAGCATCATGTTGTGGGGATGTTTTTGGCGGAAGGGACTGGGATACTAGTCGGGGTCGAGGGAAAGGTGAACGAAGCAAAGTGCAGAGAGATCCTTGATGAAAACCTGCTATAGAGCACTCAGGACCTCAGACTGGGGCGAAGGTTCACCTTTCAACAGGACAACGACCCTAAACACACAGCCTAGACAATGCAGGAGTGGGCTCGGGACAAGTCTCTGAATGTCCTTAAGTGGCCCCGCAAGAGCCCGGATTGAACCCGATCAAACAGCTCTGGAGAGACCAGAAAATAGCTGTGCAGCAACACTCCCCATCCAACTTGACAAAGCTTGAGAGGATCTGCAGAGAAGAATGGGAGACACTCCCAAATATACAGTGCCTTGCAAAAGTATTCATCCCCCTTGGCTTTTTCCCTATTTTGTTGCATTACAACCTGTAATTTAAATGGATTTTAATTTGGATTTTATGTAACGGACATACACAAAATAGTCCAAATTGGTGAAGTGAAAAGAAAACAATAACTTGTTTAAATAAGATCTGGTGCCACCAATTACCTTCAAAAGTCACATAATTAGTTAAATAAAGTCCACCTGTGTGCAATCTAAGTGTCATATGATCTGTCACATGATAGCAGTATATATAAAGCAAGGGTCACCACCAAGCAAGCGACACCATGAAGACCAAGGAGCTCTCCAAACAGGTAAGGGACAAAGTTGTGGAGAAGTACAGATCAGGGTTGGGATATAAAAAAACATCAGAAACTTTGAACATCTCACGGGGCACCATTAAATCCATTATAAAAAATGTAATGAATTTGGCACCACAACAAACATGCCAAGAGAGGGCCGCCCATCAAAACTCACGGACAAGGCAAGGAGGGCATCAATCAGAGAGCCAACAAAGTGACCAAAGATAACCTTGAAGAGGCTGCAAAGCTCCACAGGGGAGATTGGAGTATCTGTCCATAGGACCACTTTAAGCAGTACACTCCACAGAGCTGAGCTTACGGAAGAGTGGCCAGAAAAAAGCCATTGCTTAAAGAAGTCCCTTCCGCCACCCTTGTGCGGTCCCAGTGTTGATGATCAGCGGGATGGAGATGTTTCCTACCCTCACCACCTGGGGGCGGCCCGTCAGGAATTCCAGTACCCAGATGCACAATCCAGGGTCGAGACCCAGCTTAATGACGAGTTGAGGGTACTATGGTGTTAAATACTGAGCTGTAGTCGATGAACAGCATTCTTACATAAGTATCCCTCTCGTCCAGATGGGTTAGGGCAGTGTGCAGTGTGATTGTGATTGCGTCGTCTGTGGACCTATTGGGGTGGTAAGCAAATTGGAGTGGGTCTAGGGTGTCAGGTAGGGTGGAGGTGATATGGTCCTTGACTAGTCTCTCAAAGCATTTAATGATGACGGAAGTGAGAGCTACGGGGAGGCGATCGTCATTTAGCTCAGTTACCTCAACTTTCTTGGGAACAGGATTGTTTGTTTTACCTTTATATAACTAGGCAAGTCAGTTAAGAACAAATTCTTATTTTCAATGACGGCCTAGGAACAGTGGGTTAACTGCTTTGTTCAGGGGCAGAACGACAGATTTGTACCTTGTCAGCTCGGGATTCAATTTAGCAACCTTTCTGTTACTGGCCCAACGCTCTAACAATTGTGGCCCTCTTGAAGCATGTGGGAACAGCAGACTGGGATAAGGATTGATTGAATATGCCCGTAAACACACCAGTCAGCTGGTCTGCGCATGCGCCGAGGACACGGCTAGGGATGCCGTCTGGGCCGGCAGCTTTGCGAGGGTTAGCACGTTTAAATGTTTTACTCACGTTGGCCGCAGGGTTTGGTAGCGGGCCGTGTCGGTGGCACTGTATTGTCCTCAAAGCGGGCAAAAAAGTGATTTAGTCTGCCTTGGAGCAAGACATCCTGGTCAGTGACAGGGCTGGTTCTTTTTGTAATCCGTGATTGACTGTAGACCTTGCCACATACCTCTTGTGTCTGAGCCGTTGAATTGCGACTCTACTTTGTCTCTATACTGACGCTTAGCTTGTTTGATTGCCTTGCGGAGGGAATAGCTACACTGTTTGTATTCGGTCATATTTGTATTCGGTCAACTTAAAGGCACTGGAGATGTTTTGCCTTGAAGAATGGGCAAAAATCCCAGTGGCTAGATGTGCCAAGCTTATAGAGACATACACCAAGAGACTTGCAGCTGTAATTGCTGCAAAAGGTGGCTCTACAAAGTATTGACTTTGGGGGGGTGAATAGTTATGCTCGGTCAAGTGTTAGTTTTTTTTGTCTTGTTTGTTTCACAATAAAAATATTTTGCATCTTCAAAATGGTAGGTATGTTGTGTATATCAAATGATACAAACCCCACAAATCTATTTTAATTCCATGTTGTAAGGCAACAAAATAGGAAAAATTCCAAATGTGCTATTTCTGTTTTTAATTTGCAAACATTTCTAAAATCCCTGTTTTTGCTTTGTCTTTATGGGGTATTGTGTGTAGATTGATTAAGGGAAAAAATTATTTAATCAATTTTAGAATAAGGCTGTAATGTAATAAATGTGGAAAAAGTCAAGGAGTCTGAATACTTTCTGAAGGCACTGTATACTTTGAAATAAAACCTTTTTCTGGCACCAAAATTGATTTTAACAAACAAATTGGTCCCCCAAAAACTGTGGCCCTCAGTTGAATTTTGAAATCCCCATGTGGCCCTTGAGCTAGGGCCTAGAGGTTGTTCTCGTCTAGGGCCTAGGGGTTGTTTCTAGACAAGGCTGATGAAATGGTTCAGCCAGCACCAGCATTTCACATTTGCTGCCTTTCTCAATTGATTCTGGTAAAAATGTTGGAAAAAGGAAACATATCCCATCCTCACCTGTACTGGTTCTTCATCCACTTTGACCTGTCCAGCAATTTCCATCATGTCCAGGGCCAGGTGGCAGATAGACTGAGCGTGGTGGGTACATGGTTCTGGCAGCCCACTGACCGTCATGTACTTATCACCCACTGTCTCCACCTGTAGAAAGAGAGATATTTTGGTCGCTAGGCAGAACATTATATCAGAAAATGCTGTGTGGCGTAAGTGGTTATATATTAAAGGGACGTGAGGTCTAGACAACTGTCATTTTTAATACTTTATATCACTCACTGTTTCCATCTATAGGTAGATGCAGATCTTGATATCACACAATATTATTTCCCCTATAAATCCTTATGCTGAAAAGGATATTTGGCTTTCAATGGTTCATCAAACTATAAAGTGCCACACAAACCATAAAATAAATCTCTAACCAATCCATTGGGATATACAGGTAACTGACAAAATTAAAGGAAACACTTGAGTAAATGATACATAGTACTTGTATATTGAAAGGAAGTGCTTCCACACAAGTGTGGTTCCTGACTTAATTAAGCAATTAAAACATCCCATCATGCTTAGGGTCATGTATAAAATGCCTAGTTACCCATTATTCTGGCTACCATGGTTGGAATAATAAATCTCAGTGACAATGAAAGAAAGATCTCAAAGGAGCATAGGGGGTTAAAGGGTGTGTGTGTTTTATATATATATATACACACACACACACAAACACACACACACACACACACACACACACACACACACACACACACACACACACACACACACACACACACGTTTACCCCCTACGTCTACATTATAGAATAATAGTGAAGACATCAAAACTATGATTTAAATTTTAACAAGGAAGTCAGTTAACAAATTCTTATTTTCAATGACAGCCTACTGGGGAACAGTGGGTTAACTGCCTTGTTCAGGGGAAGAACAACCTATTTTTACATTGTCAGCAATCCAGCAACCTTTCAGTTACCAACACTCTAACTACTAGGCTACATGACGTAGTTACTACATGATTCCCATGTGTTATTTCATAGTTTTGATGTCTTCACTATTATTCTACAATGTAGTAAATAGCTTAAAAATAATTTATAAACCTGGAATCTGTAGGTGTCCAAACTTTTTACTGGTACTGTATACATTGCATTTGGAAAGTATTCAAACCCCTTGACTTTTTCCACATTTTGTTACGTTACAGCCTTATTCTAAAATGGATTAAATACATGTTTTATTATAGGGTATTGCTACACACAATACCGCATAATGACAAAGCAAAAAAATACGGAAACATGATATTTACATAAGTATTCAGACCCTTTACTCAGGACTTTGTTGAAGCACCTTTGGCAGTGATTACAACCTCAAGTCTTCTTGGGTATAACGCTACAAGCTTGGCACACCTGTATTTGGGGAGTTTCTTCCATTCTTCTCTGCAGATCCTCTCAAGCTCTGTCAGGTTGGATGGGGAGCATCGTTGCACAGCTATTTTCAGGTGTTTCCAGAGATGTTCAATTGGATTCAAGTCCGGGCTCTGGCTGGACTACTCAATGACATTCAGAGACTTGTCCCGAAGCCACTCCTGCGTTGTCTTGGCTGTGTGCTTAGGGCCATTGTCCCTTTGGAAGGTCAACATTAACCCCAGTCTGAGTACTCTGGAGCAGGCTTTCATCAAGGATCTCCCTGTACTTTTCTCTGTTCATCTTTCGCTCGATCCTGAGTAGTCTCCCGGTCCCTCCTGCTGAAAAAAATCCCCAGGGCATGATACTGCAACCACTATTCTTCACCATAGGGATGGTGGAAGGTTTTCTCCAGACGTGATGCTTGGCGTTCAGGCCAAAGCGTTCAATCTTGGTTTCATCAGATCAGAGAATCTGAGAGTCCTTCAGGTGCCTTTTGGAAAACTCCAAGCAGGCTGTCATGTGCCTTTTACTGAGGAGTGGCTTCAGTCTGGCCACTACCGTAAAGGTCTTATTGGTGGAGTGCTGCAGAGATGGTTGCCCTTCAGGAAGGTTCTCCCATCTCCAAAGAGAAACTGGAGCTCTTTCAGAGTGACCATAGGGTTCTTGGTCACCTTCCTGACCAAGGCCCTTCTCCCCATATTGCATTTTTTTTCCCCCCCACCAGATCTGTGCCTCAACACAATCCTGTCTCAGACCTCTATGGACAATTCCTTTGACCTCATGGCTTGGTTTTTGCTCTGACATGCACTGTCAACTGTGGGAACGTATATAGACAGGTGTGTGTCTTTCCAAATCATGTCCAACCATTTGAATTTACCACAGGCGGACTCCACTCCAAGTTTGAGAAACATCTCAAGGATGATCAATGGTAACAGGATGCACCTATGCTCAATTTCGAGTCTCATAGCAAAGGGTATGAATACTTATCTAAATAAGGTATCTGTTTTTTATGTTTCAAACATTTGCAAGAATTTCTAAAAACCTGTTTTTGCTTTGTCATTATGGGGTATGGTGTGTAGATTGATGAATAAAATGATTTAATCAATTTTAGAATAAGGCTAACATAGCAAAATGTGTAAAAAAAAAGGGGTCTGAATACTTTCTGAATGCACAGTGTGTACATACATACAAACATACATACATACATGAATACATACATACATACTATACCAGTCAAAAATTTGGACACACCTACTCCTTCCAGTGTTATTCTTTATTTTTTTACTATTTTCTATGAAATCATGTAATAACCAAAAAAAAAGTGTTAAACAAATCCAAATATATGTTATATTTGAGATTCTTCAAATAGCCACCCTTTGCCTTGATGACAGCGTTGCACCTCTTGGCATTCTCTCAACCAGCTTCATTCCAGTAGTCACCTGGAATGCATTTCAATGAACAGGTGTGCCTTGTTAAAAGTTCATTTGTGGAATTTCTTTCCTTCTTAATGTGTTTGAGCCAATCAGTTGTGTTGTGACAAGGTAGGGGTGGTATACAGAAGATAGCCCTTTTTGGTAAAATACCAAGTCCCTATTATAGCAAGAAAAGCTCAAATAAGCAAAGAGAAATGACAGGCCATCATTGCTTTAAGACATGAAGGTCAGTCAATACGGAAAATGTCAAGAACTTTCAAAGTTTCTTCAAGTGCAGTCGCAAAAACCATCAAGCTCTCTGATGAAACTGGCTCTCAAGAGGACTGCCACAGGAAAGGAAGACCCAGAGTTACCTCTGCTGCAGAGGATACGTTCATTAGAGTTACCAGCCTCAGATTGCAACCCAAATAAATGCGTCACAGAGTTCAAGTAACAGACTCTTATCAACATCAACTATTCAGAGGAGACCACGTGAATCAGGCCTTAATGGTCGAATTGCTGCAAAGAAACCACTACTAAAAGGACACCAATAATAAGAAGAGACTTGCTTGGGCCAAGAAACACAAGCAGTGGACATTAGACCAGTGGAAATCTGTCCTTTGGTCTGATGAGTCCAAATGTAAAACATTTGGTTCCATCCGCCGTATCTGTGTGAGATGCAGAGTAGGTGAACGGATGATCTCCGCATCTGTGGTTTCCACCGTGAAGCAAGGAGCAAGTGTGATGTGTGGGGCTGCTTTGCTGGTGACACTGATCTGTGATTTATTTAGAATTCAAGGGACACTTAACCATCATTTGCGCTTAGTGGGACTATCATTTGTTTTCAACAGAACAATGACCCAACACACCTCCAGGCTGTGTAAAAGCTATTTGACCAAGAAGGAGAGTGATTTTGCCTGTGTTCCGCTCCATTCCATTTATTGTTTATCATGAAAAACTGCCCAGTCCTTATTCAGGCTGGTATGGCCGTAAGCGATGGAATGAGAGTCGGATAGACTATTTCAAGTTCATGTAACTCAATAAAAAACATTGAGGAACTATAATTATCTGATCTCAGAACTGTGCTAGTCTTTGGAATGGGTTCAGTTGGTAGAACATGGCAGACAAGGATACCCATAACATGATGCAGCCACCACCATGCTTAAAAATATAAAGACTGGTACACAGTGATGTGTTGTGCCGGATTTGCACCAAAGATAACCACTCTGTATTCAGGACAAAAAGTTCATTTCTTTGCCACATTTTTAGAAGTACTACTTAAGTGCCTTGTTGCAAACAGGATGCATATATTGGAATATTTTTTATTCTGTACATGCTTCCTTCTTTTCACTCTGTCATTTAGGTTAGTACTGTGAGGTAACTACAATGCTGTTGATCCATCCTCAGTTCTCATATCACAATCATTAATCTCTAACTGTTTTAAAATAACCATTGGCGTCATTGTGAAATACCAGCGAGGTTAGGAAGGACGTGTGTATTTTTGTAGACTGGGTGTATTGATACACCATCTAATGTATAATTAATAACTTCACCATGCTCAAAGGAATATTCAATGTCTGCTTTATGTTTTACCCATCTACCAATAGTTCCCCTTCTTTGAGAGGCATTGAGAGGCCCTGAACTTTGTGGCTGAAATTCACTGCTCGACTGAGGGACCTTACAGATAATTGTATGTCTGGGCTACAGAGACGAGGCAGTCATTCACAAATCATGTTAAACACTATTATTGCACACTTAGTGAGTCCATGCAACTTATGTGACTTGCTAAGTAAATGTTTACTCCTGAACTTATTTAGGCTTGGCTTTACAAATGAGTTGAATACTTATTGACGCAAGACATTTCAGCTTTTCATTTTTTATTAATTTGTAAAAAGTTATAAAAACATAATTTCACCTTGACATTATGGGGTATTGCGTGCAGGCCAGTGACAAAACAAATCTAAATCGAATCCAATTCAAATTCAGGCTGTAAAACAACAAAGTGTGGAAAAAGTTAAGGGGTGTGAATACTTTCTGAAGGCACTGTATATATCTCTCAAACCAATAAACCACTTATGGGAGATTCTGGAGTGGTGCCTGAGACAGCATTTTCCACCACCATCAAATCATGGAATTTCTCATGGAAGAATAGTGTCGCATCCCCCCAATAGAATTCCAGACACTTGTAGAATCTATGCCAAAGTGCATTGAAGCTGTTTGGCAACTCGTGGCGGCCCAACACCCTATTAAAACACTTTATGATGGTGTTTCCTTATTTTGGCAAACAGTATGTTAGTGGGTATTTGTGGATATTTGTGTTAAAGGAATGTGAGTTTCTTAAAATAATACTACACTCATTATTGTAATATTTTTGTGAGCCCACTGTTAATGCAATCCTCAAGTGTGTATGTCAATAGTCAAGTTGTCAAGATGAAGCCCTTTCAGTACTGTCGTAACCTGGTATATTTATGTTTACCAATAGATGGCGGCATTGACTCAAGACGGGGGTTTGCTTTCCGCTATCATATATAACCATGCTTGAGAAAGCCTCAGGTAGTTTAGTCTAGGTGCATTACAGGCTGACTACACCACTCGCGTCACGTGCATGAGCTTTGCAAAATAAATGTAAACATACATGTTATTTAATTTTAACCCACACTGCTCGTGCGCGCCAACGAGCATCTGCGTTGCCAAGCGTTAAAATAGAAGTCAGTTCGATTTGTATCACAGATCGTGCTGCAAGTCCTGCCTCTCCCATCTCCTCATTGGTTTATAGAAGCAGGTACCCACGTGCCATCTCCTCATTGGTTATACCCACGTGGTGATTGAAAGACAAACTGTTTTGCCGGTTGTAGTGGTAATACTATTAAAGTGTAGCTGACATTCACCACATAAGTTAAAATATGAAAAGGCCTGAAAGGACGAGAGATGACTAGAAACGATTCGGTTGGCCGTTTTATGTGTGGATCAATTGTCGGAGTAGAGGACCTTGTTCATTTCAGTTAAAATAACAACTCAATGTTTATATCCCAGGACAAATTAGCTAGCAACAGCAAGCTAGCTAAATAGGCCAAATTAGCTAGCAAGTGCAAGCTAACTAGCTAAATTGCCATTCATGTTTAATGCGTTTCGACCTGTCCCCAAATTAATGTCATTAGTTCAGAGTTTTGATATTTTAACCTGCGTGTCGTGATCGCGTTTGGTGTAGGGGGACAAAATACATTTGCGCACAATGGCACACGCGCACAGCCGGTTTGGATTCCGTGTAAACCGAGAGACCACTGTTAAACTCAAAACGTACACAGGGGAGAAGACCACTGTGATTGGAGTTGCTGATGTTCGAGTGGAATATCATGGACAAAAGAAAAGTCTGCCTCTACTAGTGGAAGGTACTGGCTCCAGCGAACTAGTGAGAGTGGTTTGAGGAAATACAATTGAACTGGGATGAAATCAAACATGTCACCGCAGAGACATTGACACTGCTTCAGGTGCTTTCAAATCATGAGTGTGTTTTCAAAGAAGAGCTATGGATATTGAAAGTTGTCCAAGCTACCATTCATGTTGCTGCAGATGCTACTCCCAGATTCTATAGGCCAAGATCAGTTCCATATGCCATGAAGCCTAAAATGGATGTGGAAATTGACAGACACTTAGCAGTGTGACAGACACTTAGCTTCCGCACCAGCTATCTTCCCAAGAACCATGGAGGGAGTTCTGCAGGAGATACCCATGGTAGCAGTTTACCTCAACATTCTTGTCACGTAGGAGAAGCATCTCAGTAACTTGAGTAAAGTTTTGAGGATGGAGGAGGCTGTTCTCCGGCTGAAGAGGAGCAAGTGTACACTGTTAGCTAATGAAGTGCAGTACCTGGGTCACAAGGTGGACGCCAAGAGGTTACACACAGTCAAAGCTAAAGTGAGGGCTGTCATGGAAGCTCCAGCTCCGAAAAGCGTTACGGAGCTGAAAGCCTATCTAGGCTTACTGAGCTATTACAATCGCTTCCTCCCTAACCTCTCTACCCTCTATAGCTCCACTGAATCAACTGTTATGGAAGGATGTGGCCTGGAAATGGTCAGAAATACAGGAAGAAGCTTTTGCAAAGTCAAAGGTATTACTGCAATCAGCAGAAGTGCTGGTGCACTACTCAGCAGACAGAGATCTTATCGTGCAACGACTCATCGTATGGTGTGGGTGCGGAGCTATCACACTGGATGGAGAAAGGTTTCTCTGCACCAATCAGGTTCATGTCAATAACATTGTCGCCAGCGGAGAAAAAGTACTCCCAGCTGGACAAGGAAGGACTGGCTGTCATATTCAGAATACAGAGATCCCACAAGTACTTATACGGGACAACATTCACTATTGTGACCGACCATAAGCCTCTGATCTCTCTGTTCCATGAACAAAAGCCAGTACCACAAATGGTCTCTTTAAGAGTTCAACATTGGGCTGTGTGGCTCAGGGCCTACGAGTACAGAATAATTTACAAGCCAAGTAGATACCATGGGAATGCTGATGCTCTGAGTAGGCTGCCTATTCCAGAAAGCGTCGCTCAGGAAGGAGAAAATTGCCAAGTCTTGATGATCAACGTGTTAGAAGATCCAACTGTTAACACAGCACAAATCAGGAAATGGACTTCAAAGGATGTGAAGTTATCACAAGTGCATGAATTTCTCCTGAAAGCATGGCCTAACGTGACAGAGCCTCAGATCATGCCTTACTACGCTCGCCGCTTGGCCTTGAGTATTTGAGATGGGTGTGTTCTGTGGGCTTCAAGAATAGTTATGCCACCACAAGAGTGGGGTATGTTACTGAAGTTGTTGCACCAGGCGCTTTCAGGTATGTTGAGAATGAAAGGCCTAGCGAGGTCCTACGTCTGGTGGCCAAAGGTGGTCCAGGATGTGGAAAATGAGGTTAGCCGGTGTGCAGATTGTCAGAGTAACAGGAAGTCACCCCCCTCCACCACGCCATTACATCCATGGAAATGGCCAGAAAAACCATGGACATGATTACATGTGGACTACGCTGGACCTTTCCTAGGAAAAATGTTTCTTGTGCTGATTGAATAAGAATCAAAGTGGATGGATGTCTACCCCATGAACACGTCGACATCACAGGCTACGGTTGAGAAGTTGAGACAAAGCTTCAGTGTCATGGGATTGCCTCATGTTGGTTAGCGACAATGCTACTTGTTTCACAAGCACTGTTTAATGAAAAAAAATGGAATTCAGCATGTAACGTCAGCCCTTTTCACCCATCTTCAAACGGATTAGCAGAACGTGCGTTTCAGACCTTGAAGGAGGGGATGAGGAAGATGCAAGGGGGCAGCATTGAAAGGTGTCAAGATTTGTGTTTAGCTACAGGATCTCTCAAGCTACAACTGGGTTGTCACCTGCAGAAATGCTGATGTCAAGGAGGTTAAGGTCAACCTTTTATCTCACCAGGCCAGACCTGAAAGGGCCAGACCTGAAAGTGAAAATACAACAAAAGCAATTTAATCAAAAATAGAAACATGACAGAGCCAAACTCAGAAGTTTCTCATGTCTACACAAGAAACTATGGGTTTGGTCCTAAATGGATTCCAGCTACAATATAGGATTGCTCAGGACCAGTACCCTATACTGTGATCATCGGAAGTGGACAAAGACAAGGGGACACATGGATCAGATCCGAGCTCGAATTCCAGTTCCATCCGTGGACATGGATCAATGCTGAAACGAGCAGGACAGAACATTGGAACGTTCCCTTGAGTTGCAGTTGGACAAACAGACCAAGGCTCAACTTCCTGAGACCACCAATCCGGGACGACCTCCTCCTGTGAAGTCTCCACAAAATGACTTTTTCACAATCAAGGGGTGAAGTGCTGGTGGCACTAGCTACACCACCTCAGAGACACTCTATTAGAGAGACAGACTATTTCAGATCCTAAGGGAGATCATGTTCAGGAAAACATGTAAAAATAGCATGTGATTTGTTATGAGAAAATTGGCAGCTTTAGCTCAGAAAGGAATTGTGTTATTAGCTTTAAAGAGTGGAATGTAGTAACCTGGTATATTTGTTTACCAATAGATGGCAGTATTGACTCAAGACGGGGGTTTGCGTTCCGCTATCGGTAGCCGTTTTCTGTCTGCCATATAACCATGCTTGAGAGAACCCCCGGTAGCTTACAGGTGAGCTTATAGCTCACCAGGTGTATTAGGGAATGTTATTCTAAGTTACCATTAAATACTTAAACGTACTTACATGTCTGGCGTCAATCTAAGAAGCCTCTTTAGATACTACAAGTACAGAGCAAAAACTATTATGATAGTGCAATTTGCAGTAGTATTTCTTTAAGACACTACCCTTTTGGCCTCATCTAGCCCAACTCAGACCCCTTCAGAAGCGGACCATGATAATGGCAGTTATTTTAACAAATGCCCTGCAGTTGAAACATCTCTACTTAAACACTTATGCCAGTTTATAGACAATCAAGGCTCTTCGGAGCCAGTTGATAACTTAGACCACCTAGTCATTGAGGATGGTAGTGTACATTTGACTTATTTTGGTGACCCAGTGCTGAAGTACTTCCCTTGGATGTAGTAAGGTTTGTTTGACTTCTTAAAGTGCATTCTTGTCTGAAAGCCTAAAGTGCCCTAGTGATGACGAATATAAAATCTTGCTCGATAACACGTTTACCCAGTGAGGCTATTGAATAGAGAAACATCCAAATGAATCAATTCTACAGTGCATCACACTTGTGACAATACGACATTCAAAAAAGTTTTAATTGATTATCTATTAAAGGAGCAAGGGGTGGGGCTGGAGAAATGCAACCACTTTCAAACTCATGGACAGGGCTATGGATACAAGGACTGACTATCCATTATAGAAACATTATAGTTTTAACCATGTTTTAACGCTATACAGTATTTTTCCCACATTTACATTGTTTGTAAACAAAGGAGTAAAACAAGCTTATATTTTGGATTCTAATGGGGTACGACAGAGGAATCTGTAAGTTAAATTCTTCAAGAATCAATGGGTGTATATACCATTTAATACAATCTAAAAATGGATGCAGAACTGCAGATTGCCCTTTTTATTTGATATAATACTGTATACCAAAGATTTAGATGAGATTCCGATTAATCTCAACCAATCATTCTGCAACAAACTGAAGCTTAAAATTGACTTGATTTACATAATGAAAGCATATCTTTAATGTAAATGTTTATAGAACATACCATTTTTCAAACAGCTTGGCTTTTATACTGTAAAGTCTTGACATTCAAAAAATGTACATTGTTTAGTAGCCCGTAGCTACAATTTCCTTTCGAAATCGAATTAACATAAAAAAACTCCATCACAATCCTTCTGTTTAAGCATGAGACCTTTTTTTTTCTCTCATGGGCTGCGTCTCAATCCACAACATTTGCCAATATTGCTCTTCCACATCTGGGGTGAAAGGTGACAGAGCTAGACAGTGTTTATCAGACCATAAGACATCCCGAAAATCCGTACTCTCACACAAACGTCTGTAGCATCTGAATGGTTTGGGCTACACACTAAAATGACACCTCTGTGGAAAGCTTAGACTCTCAAACACAATGTTGTTCTCTAGGACGCACACAAGACTCGTCTGAAGGTCCCTGGTACCAGTAAAAAAATATATACAGTTGAGGTCGGAAGTTTACACTGTAGCCAAATACATTTAAACTCAGTTTTTCACAATTCCTGACATTTAATCAGAGTAAAAATTCCCTGTTTTAGGTCAGTTAGGATCACCACTTTTATTTTAAGAATGTGAAAATGTCAGAATAATAGTAGAGTGATTTATTTCACCTTCTATTTCTTTCATCACATTCCCAGTGGGACAGAGGTTTAGATATACTCAAATTAGTATTTGGTAGCATTGCCTTTAAATTGTTTAACTTGGGTCAAACATATTGGGTAGTCTTCCACAAGCTTCCCACAATAAGTTGGGTGAATTTTGGCCCATTCTTCCTGACAGAGCTGGTTTAACTGAGTCAGGTTTGTAGGTCTCCTTGCTCGCACACACTTTTTCAGTTCTGCCAACAAATTTTCTATAGGATTGAGGTCAGGGCTTTGTGATGGCCACTCCAATAGATTGACTTTGTTGTCCTTAAGCCATTTTCGCACAGCTTTGAAGTATGCATGGGGTCATTGTCCATTTGGAAGAACCATTTGCGACTAAACTTTAACTTCCTGACTGCACCAGTCCCTCCTGCAGAAAATCAGCCCCACAACATGATGCTGCCACCCCCGTGCTTCATGGTTCGGATGGTGTTCTTCAGCTTGCAAGTCTCCCCCTTTTTCCTCCAAACATAACGATGGCCATTATGGCCAAAGCGTTCTATTGTTGTTTCATCAGACCAGAGGACATTTCTCCAAAAAGTATGATATTTGTGCCCATGTGCAGTTGCAAACTGTAGTCTGGCTTTTTTATGGCGGTTTTGGAGCAGTGGCTTCTTCCTTGCTGAGAGGCCTTTCAGGTTATAGGACTCGTTTTTCTGTGGATATTTCCTCCTGAATCTTCACAATGTCCTTTGCTGTTGTTCTGGGATTGATTTGCACTTTTCGCACCAAAGTACGTTCATCTCTAGGAGACAGAACGCGTCTTCTTCTTGAGGGGTATGACGGCTGCTTGGTCCCATGGTATTTATACTGGCTTACTATTGTTTGTACAGATGAACGTGGTACCTTTGGGCATTTGGAAATTGCTCCCAAGGATGAACCAGACTTGTGGAGGTCTACAATTCTTGGCGGATTTCTTTTGATTTTCCCATGATGTCAAGCAAAAGAGGCACTGAGTTTGGAGGTAGGCCTTGAAATACATCCACAGGTAAACCTCCAATTGACTCAAATGATGTCAATTAGCCTATCAGAAGCTTCTAAAGCCATGACATAATTTTCTGGAATTTCCAAGCTGTTTAAAGGCACAGTCAACTTAGTGTATGTAAACTTCTGACCCACTGGAATCGTGATACAGTGAATTATAAGTGAAGTAATCTGTCAGCAAACAATTGTTGGAAAAATTACTTGTGTCATGCACAAAGTAGATGTCCTAACCGACTTGTCAAAACTATAGTTTGTTAACAAGCAGAAGCTAGCCAGAAGCTAACCAGATGCTAGCCAGAAGCTAACAAGAAGCTAGCGAGAAGCTAGCCTGAAGCTAACCAGAAGCTAATCAGAAGCTAGTCAGAAGCTAGTTAGCTTCTTTACTGGCTAATCGTTAGTATTCAGCTAATCACGGTTTGTGGTCATCAGCTATCCTTTTGCTCGAAAATCTATCTTTTGTACGGCACGGCTCAGACCAGAACATACCGGACCTATTTTTCTCTCCATGTTCAACTGCAATCTCTGGACATTTATACCTGGATCTCGCAGCTAGCTAGCTGCTATCTGTGTGACTATCGGCTTACGTCGATTCCGGAGCGAACATCAATTATACCGGAGCTAGCCAGCTGAAGAGTTCCATCAGTCACTCCTGGGCTACAATCACCTATCCGGACCCGTTTTACTGCCAACGCGGAGCCCCACCGGGCCTTCACAACTGGAATACCGACGTTATCTGCCCGAGGGAGCAGAACGCCCAACTGCGGTCCGCTAATCGTTAGCTGTCTTATCGGCTGCTATCTGTATAGACCTATCGGACAATTTTATTATTATTTTATTATTATTATTATTTATTTTTCTTGGGCCTCTATAACTATATCTATTTTTTATTTATTTTATTTTGCGAATTGGATTGATCCCCTCTACCACACGGAACCCCACTAATCCTACCGACGGAAACGCACGAGGTGGCTAAAAACAGACCTCCATCCTATGCTAGCTTGCTACCGATGGCCCGGCTAGCTGTCTGAATCCCAACCAACCTCACTACTCACTGGACCCTTTTGATCACTCGACTAAGCATGCCTATCCTTAATGTCAATATGCCTTGTCCATTGCTGTTCTGGTTAGTGTTTATTGGCTTATTTCACTGTAGAGCCTCTAGTCCTGCTCACTATACCTTATCCAACCTATTAGTTCCACCACCCACACATGCGATGACATCTCCTGGCTTCAATTATGTTTCTAGAGACAATATCTCTCTCATCATCACTCAATACCTAGGTTTACCTCCACTGTATTCACATCCTACCATACCTTTGTCTGTACATTATACCTTGAAGCTATTTTATAGCCCCCAGAAACCTCATTTTACTCTCTGTTCCAGACGTTCTAGACGACCAATTCTCATTGCTTTTAGCCGTACCCTTATCCTACTCCTCCTGTTTTTCTCTGGTGATGTAGAGGTGAATCCAGGCCCTGCAGTGCCTAGCTCCACTCCTATTCCCCAGGCGCTCTCTTTTGATGACTTCTGTAACCGTAATAGCCTTGGTTTCATGCATGTTAACATTAGAAGCCTCCTCCCTAAGTTAGTTTTATTCACTGCTTTAGCATACTCTGCCAACCCGGATGGTCTAGCTGTGTCTGAATCCTGGCTTTGGATTTTCATCCCAAACTACAACATTTTCAGACAAGATAGAACTGCCAAAGGGGGCAGTGTTGCAATCCACTGCAAAGATAGCCTGCAGAGTTCTGTCCTACTTTCCAGGTGTGTACCCAAACAATTTGAACTTCTACTTTTAAAAATACACCACTCTAAAAACAAGTCTCTCACCGTTGCCGCCTGCTATAGACCACCCTCTGCCCCCAGCTGTGCTCTGGACACCATATGTGAACTGATTTCCCCCATCTATCTTCAGAGCTTGTGCTGCTAGGCGACCTAAACTGGAACATGCTTAACACCCCAGCCATCCTACAATCTAAGCTTGATGCCCTCAATCTCAAACAAATTATCAATGAACCTACCCGGTACCTCCCCAAAGCCGTAAACACGGGCACCCTCATAAATATCATCCTAACCAACTTCCCCTCTAAATACACCTCTGCTGTCTTCAACCAAGATCTCAGCGATCACTGCCTCATTGCCTGCATCCGTAATGGGTCAGCGGTCAAACAACCTCCACTCATCACTGTCAAACGCTCCCTGAAACACTTCAGCGAGCAGGCCTTTCTAATCGACCTGGCCGGGGTATCCTGGAAGGATATTGATCTCATCCCGTCAGCAAAGGATGCCTGGTTATTTTTTTTTAAATGCCTTCCTAACTATCTTAAATAATCATGTCCCATTCAAGAAATTTAGAACCAGGAACAGATATAGCCCTTGGTACTCTCCAGACCTGACTGCCCTTAACCAACACAAAAACATCCTATGGCGTTCTGCATTAGCATCGAACAGCCCCCGTCAGCTTTTCAGGGAAGCTAGAAACCATTATACACAGGCAGCTAGAAAAGCCAAGGCTAGCTTTTTCAAGCAGAAATTTGCCTCTTGCAATACTAACTCAAAAAAGTTCTGGGACACTGTAAAGTCCATGGAGAAAAATAACACCTCCTCCCAGCTGCCCACTGCACTGAAGATAGGAAACACTGTCACACTGATAAATCCACTATAATTGAGAATTTCAATAAGCATTTTTCTACGGCTGGCCATGCTTTCCACCTGGCTACCCCTACCCCGGGCAACAGTACTGCACCCCCCACAGCAACTCCCCCAAGCCTTCCCCATTTCTCCTTCTCCCAAAACCAGTCAGCTGATGTTCTGAAAGAGCTGCAAAATCTGGACCCCTACAAATCAGCCGGGCTAGACAATCTGGACCCTTTCTTTCTAAAAGTATCTGCCGAAATTGTTACCACCCCTATTACTAGCCTGATCAACCTCTCTTTCGTGTCGTCTGAGATTCCCAAAGATTGGAAAGCTCTTGACCCAAACTGCTACAGATCTATATCTATCCTACCCTGCCTTTCTAAGGTTTTTGAAAACCAAGTCAACAAACAGATTACAGACCATTTTGAATCTCACCATACCCTCTCTGCTATGCAATCTGGTTTCAGAGCTGGTCATGGGTGCACCTGAGCCACGCTCAAGGTCCTAAACGATAGACCGCCATCGATAAGAAACATTACTGTGCAGCCGTATTCATTGATCTGGCCAAGGCTTTTGACTCTGTCAATCACCACATCCTCATCGGCAGACTCGACAGCCTTGGTTTCTCAAATGATTGCCTCGCCTGGTTCACCAACTACTTCTCTGATAGAGTTCAGTGTGTCAAATCGGAGGGTCTGCTGTCCGGACCTCTGGCAGTCTCTATGGGGGTGCCACAGGGTTCAATTCTTGGACCGACTCTCTTCTCTGTATACATCAATGAGGTCGCTCTTGCTGCTGGTGAGTCTCTGATCCACCTCTACGCAGACGACACCATTCTGTATACTTCTGGCCCTTCTTTGGACACTGTTAACAACCCTCCAGGCAAGCTTCAATGCCATACAACTCTCCTTCCGTGGCCTCCAATTGCTTTTAAATACAAGTAAAACTAAATGCATGCTCTTCAACCGATCGCTACCTGTACCTACCCGCCTGTCCAACATTACTACTCTGGACGGCTCTGACTTAGAATACGTGGACAACTACAAATACTTAGGTGTCTGGTTAGACTGTAAACTCTCCTTCCAGACCCATATCAAACATCTCCAATCCAAAGTTAAATCTAGAATTGGCTTCCTATTTCGCAACAAAGCATCCTTCACTCATGCTGCCAAACATACCCTTGTAAAACTGACCATCCTACCAATCCTCGACTTTGGCGATGTCATTTACAAAATAGCCTCCAATACCCTACTCAACAAATTGGATGCAGTCTATCACAGTGCAATCCGTTTTGTCACCAAAGCCCCATATACTACCCACCATTGCGACCTGTACGCTCTCGTTGGCTGGCCCTCGCTTCATACTCGTCGCCAAACCCACTGGCTCCATGTCATCTACAAGACCCTGCTAGGTAAAGTCCCCCCTTATCTCAGCTCGCTGGTCACCATAGCATCACCCACCTGTAGCACGCGCCCCAGCAGGTATATCTCTCTGGTCACCCCCAAAACCAATTATTTCTTTGGCCGCCTCTCCTTCCAGTTCTCTGCTGCCAATGACTGGAACAAACTACAAAAATCTCTGAAACTGGAAACACTTATCACCTTCACTAGCTTTAAGCACCAGCTGTCAGAGCAGCTCACAGATTACTGCACCTGTACATAGCCCAAATATAATTTAGCCCAAACAACTACCTCTTTCCCTACTGTATTTATTTTATTTATTTACTTTGCTCCTTTGCACCCCATTATTTTTATTTCTACTTTGCACTTTCTTCCACTGCAAATCTACCATTCCAGTGTTTTACTTGCTATATTGTTTTACTTTGCCACCATGGCCTTTTTTTTGCCTTTACCTCCCTTATCTCACCTCATTTGCTCACATCGTATATAGACTTGTTTCTACTGTATTATTGTTTCTACTATTGTTTCTATTATTGACTGTATGTTTGTTTTACACCATGTGTAACTCTGTGTCGTTGTATGTGTCGAACTGCTTTGCTTCATCTTGGCCAGGTCGCAATTGTAAATGAGAACTTGTTCTCAACTTGCCTATCTGGTTAAATAAAGGTAAAATAAAATAAATAAATAAAAAACAAGAAATGTGTGGAGTGGTTGAAAAACAAGTTAATGACTCCATCCTAAGTGTATGTAAACTTCCGATTTCAACTGTACATGGTAGCATATATGGAGATGGTTTAGTGCTTAAAATAAGGGTATAGATGCATGTCAAATGTTTTTTAAATATAGTTTCCCGCTCTTTCAGATATAGGACAGACACTAAAGAAAAAAAATTATTTAGATTTTTGGGGGGACTATTTGTTATTCAATGTGTTTCTATTGGCCAATAGCAGTAATGCAAAATTCTATTTCAACCCACCCCCCCAACATTATAAACTTGATCTCCACTATAAAAAGCATTCTCACATTTCTTTTAGAATAACATTTAGTTTTTAACAGCGGAGATTTGTATAAACCTTGTATTATATGTCTCCGACATTTGCAACATTGTTTCAATATTCAAATTCGATCTCCTACTGTCCCATAGTAATGAACGTGTCAGGACGAGACAAAGGCAGGCAGCGTTTCTCAGCCTGTTGAAATCATGAATCAGCTGGCATAATTTTTATGGATTATTACAAAGACATTTCAATTCAAAAAAGGTAAAACTAAACAAAGTGCAGCTAGTTTGCAGTCTTTCCAGCTTCGTTGTTCAGCTCCTCTGAACGAGAGCATATTTTCTATGCCAGGTGAAATCACGCCTCATTAGCTCATTGTTATGGATGTGTCCAAATACATGTCACTAGAAAACAGCTTAAACAAATGCAAATGCCGCTGCTGCTGTTATTCTGGCTGCAGTGTTTGACGTGACTGTAAGTTAGCTGTAGTTGTCTAGCTAGCAAGCAAGGGATAAGAACGTTGCCAGCCAGTATGACAATGGAACATTTAGGGTCCATAGACAGAACAAAAAGACTGAACGACTGGGTTGCATCTCTGGCAGCCGGCTTGGGTAGCAAACCTAGATTTGTGGTCGGGACTATATCTTGTAGAAGGATGAAATGGTATTAATAAATTAATCAAATAACTTATTCAAATAATGATTGACATTTTCATTATGTTGTATAAAAGTGATAATGCCCTAGAAGCCTGTTTGAGGATATATTGGTACGTGCCAATATATCCTCCAAACACCGGCTTCGAGGGCATTATTACTTGAAATAATATAGCTCTAGAATGCACTTCAAGCCAATCAGAAAGGAGTATTCAAACAATGGTGCATCTGACTGTTGCACGTGTCAATATTTTAATTTTATCTGTAAATAAGAGTAGAGAAAAACAAAATATCCCTTCAAACCTTGTACACGTAGGGGTTCTTTCTCGAGTCGGTCAGGATGTCAAATCGGGTGTAGACGTCGTTGAGCAGGTTGACTATCTTGATGGCACCCTCGGCTGACGCGTGTTTGCTGCAGAAGGCATTGAATCCCACAATGCCGCTGAAGAGGATGGTCACATTGTCGTAGCGTTTGGCCGGGACTGGACGCTTGTGGCGCAACTCATTGGCCACTGACGGTGGCAGGACTGAGTAGAGCAATCTAAAGAAAAGTGAAAAGAAAACGTCTTGTATAGATTATTTTGTCTTCTGGAGATGTTTTTATTCCCATTTTTTTCACCAAAACATACTGAGTGTGGTCCTGTATGGCTCAGTTGGCAGAGGATGGCATTTGCAATGCCAGGATTGTGGGTTTGATTCCCAGAGCCATCCATAGGTAAATGTATGCATGACAGTAAGATCCCTTATTGAGGTCACTTGTTAAATCCACTTCAATCAGTCTAGATCAGTGGTTCCCAAACTTTTTTATAGTCCCGTACCCCTTCAAACATTAAACCTCCAGCTGCGTACCCCCTCTAGCACCAGGGTCAGTGAACTCAAATGTTTTTTGCCATCATTGTAAGCTTGCCACACACATTATACGATACATTTATTAAACAAAAAAATGAGTGAGTGTTACAACCCGGCTCGTGGGAAGTGACAAAGAGCTCTTATAGGACCAGGGCACAAATAATAATAATCAATAATTTTTCTCTTTATTTAGCCATCTTACATGTAAAACCTTATTTATTCATCAAACTGAATAACTCACCTCAGGTTAATGAGAAGGGTGTGCTTGAATGGAAGCACATATCTCTGTTGTGTTGTACGAGAGAGTCTCAGTCTTAAATCACTTTCCACACACAGTCTGTTCCTGTATTTTGTATTCATGCTAGTGAGGGCCAGGAATCCACTCTCACACAGGTACGTGGTTGCAAAGGGCATCTGTGTCTTAACAACACAATTTGCCAAGGCAGGATATTCTGAGCACAGCCCAATCCAGAAATCTGGCAGTGGCTTCTGATTTTAAATAGAATTTTCACAGAACTGCTTGTTGTAATTTGAGGCTCTCTTGTTCAGATATCGCCCTGTGAGTGGACTGGAGGCAGGGCATGAAAAGGATAACGAATCCAGTTGTTTGCGTCATCCGTTTCCGGAAAGTACCTGGTCACCCAGCTCCCTCAGGTGCTTCGCTATATCACATTTGACATTGTCCGTAAACTTGTTCATTTGCACACAAAAAAATCATACAATGATGGAAAGACCTGTGTGTTGTCCTTATTAATGCAGACAGAAGAGCTCCAACTTCTTAATCACAGCCTCAATTTTGTCCCGCACATTGAATATACAGTGGGGCAAAAAAGTATTTAGTCAGCCACCAATTGTGCAAGTTCTCCCACTCAAAAAGATGAGAGAGGCCTGTAATTTTCATCATAGGTACACTTCAACTATGACAGACAAAATGAGAAAAATAATCCAGAAAATCACATTCTAGGATTTCTAATGAATTTATTTGCAAATGATGGTGGAAATTGTAGATTTTCAAGAAATGGCCTATCCAAGATACATTGTAAATTTGGTCCGACTGCACTTCCTAAGGCTTCCACTAGATGTCAACAGTCTTTAGAACCTTGTTTCAGGCTTCTACTGTGAAGGGGGAGCGAATAAGAGCTGTTTGACTACGGGGTCTGGCAGAATGCCATGAGCTAAATCAAGCGTGCGGACGTGAGAGCGAGCTGCGTTCCCTTTAATTTCTAAAGACAAAGGAATTGTCCGGTTGGAGTATTATTGAAAATGTATGATAAAACTGGAATTCCTGGGAGTGCATTCCGATGAAGATTATCAAAGGTAAGTGAATATTTATAATGCTATTTCTGACTTCTGTTGACTCCACAACATGGCTGGTATCTGTATGGTTGTTTTGGTGGCTGAGCGCTGTACTCAAGATTATTCCATGGTGTGCTTTCGCTGAAAGCTTTTTGAAATCTGACACAGCGGTTGCATTAAGGAGAAGTATATCTTTAATCCATGCATAACACTTGTATTTTCATCAACATTTATGATGAGTATTTCTGTAAATTGATGTGGCTCTCTGCAAAATCACCGGATGTTTTGGAAGCAAAACATTACTGAACATAACGCGCCAATGTAAACTGAGATTTTTGGATATAAATATGAACTTTATCAAACAAACCATACATGTATTGTGTAACATGAAGTCCTATGAGTGTCATCTGATGAAGATCATCAAAGGTTAGTGATTAATTTTAGCTCTATTTGTGCATTTGTGACTCCTCTCTTTGGCTGGAAAAATTGCTGTTTTTATTGTGGTTTCGTGGTGACCTAACATAATCGTTTGTGGTGCTTTCGCTGAAAAGCATATTTGAAATCTTACACTGTCGTGGGATTAACAACAAGACTACCTTTAAAACGGTATTAGATAGATGTATGTTTGAGGAATTTTAATTATGGAATTTCTGTTGTTTTGAATTTGGCGCCCTCGCTTCATACTCGTTGCCAAACCCACTGGCTCCAGGTCATCTACAAGTCTCTGCTAGGTAAATCCCCGCCTTAACTCAGCTCACTGGTCACAATAGCAGCATGCGCTCCAGCAGGTATATCTCACTGGTCACCCCCAAAGCCAATTCTTCCTTTGGCCGCCTCTCCTTCCAGTTCTCTGCTGCCAATAACTGGAACGAACTGCAAAAATCACTAAAGCTGGAGACTCTTACCTCCCCCACAAGCTTTAAGCACCAGCTGTCAGAGCAGCTCACAGATCACTGCACCTGTACATAGCTCATCTATAAATAGCCCATCCAATCTACCTCATCCCCATACTGTATTTATTTATTTATCTTGCTCCTTTGCACCCCAGTATCTCAACTTGGGGTGGCAGGGTAGCCTAGTGGTTAGAGCGGTGGACTAGTAACTGGAAGGTTGCAAGTTCAAACTCCTGAGCTGACAAGGTAAAAATCTGTCGTCCTGCCCCTGAACAGGCAGTTAACCCACTGTTCCTAGGCTGTCATTGAAAATAAGAATTTGTTCTTAGCTGACTTGCCTAGTTAAATAAAAACTTGCACATCCTACAATTCCAGTGTTTAATTGCTATATTGAAATGACTTCGCCACCATGGCCTATTTATTGCTCTCTTATCCTACCTCATTTGCACATGCTGTATATAGATTTTTTTCTACTGAATTATTGATATGTTTGTTTATTCCATGTGTAACTCTGTGTTGTTGTATGTGTCAAACTGCTTTGCTTTATCTTTGCCAGGTCGCAGTTGCAAATGAGAACTTGTTCTCAACTAGCCTACCTGGTTAAATAAATGAGAAATAAAAAAAAGTATTCAGATTACCTGAGATTAGACCTGGTATCCAAACAAGTCGGATACAAAATTCAGTAGTTGCCGTTCGGAACCCAGATTGGATCACGCTTGGTGGCCACGGACCTTGGATCTGTCTGAAAATATGATATACCGACCAGATCGTAAAATTATATTTGTAGAACATAACCTGAGGACAATAAATATCCTCCATAAATCACGTTTGCTACGCATTGCAGTTAGTGCTCTGCCTGTCTGCCTCTTGGTCTGGCTTGAACTCTTGCCATAGCAAACTTGCAACATTGTTTCAACTGGGCTCTCAGGTTTCCCACACCAATGAGCTCAGAATAGACAATGCTGGATTTGCGCAAGGTAGGTGTGTTCAGGTAGCCTACTTGATGACGTTCCTCTGGAGATATGGGATCAGCAATATGTTGCTATAGCACACCGAGGTGGATGTAAAAATGAATGTAAAACTCTGTTGTGTGAGGTCATGACAACAAAAAAATGCTAGCAGACATTCCCAAATGGGAACTTTTTTAATAGGCCTATATTAGTGCACGTCAGCCCAGGTACTTCTATGTGTGCTCAAGCAAAATAAACATTAACAACGGGACAAACAATTCACACAATGAAACAATGAATGCGCATGAACGAGCAGGAGCAGAAAGCGCATTCTGGAGAGGGAAGCTCCTATAGTGCGTCTTCGTCACACACCCCTTCGCTTGTGTTTGACATTTTAAATTAGGGATTTTATTTATGAAAATACTAAGTTCTTGTGTACACCATAACTCAATTATTTTAGATATATGTTAACGTTCACTGCCTGCCAGACAAGTCAAAACAATTCTACTGGTTTGCACATCAATAATGAATTTCTTTCGGATCCATTATCCAATTTGGATTCGATTCTCCCTCCATTTTGACATATTGGGTCGAATCTGTTCCACCTCGGATACGTATTGATTTATTATTATTTTTATTATGACCGGGTTCTGTCGTTGTCAGATTAGAATTATGGATTCAATTTCAAGATCCGAGAAGACCTAATTTGGCAATAACATTTTGAATAGGGTAAATTTTTTTAACCTAAATGCTTGATAAAATTGGACTTCGGATTTTACATACAGTATCAGTCAAACATTTGGACACCTACTCATCACCTACTCATAGTGAGGACAAACTATGAAATAAAACATATGCAATCATGTTGTAACCAAAAAAGTGTTAACAAATCAAGATATTTTAGGTTCTTCAAAGTAGCCACCCTTTGCCTTTGACAGCTTTGCACACACTTGGCATTCTCTCAACCAACTTCACCTGGAATGCTTTTCCAACAGTCTTGGAGTTCACACATGCTGAGCACTTGTTGGCTGCTTTTCCTTCAATCTTTGGTCCAACTCATCCCAAACCATCTCAATTGGGTTGAGGTCGGGTGATTGTGGAGGCCAGGTTCTGATGCAGCATTCCATCACGCTCCTTATTTTTTTTAACCAGGTAGGCAAGTTGAGAACAAGTTCTCATTTACAATTGCGACCTGGCCAAGATAAAGCAAAGCAGTTCGACACATGCAACGACACAGAGTTACACATGGAGTAAAACTATCACGCCCTGACCTGAGTATTCTTTGTTTTCTTTATATATTTTGGTTAGGTCAGGGTGTGACATGGGTGATGTATGTGTTTTGTACTGTCTAGGGGTTTTGAAGGTTTATGGGATTGTTTACCATCTAGGTGTTTATGTAGGCTATGGTTGCCTAGATTGGTTCTCAATTAGAGGCAGCTGTTTATCTCTGATTGGGAACCATATTTAGGCAGCCATCTTCTTTGGGTATTTCGTGAGTTATTATCTATGTCTATGTCTAGTTGCCTGTGTCTGCACATTTTTTATATGTGTTATATCGCGTTTTGTAAGTTTGTTTCAGTGTTCTTTCTTCATTAAATATAGAACATGTATTCATATCACGCTGCGCCTTGGTCTCCTCACTACGACGATCGTGACAAAAACAAACATACAGTCAATAATACAGTAGAAACAAGTCTATATACGATGTGAGCAAATGAGGTGAGATAAGGGAGGTAAAGGCAAAAAAAGGCCATGGTGGCAAAGTAAATACAATATAGCAAGTAAAACACTGGAATGGTAGATTTGCAGTGGAAGAATGTGCAAAGTAGAAATAAATATAATGGGGTGCAAAGGAAGCAAAATAAATAAATAAATACAGTAGGGAAAGAGGTTTGGGCTAAATTATAGGTGGGCTATGTACAGGTGCAGTAATCTGTGAGCTGCTCTGACAGCTGGTGCTTAAAGCTAGTGAGGGCGATGTGTTTCCAGTTTCAGAGATTTTTGTAGTTTGTTCCAGTCATTGGCAGCAGAGAACTGGAAGGAGAGGCGGCCAAATAAATAATTGGTTTTGGGGGTGACCAGAGAGATATACCTGCTGGAGCGCGTGCTACAGGTGGGTGATGCTATGGTGACCAGCGAGCTGAGATAAGGGAGGACTTTACCTAGCAGGGTCTTGTAGATGACAAGACTTCTTGGTCAAATAGCCCTTACACAGCCTGGAGGTGTGTTTTGGGTCATTGTCCTATTGAAAAACAAATGATAGTGGGACTATGTGCAAACCAGATGGGATGGCATATCGCTGCAGAATCCTGTGGTAGCCATGCTGGTGTACCTTGAATTCTAAATAAATCTGACAGTGTCACCAGCAAAGCACCCCCACCTCCATGCTTTACGGTGGGAACCACACATGCGGAGATCATCCGTTCACCTACTCTGTGTCTCAAAAAGACAGTGGTTGAACCAAAAATCTCAAATTTGGACTCCGATCAAAGGACAGATTTCCACCAGTCTAATGTCTATTGTTTCTTGGCCCAAGCAAATAACTTATTATTCTTATTGGTGTCCTTTAGTACTGGTTTCTTTGCAGCAATTTGACCATTAAGGCCTGATTCACGCAGTCTTCTCTGAACAGTTGATGTTGAGATGTTACTTGAATGCTGAAGCATTTATTTGGGCTGCAATCTGAGGCGCAGATAACTCTAATGAACGTATCCTCCCCAGCAGAGGTAACTCTGGGTCTTCCTTTCCTGTGGTGGTCCTCTTGAGAGCCAGTTTCATCATAGCACTTGATGGTTTTTACGACTGCACTTAAAGAAACTTTCAAAGTTCTTGACGTTTTCCGGATTGACTGACCTTCATGTCTTAAAGTAGTGATGGACTGTCATTTCGCTTTGCTTATTTGAGCTGTTCTTGCCTTCTAATATGGACTTGGTCTTACCAAATAGGGCTATCTTCTGTATACCACCAGTACCCTGTTACAACACAAGTGATTGTCTAAAACTCATTAAGAAGGAAAGAAATTCCACAAATGAACTTTTAACAAGGCACACCTGTTAATTGAAATGCATTCTGGGTGATGACCTCATGAAGCTGGTTGAGAGAATTCCAAGAGTGTGCAAAGCTGTCATCAAGGCAAAGGGTGGCTACTTTGAAGAATCTTAAACAATTTTTGGTAACTACATGATTCCATACTGTGTTATTTCATAGTTTTGATGTCTTCACTATTATTTGACAATGTAGAAAATAGTGAAAATAAAGAAAAACCCTTGAATGAGTGTGCGTCCTAACTTTTGACTGGTATTTTATATGAGTTGTACCTCACACATTCATTGGCATATTGCAATAAAATAGAAAGACTGAGTTATTGACATTACATGAGGTATAATGTAGTGTAGTATATTTTATAAAAATATGTGGGTCAAGGATCAAGGGAAGCCACCCCTTTTCAGATTTTCAATGGAAGAGCGGTACATGTTCCTTCGGAGGCAATCCGCACTACTGAGCAGATTGGCGCTGCTGCGCTCAAAGTTCAAACAATTTGTGAACTTTAGGTAAATAGGTTTCACATTCACAAAAGGCATTTTGTCAGTGTAAGTTATCATTTTTGACAGTACAGTAGGAAGTTAGAGGGAGATAGACTCAGAGAAAAGTGGCCACAACAGAGCTCAGGGAGGTGGGTGGGGGGGGGGGGGTCAGAGTCAGGAGTTTAGAAAGCTACACCAAAGACTCCAACACTGCTGAAATTCTATTTGGAGTGGACCATCCCTTTACATTAAAACAAAAAAGTAAATGGGTGAAGGACGTCTATCAAACAGTGAGGGCGATGGGTTGGGAGTCTCTACGAACCTGTCCGTCTTCTTCTTCTCATCCTCCAGGGCCCGAAGGGTGTGCTGTAGACGGTCAGTCAGGATCTCCAGTTCCTGAGTCAGCTTGTACTCCTCACGGAACTGTTCTCCCAGCAGCACCAGGTCACGTGTGGCATCGTGCAGCGGGATGTCACTCAGGTAAAGGCCTCTCCGCGTCAGGTCATCCAGATTCATCACACTGAACACAGTGTTGGTGACGCATTAGAGACTGAACAGTGGTTGAACACAACTCAACAGGGGCTGTGTTCAGTAGGGACAACATATTGCATTATGATTAGCATGTATGCCCCTCTTATAAAAACTAATAATGATCATCTTATAATGATTGCGTCACAACCTGATCTGTTTCACCTGTCTTTGTGCTCGTCTCCACTCACTCCAGGTGTCGCCCATCCTCCCTATTATCCCCAGTGTATTTATACCTGTGTTCTCTGTTTGTCTGTTGCCAGTTTGTCTTGTCAAGCCTGCCAGCGTTTTTCCCATTTTTTTCCTCTAGTTTTGTCCATTCTGCCTGCCCTGACCATGAGACTGCCTGCCGTTCTGTACCTTTCGTACTGCTCTGGATTACTGACCTCTGCCTGCCCTTGACCGGTTGTTTGCCTACCCCATGTTTTTGTAATAAACTTTTGTTACCCAGATGCAGACCGTTCAAAGTCCTCTCCGGAGTTGTGATAGATTGACTAAATAAGTAATTTGGGTCCGTTGAAAATGCTATACATAAAGACATCATAAAGGCTTGTCCTCTTATGAATGCAGGAGGGTTATGCTTTTGGTTGGCATGGGACAATATCTTCATGTTGCACACCTTTTAGTTTTCTTATTAAATACTTTCAATATTTTACATGAATTCATACAATTTATAGTTGGTTTGAGGTTTTTATGTCACTAAAATGTGGAACTATTGCAATGTGAACATATTGTCCCATATACATGATGTAATTTTATTGACGGTACCTAACTAGCCCCATAAAGAGATCCAACATCTAACAAACTTTACCATGGTCAGTGTGCATTCCAAGAGAAAATTTACAAACCAATAGCCACGTGTTTGTGGGCATAACTTAAAATCAAACCCAACTCTCTGACATTTTATTTTTGGAAAATACTGACTTTATGACTCAAGTTATCCTAATTACACTTTTTAGTCACTTCTGGGACTAGAAATGGTGTACATGACTACTACCAACAGGCCGTTTACAACCAGAAAATGTGTTAACTAAATACAGTAACGGACAGTTAGAGACATAAGCCTGGTTATAAGACAACATATAAATGGATGATTTAAGTAAAGTGTTACCAAAGACTGTCCCTTTAAACAATCTGTAGCTGCTACATCCAACTAATGACTATATACAGTTGAAATCAGACGTTTACATACACTTAGGTTGGAGTCCTTTTCAATCACTCTACACATTTCTTGTTAACAAACTATAGTCTTGGCGAGTCGGTTAGAACATCTACTTTGTGCATGACAAGTCATTTTTCCAACAATTGTTTACAGACAGATTATTTCACTTATAATTCACTGTATCACAATTCCAGTGGGTCTGAAGTTATACACTAATTATAAACTAGTTATACACTAACATACACTAAGTTGACTGTGCCTTTAAACAGCTTGGAAAATTCCAGAAAATGATGTCATGGCTTTAGAAGCTTATGTTTGGCTAATTGACATAATTTGAGTCAATTGGAGGTGTACCTGTGGATGTATTTCAAGGCCTACCTTCAAACTCAGTGCCTCTTTGCTTGACATCATGGGAAAATCTAAATAAATCAGCCAAGACCTCAGAACAAAAATTGTAGACTTCCACAAGTTTGGTTCATCCTTGGGAGCAATTTCCAAATGCCTGAATGTACCCCGTTCATCTGTACAAACAATAGTACGCAAGTATAAACATCATGGGACCACCCAGCCGTCATGCCACTCAGGGAGGAGACACGATCTGCCTCCTAGAGATGAACGTACCTTGGCTGAGAAAGGTGCAAATCAATCCCAGAACAACAGCAAAGGACCTTATGAAGATGCTGGAGGAAGCAGGTACAAAATGATCTATATCCACAATAAAACGAGTCCTATAACCTGAAAGGCAGTTCAGCAAGGAAGAAGCCACTGCTCCAAAACCGCCATAAAAAAAGCCAGACTACGGCTTGCAACTGCACATGGGGACAAAGATCGTACTTTTCAGTCCTCTGGTCTGATGAAAAGAAATAGAACTGTTTGGCCATAATGACCATCGTTATGTTTGGAGGAAAAAGGGGGAGGCTTGCAAGCCGATGAACACCATCCCAACAGTGAAGCACGGGGGTGGTAGCATCATGTTGTGTGGCTGCTTTGCTGCAGGAGGGACTGGTGCACTTCACAAAATAGATGCCTTCATGAGAAAGGAAAATGATGTGAATATATTGAAGCAACATCAAGACATCAGTAAGTCAAAGCAGGAAGTTAAAGCTTGGTCGCAAATGGGTCTTCCAAATGGACAATGACCCCAAGCATACTTGGGGCAAAATGACTTAAGGACAACAAAGGCAAGGTATTGAAGTGGCCATCACAAAGCCCTGACCTCAATCCTATACAAAATTTGAGGGCAGAACTGAAAAACTATGTGCGAGCAAATAGGCCTACAAACTCGACTCCGTTACACCAGCTCTGTCAGGAGGAATGGGCTAACTTGTGGCTAAGGTGTATGTAAACTTCCGACTTCAACTGTATGCATGCATGTACAGTGCCTTGCGAAAGTATTCGGCCCCCTTGAACTTTGCGACCTTTTGCCACATTTCAGGCTTCAAACATAAAGATATAAAACTGTATTTTTTTGTGAAGAATCAACAACAAGTGGGACACAATCAAGAAGTGGAATGACATTTATTGGATATTTCAAACTTTTTTAACAAATCAAAAACTGAAAAATTGGGCGTGCAAAATTATTCAGCCCCTTTACTTTCAGTGCAGCAAACTCTCTCCAGAAGTTCAGTGAGGATCTCTCAATGATCCAATGTTGACCTAAACGACTAATGATGATAAATACAATCCACCTGTGGGTAATCAAGTCTCCGTATAAATGCACCTGCACTGTGATAGTCTCAGAGGTCCGTTAAAAGCGCAGAGAGCATCATGAAGAACAAGGAACACACCAGGCAGGTCCGAGATACTGTTGTGAAGAAGTTTAAAGCCGGATTTGGATACAAAAAGATTTCCCAAGCTTTAAACATCCCAAGGAGCACTGTGCAAGAGATAATATTGAAATGGAAGGAGTATCAGACCACTGCAAATCTACCAAGACCTGGCCGTCCCTCTAAACTTTCAGCTCATACAAGGAGAAGACTGATCAGAGATGCAGCCAAGAGGCCCATGATCACTCTGGATGAACTGCAGAGATCTACAGCTGAGGTGGGAGACTCTGTCCATAGGACAACAATCAGTCGTATATTGCACAAATCTGGCCTTTATGGAAGAGTGGCAAGAAGAAAGCCATTTCTTAAAGATATCCATAAAAAGTGTCATTTAAAGTTTGCCACAAGCCACCTGGGAGACACACCAAACATGTGGAAGAAGGTGCTCTGGTCAGATGAAACCAAAATTGAACTTTTTGGCAACAATGCAAAACGTTATGTTTGGCGTAAAAGCAACACAGCTGAACACACCATCCCCACTGTCAAACATGGTGGTGGCAGCATCATGGTTTGGGCCTGCTTTTCTTCAGCAGGGACAGGGAAGATGGTTAAAATTGATGGGAAGATGGATGGAGCCAAATACAGGACCATTCTGGAAGAAAACCTGATGGAGTCTGCAAAAGACCTGAGACTGGGACGGAGATTTGTCTTCCAACAAGACAATGATCCAAAACATAAAGCAAAATCTACAATGGAATGGTTCAAAAATAAACATATCCAGGTGTTAGAATGGCCAAGTCAAAGTCCAGACCTGAATCCAATCGAGAATCTATGGAAAGAACTGAAAACTGCTGTTCACAAATGCTCTCCATCCAACCTCACTGATTTCGAGCTGTTTTGCAAGGAGGAATGGGAAAAAATGTCAGTCTCTCGATGTGCAAAACTGATAGAGACATACCCCAAGCGACTTACAGCTGTAATCGCAGCAAAAGGTGGCTCTACAAAGTATTAACTTAAGGGGGCTGAATAATTTTGCACGCCCAATTTTTCAGTTTTTGATTTGTTAAAAAAGTTTGAAATATCCAATTTTCCACTTCATGATTGTGTCCCACTTGTTGTTGATTCTTCACAAAAAAATACAGTTTTATATCTTTATGTTTGAAGCCTGAAATGTGGCAAAAGGTCGCAAAGTTCAAGGGGGCCGAATACTTTCGCAAGGCACTGTATGTATGTATGTATGTATGCATGCATGTATGCATGTATACACTGATTCTTGAATATCACTTAAAATCCTAATGAGCTTATTTCAACTGTGACACCCTGTCAGAACCCAAATAGAACCTTGTTTTACTCCAATGTTATTAAACATTGTAAATGTAAACAAACACTGTATAGTCTCAAAACATAGTTAAAACTATATTTTTTTATATAATGGATAGTCAGTCATTGCAGCCATAGCTCTGTCTGAATCTGAGAGTAGTTACATTTTTAGATCCATCCCTCAGCTTTTTACCAAAGCAAAGGCGGGGTTAGATTTTTGTTTCCACTGTAGATTGGCCCCTTAAGACCAGACCATCTGCTGCACTACAGTAGCTGTGGTTTTGAATCCAATTTAGGTTTCACACACCAACCAAGAGACATCCATCTAGCCCAGCCCAGCCAAGTCTAGGACTACATCCCAAATGGCACCCTATTCCTGACACAGTCCACTACTTTTGACCAGGGCACATGGAAACTTATTCCCTACATAGTGCACAACTTCTGACTAGAGCTTCATGTGCCCATTTGGAACGCAGCCTAGAACAGCACATTGTTTTTGTCTAACATCACAGCAGCAGAACCTGGGAGAACAGAGGAAGAGGATGTTCTCCGCCTCGGGCAGGTAGATCATCTGTCCCTTCAGCCTCAGGCAGCTGATCTCAGCACCAGTCAGCTCATCCTCGTTCTCCGAAGTCTCCACGTTCAAGAGGCCCTCCTGGAAAGACATAATTTACACACACACACACACACAGGCAGAGACACACACAGACACACACGCATGGACACACAAGCAGCCAGGACACACAGAAAATATAAATGTAGTTTTCTATCTAGTTCCTCAATTTTTTTTGTGATGGAATTTTAACATTCAATTAAAATGCGAAAAGTTTTAGTTGTGAGTATTCTTGGCATACCTTGCTTCGCAGAACGAAGACAGTGTTGATGTGGGAGAGCATGCCTTGGAAGCTGAAGTCTATGTGTGGACGCACCAGAGAGAACACGGAGGGCAGGTTACAGATGCCTGGCTGGAGCTAAGGAATACAACAGCAAAACACTTCATAAGGGGGTCATACATACTTGTGTCTTACAATAGATTATAACCACATATTTGCATTACAACTGCAGGCTACCTGTGAAGCCCATATCTACAGTGCATTATAAACACACTCCTACTGAGTTATAATGCATTCATAATGCAGTATAAGAGTAGTTATTTACACACATAAAATCTCAATGTCCTATAGCTAAATAGACATAAACCTGCGGCAGCACACGGAAGATAGCGTTGCCGCACTGAGTAAGCATCAGGTCCCTGTCGAACATGAGGTGAAAGGGAAAGGCCTTGCAGAAGGTGTAGGGGCTGATCCGGGTCTCCTGCGTGCCGTTCTCCTCGAAGCCGTCCAGATCCTCATAGAAGGCCTCCTCCTCCGAGTCCTTCTCCTCGATCAGGAACTTGATGTGGTCACACTCCTCACTCTTGTGCTGGATCACCTGGTGAAGGAAGAATGGATTTCATAAAAGGGAGGAAGGTGCAAACATAAAATTAGAATGAGTGCATGCTATGCTTCCTGTGTTTATATCCTGCTTTACTTTATGGGGACACTCAAAATGTCCGCCAGTCCACCCATTATGGCAAGAGAGTAAGAGATACCGGTGGGTGATTGGTAAACGCATAGACATCGAAATACTGTATGTCTTTATATAAATATCTAAGGTTTGGTATGATGGTTTTAAACACAGTGATGTTCTTGTGAGGGTTACTGCCTGGCCACAACAAGTCCTTTTTAGTCTATACACTGACGTCAATGGCTTGACGCACACGGTTTCCGTGGCAACAATGAATAACACTTCCAGAAAATCTGGTGTCATATTTGCAGGGTCTGTCAATTCAGCTCCCCCATTTAATTTTACGCCTAGCTTGGGAGATAAAAAATACATGCGGACACCTATCTCTGCGATATGATTAGGATTGAAAGTAGAGTTGGCTTTCTCTGAAAATGAGGAGGTAACCTATGTGCTCAGAGACAATATTTTTGAAAGGACTATCCAAGTCTACACCAATGGTATATACTAATTCCACCTGGTGTTTGCTGCATGGACTACTATGCTATAAAGAAGGTACATAACTTAATCACATATTCCTAGCTTTAAAACTATCATGACACTTATATCAGTCTAATAATGGTTAGACACTTTAAAATACAGTATCTTACACTATAACTACTAGCTACTTGGTAGTTGTATTACGTCACCTTCTGAGTGTACTAACATTCTGCCCCTTTCATAGACATCTGACCCAAGTCAACAGAGACCCACCAGCATCTCAGATCAAAAACTGCCCACTGAGTGACCAACACTAGCAGTTGCTCAGACCCAAACAACTCCTGAATGGAGAGGGGCATTTGAAAGTCGGCCACTGTCCCATTTTGGACTGAAGGTAAGAACCCCAAGCAGCACAGAATCCAAATAACTTCCAAGGCACACAAAAAACAGTGCCCGAGTTAGGTCTAGCAGTAGTTAGCATTGGCTCGCAAAACTACCTATAACTTCCTTCATACTGAATACAGAGACATATAAATGGTATCCACGAGTTCATCTGACTCTGGGGAAGTAGATAAGGGTAAGTAGATAAGGGGCCTCATTGCCAAAATCCCAAACTATCCCTTTAACTTTCCAGGACATAGACATGTCTTATATGGCCAGAAAGCTTACATTCTTGTTAATATAACTGCACTACCCAATTTACAGTAGCTATTAAAGTAAAAAAAATGCTATTGTTTGAGAATAGTGCACAACAACAAACTTGTATCACAGCAACTGGTTTTATACATTCACCTCTGAAGGTAAATAATGTACTTACGTTCAGTGATCTTATGCTGATTTGTCATCCTGAGGGTCCCAGAGATAAAACGTAGCATAGTTTTGTTTGATAAAATACATTTTTTAATTCAAAAGTAGAAAATGGCTTCTACAGTTTGAACCCCTGCTGCCTCTACATTAATTTCACATTTCTACAAACTTCAAAGTGTTTCCTTTCAAATGGCATCAAGATGTCATTTTAGGCTTTTTTTTTAAAGGCTTTTAAGTAATAATAGTTATTATTTTATTTTAAACAGCACACCTTCATTTCTATTTCTGTGCCGTGGATCTGTTGGGCCACCGTCTTGATGATGCCGATCACAATGTCCTGGAGCCCCTCCCTCTCCGAGTAGTAGTGCAGGATCAGATTGTTGCCCTTCTCCGCGTCTGTGCAGCGGAAGGACGGAGCCCTCATCCCAGGGTAGATGGTACCTAGGTGGTCGTGGAGGGCATCCAGATTCTGTATGGGGGTTGCATAAATGATTGAAATAGTAGTTTCTCTCCATTAAGATTCCATTTAGACTGGTCCCATATCAGTTTGTGTTATATAGCCAACTCCTGTGGTCATTGTCATACCAAACACCATAGGAGTTGGCTACACAGCATAAACTGATCTGGGAGCAGGCAAGGCAGGCCTAAAGCAAGCCTTTAGAACAAGGTTACATAACTCCAGTCCTCACTCCTTTATCTCTGTTTCAACCCAAAGTGAAGCCCTACATTTTGTATTTGTAAACAGAGGGTTCGGTCTTGGCAAATCAAACTGCCACTGTCCTATTTGAATTACATGGTCAACTCCCCCATATCCAAAGACGAGGGGGCGGTCACAGAATTGTTTCGGCACTGTACAATTGAAATATAGGTCATATTTAACTTACGTTGAAGCATTCATGACATTGAAGAGGACATTGTTTTACATGAGTATCTGTTAACTGAAGAAAGATTAAGAAGGGAACTGGAGTGCTTACCTGCAAGAATTCACGGACATTGGAGCCTAAAACACGCAGGATGGTGTCATACCCTGATTCTTGGCAAAACTCAAAAAACATCTTCCCAAACATCTGTAGGATACACCCTGCATCAATCTCTGCAAGATAAAAAAAATACACCATCTCAGTCCCATTGGTAACACTTTTAAATAAGTTACCCTTTATAAAGGGTAGCATATTTTAAAGTGATGCCATACAATTATGTTAGGAATAAACTGGTTCAAGTAAAGCATCTTGCATTTCAAAACATGATTAAAAAACGTACTGAGAACTTTGCTTGCAGCAGCAACAAGGTCATATGTTTTGGCATCTTCATATATGATTCTGACAAGGAACTGACCCTCTACATCGAGTTGTGCCTCCCTTCTGATAACAGGAAAGAAGAAAATGCAATTATTAGATATCATATTAACATGTGATTATTACCTATGTAATAAAGAGGCAGTTGACAAGAGCATACGACAACATATTCGCTTGTCCTCTATAGTATCCATTAAAACAAGCTTCATAACATTGTATGCCATTGTTTATGCCTATGGCTGATGTTATAACATCTTAAATAGCTGTTATAAAAGCCTTAAATGAATCATACATAAGGATCCTTCAGTAAAGTGATAGCTACACTTATTTGGTCCAAACAAAAACAATCAGTATCACTTTACTTTATGGGGGTATACATAAGGCATTCATAACAACATTATGAAAACAGTCATGACACCTTCATGAATGTTGCAGTACCCTTAATCTACCTTTGAGCACTAACTGCATCGTAGGATTATCTATATTTAGAAGTTACAATGAGAAAATGTATTTGGCATGCTAATAAATAAGCCTGTTATATATCCTAATGAGGTCTATTTGACCTGATTACCGAATTGATCTGAGAAAAAAATACTGATTTGCTGTGCTGGCTAGCAACCACTTTCTCTGAGCATGTGATCTGCTGAACAAACATAAAAATGTAGTGAAAATAAGAATTACTTTTTCAATTGCTCTGAGATGCAAGATCTGAAAATAAAACCTAGCTTGAATATTTACGCATGTAATAATGTTGAATTACGTCAGCCAAGATAAGGTTGAGAAATATTGCAGCACAATGTTTTTGGGCGATAAAAATGACCAGAATCCTCAAAACACGTTTTTCGGAGAGGCAGCTATGCCTCTGTTCTTATAGGATAGGATGGGATGGAAGTCTAGGTCCTGGAACAGCAAAGACTGAGGAAGAAAAATAAACTTGGATCTTGCCAAATATTTGAGCACTTTGTTATCATAATGCAACAACCTCCCTTTATCACCACTATTGGAAAGCTAATGAAAATGAAATGATGAGTAAAAATATGGCTCGCCTTATAGTGGTGTCATTTAATAATGAATTGATGAATTATATATATAGTTTTCTTTTATGTTTGCTGGTGATTTATGGTGATTTATGGTCACATGGTATAAGTTAGATAGGCCCACTATATCTGCTGGTCATGACATGGCCATTCGTTATCCACTTTGTCTAGCAATAGGGGGAGATTATTGATTTCAAAACTATAATATGGTTAATTGACATATTTTTGCATTATTATCCATGTCATATTGGTAGGTTACATAAAGGTGTGGTCAAGACAATGTAGTAAACACAATTAAAGTGTAATAACTTAAATTAAAATGTAAAGTAAGCAATTGTTATTACATAGTAATTAGTTAAGCAGTAGTGTAATTTGTATGTATTAAGTAACATTAAGGCAGTTATCTACAATTTAAAATCGTACATTTCATAAAACTTTTCACAACACATTGTCTGCCCTCAAGCCACTAAGCTACTCTCCTACCACATATCTACAATACAAAATCTATGCGTTCATGTGTGTAAAGTGTGTTACTACAATGCTGCTACACACAGTTATAGGAACAACTTAATGTGTTACTAACATATCTATCTACTGAACATACCTGCTGATTCCTTGTTTTGCATTTTGCAACATGGTCACATTTAGGTTTATTTTCACTTTCTGCTTTGAATTATGGTATGCAAATGCCCTGTGTCAATCACAAATACAAAACAAATCTTTGAACTCACTTGATGTCTTCCCACACGTCTTCGCCATAATTTCGTAATACAAGTAGTTCCAAGGCGTGATTGACAAAACCATACTAAAAACGGATATAAAACAGAAATAGAGAAACATAAATCAGAAAATACAAGTATGTCAAAAATGTAGAGTGATGATAGTGTTATGATTCCACTGTAAATTGGAATGACTTGTTCAACAGCAAATAATGTTTTCATTGATGCAACATGAATATTAGAACGATAAAATCGCACTCGCATCACGAATTTCAGTGTTAATTTACAGTGAACAGATATTGTAGCCATAGGCTGATAGCTCGTTCTCATACGGGAAAACGCACCACTACACATCAAAATAACCATGGAAATCAAATGTCGCCGTGAAATCTAATATGTTGATGTTTACATACCATTTTTACGACCAGTTCTTCACGATTCCTTATCAATGTAAACTGTTATGTCTAAATCAACACGGCACCTTCACAGTTTGCAGATGTTACGTTGCGGCTCCATTCTTGAAAACATTCTTCATCAAATTGACATCGAATGTGTCCAATGGGAGCTCAAGGACAAAAATACTCACTCGGCAACTGACCACTGAGGAAGAAATTAGGGTTGCTCGCTGAAGACAGCGTTGTTTATGAAAACAGTACCATCAAACGTTATTATACAGTGTAAAAGAAAGACTACGCAACGAAACCAACCTATTTAAATGCCACAATCAAATGATATAAACAAATCCTAGGTAGAATAGATTATAAACTGGGTGGTTCTAGCCCTGAATGCTGATTGGCTGTATATCAGACCGTATACCACAGGTATGACAAAACATGTATTTTTACTGCTCTAATTACGCTGGTAACCAGTTTATAAGGCACCTCGGGGGTTTGCGATATATGGCCAATATACCACGGCTAAAAGCTTTATCCAGGCACTCCGCGTTGCGTCGTGCTGGAACAGCCCTTAGCCGTGGTATATTGGCCATATACCACACCCCTGAGGTGCCTTATTGCTTAACTATATCATGACATTGTTGAATACTCGTTTCTGATTGTCTTGCAGGGAATTATAGGGTGTGCATTATTTCCCTATAATGCACAGTATACTCGAGAATCACGTAATAAGGAATTATCTTCAACCACACCCACTAAACACATTTTCTTTCTTATTGACCCCAATTGTAAAAGAGCCAACTCTTTTACAATGGTTAATAGTTATACAGAAATAACAAAACATGCCGAAAAGCTACTGTGTTGTTCAATGTACATGTAACCAGAAATGTCCCTGTCCCTGACTATCTTTTTTGCCTTCCTGTGACATCACGTGTTGCAGGTGTCCTGGAGGACAGGTAGTTTGCCCCCTGTGATGCGTTGTGCAGACCGCACCACCCTCTGGAGAGCCCTGGGGTTGTGGGGGGGTGCAGTTACCGTACCAAGCGGTGACACAGCCCGATAGGATGCTCTCAATTGTGCACCTGTAAAAGTTAGTGAGGGTTTTCGGTGACAAGCCACATTTTTTCAGCCTCCTGAGGTTGAAGAGGCGCTGTTGCGCCTTCTTCACCACACTGTCTGTTCGTGGACCATTTCAGTTTGTCGATGATATGTACACAGAGGAACTTAAAACTTTCCACCTTCTCCACTGTTGTCCCGTCAATGTGGATAGGGGGGTGCTCCCTTTGCTGTTTCCTGAAGTCCATGATCATCTCTTTTGTTTTGCTGATATTGAGTGAGAGGATATTTTCCTGACACCGCACTCTGAGTGCCCTCACCTCCCCCCTTTAGGCTGTCTAGTTGTTGTTAGTAATCAAGTCTGCCACTGCAGTGTCGTCTGCAAACATGAGTTGGAGGTGTGCATGGCCACGCAGTCGTGGGTAAACAGGGAGTACAGTAGCAGGGCTGAGAACGCACCCTTGTGGGGCCTCAGTGTTGAGGATCAGCGGACTGGAGATGTTGTTTCTTACCTTCACCACATGGAGGCGGCCAATTAGGAAGTCCAGGACCCAAATGCACAGGGCAGGGTCGAGAGCCAGAGTCTCAAGTTTAATGATGAGCTGAGGGTACTATGGTGTTGAATGCTGAACTGTAGTCAATGAACAACATTCTTACATAGGTATCCCTCTTGTCCAGATGGGATAGGGATAGGGATAGTGATGGTGATTGCATCGTCTGTGGACCTATTGGGGCGGTAAGCAAATTGAAGTGGGTCTATGGTAACAGGTAGCATGAAGGTGATATGATCCTTGACTAGTCTCTCAAAGCACTTCATGATGACAGAAGTGAGTGCTGCGAGGCAATAGTCATTTAGTTCAGGTACCTTAGCTTTCTTGGGAACAGGAACAATGGTGGCCATCTTGAAGCATGTGGGGACAGCAGACTGGGATAGGGATTGATTGAATATGTCAGTAAACACACCAGCCAGCTGGTCTGAGCATGCTCTGAGGACGCGGCTAGGGATGCCGTCTGGCCCGGCAGCCCTGCATGGGTTAACACGTTTAAATGTTTTATTCACGTCGGCCACGGAGAAGGAGAACCCACGGTCTTTGGTAGCGGGCCATGTTGGTGGCACTGTATTGTCCTCAAAGCACGCAAAGAAGTTGTTTAATTAGTCTGGGAGCAAGATGTTGATGTCTGCAATGGGGCTGGTTTTCTTTTTGTAATCCGTGATAGTCTGTAGACCCTGCCACATACAGTTGAAGTCCGAAGTTTACGTACACCTTAGCCAAATACATTTAAACTCAGTTTTTCACAATTCCTGACATTTAATCCTAGTAAAAGTCCCTGTCTTAGGTCAGTTAGGATCACCCCTTTATTTTAAGAATGTGAAATGTCCGATTAATAGTAGAGAGAATTATTTATTTAAGCTTTTATTTATTTAATCACATTTCCAGTGGGTCAGAAATTTACATATACTAATTGAGTGTTTGGTAGCATTGCCTTTAAATTGTTCAACTTGGGTCAAACATTTTGGGTAGAAACAAGCTTCCAACAATGAGTTGAATTTTGTCCCATTCCTCCTGACAGAGCTGGTGTAACTGAGTCAGGTTTGTAGGCCTCCTTGCTCGCACACGCTTTTTCAGTTCTGCCCACAAATTATCTATAGGATTGAGGTCAGGGCTTTTTGATGGCCACTCCAATACCTGGACTTTGTTGTCCTTAAGCCATTTTGCCACAACTTTGGAAGTATGCTTGGGGTCATTATCCATTTGGAGACCCATTTACGACCAAGCTTTAACTTCCTGACTGATGTCTAGAGATGTTGCTTCAATATATCCACATAACTTTCATTTCTCATGATGCCATCAATTTTGTGAAGTGCACCAGTCCCTCCTGCAGCAAAGCAGCCCCACAACATGATGCTGCCACCCCCGTGCTTCACTGTTGGGATGGTGTTCTTCTGCTTGCAAGCTTCCCCCTTTTTCTTTTTTTATTTGTTTGACACTTTTTTGGTTCCTACATGATTCCATATGTGTTATTTCATAGTTTTTATGTCTTTACCATTATTCTACAATGTAGAAAATAGTAAAAACATAGAAAAACCCTTGAATGAGTAGGTGTGTCTGTGTACTGTATATGTTATATATTTTGGGCTCCCGAGTGGGGGCCCATCTCAGTGCTAGAGGCGTCACTACAGTCCCTGGTTCGAATCCAGACTATCACATCCGGCCGTGATTGGGAGTCCCATAGGGCGGCACACAATTGGCCCAGCGTCGTCTGGGTTTGGTCGTGGTAGGCCGTCATTGTAAATAAGAATTTGTTCTTAACAGACTTGCCTAGTTCAATAAATATTTGTCTAATAAATATTTGTCTAAATATTTGTCTAAAGGTTCAATAAATATTTGTCTAGTGTTTAGATATAAGCCTATACTTATCATGTCACATGTCCTCTTTGAAGCAAACATTTGATCAAATGTCCACTAATAAAAGCATTTATTACTGTTTTTAGATCGATTGTAGATCTTTTAAGATGTTCCAAAAAGGACAAAGAAAGAACACAATCGCCGTCGTTTAGTCAAAGCTGCTGTGCTGTTGCACTGGTTTTGACTCACAGGTCAACTTGGATGGGCCTTGTATTTTCAGTACACTGCACAAAACTAGTGCACTATATAGGTAATCGGGTGCTGTTAGGGACGGAATCAGTGTTTCTGTTGCTTTTTTAAAAAAATATTGAGGGGTGGACAAGTTTTACTTCCTGTTTACTGATCCATGTTTTGTGTGCAGTTGTGCAGCCTATAATGACCGAGGGCTACATGATTCCTTTAGGCCTACCATCACATCTGTCACAATCAAGTCGGTGTCTGAAATGGCATTCTGTTCTCTATGTATTGTAGTGCACAACTTTTGACCAGGGTCACTAGTGGCCGGTAGCCTGGCAGGTAGCCTAGCAGTTAGGAGCATTTGGCCAGTACCTGAAAGGTCTCTGGTTTGAATCCCTGAGCTGGCAAGGTGGAAAAATCTGCTGTTCTGCCCTTAAGGAAGGCAGCTAACCCCCAACAACAACTGGTCACTGTCAATTAAGGCAGGTAATTAATTGCATCCACCTGGTGTCCCAAATCTATATCAGTCCCTGATTAGAGGGGTTAGAATGAAAAAACTGGCTTTGAGGTCCAGAGGGAATAGAGTGCAGTTTTGAACATAATCTCCTTTGTGTGAAAATACAAAACAAACTTTGAGCAAATGTTTGATCCTCACATTGTTGCAGTGCAATATCAAACTACAGGTACAGTGCCTTGCGAAAGTATTCGGCCCCCTTGAACTTTGCGACCTTTTGCCACATTTCAGGCTTCAAACATAAAGATATAAAACTGTATTTTTTTGTGAAGAATCAACAACAAGTGGGACACAATCATGAAGTGGAACGACATTTATTGGATATTTCAAACTTTTTTAACAAATCAAAAACTGAAAAATTGGGCGTGCAAAATTATTCAGCCCCTTTACTTTCAGTGCAGCAAACTCTCTCCAGAAGTTCAGTGAGGATCTCTGAATGATCCAATGTTGACCTAAATGACTAATGATGATAAATACAATCCACCTGTGTGTAATCAAGTCTCCGTATAAATGCACCCGCACTGTGATAGTCTCAGAGGTCCGTTAAAAGCGCAGAGAGCATCATGAAGAACAAGGAACACACCAGGCAGGTCCGAGATACTGTTGTGAAGAAGTTTAAAGGCGGATTTGGATACAAAAAGATTTCCCAAGCTTTAAACATCCCAAGGAGCACTGTGCAAGCGATAATATTGAAATGGAAGGAGTATCAGACCACTGCAGATCTACCAAGACCTGGCCGTCCCTCTAAACTTTCAGCTCATACAAGGAGAAGACTGATCAGAGATGCAGCCAAGAGGCCCATGATCACTCTGGATGAACTGCAGAGATCTACAGCTGAGGTGGGAGACTCTGTCCATAGGACAACAATCAGTCTTATATTGCACAAATCTGGCCTTTATGGAAGAGTGGCAAGAAGAAAGCCATTTCTTAAAGATATCCATAAAAAGTGTTGTTTAAAGTTTGCCACAAGCCACCTGGGAGACACACCAAACATGTGGAAGAAGGTGCTCTGGTCAGATGAAACCAAAATTGAACTTTTTGGCAACAATGCAAAACGTTATGTTTGGCGTAAAAGCAACACAGCTGAACACACCATCCCTACTGTCAAACATGGTGGTGGCAGCATCATGGTTTGGGCCTGCTTTTCTTCAGCAGGGACAGGGAAGATGGTTAAAATTGATGGGAAGATGGATGGAGCCAAATACAGGACCATTCTGGAAGAAAACCTGATGGAGTCTGCAAAAGACCTGAGACTAGGACGGAGATTTGTCTTCCAAAAGACAATGATCCAAAACATAAAGCAAAATCTACAATGGAATGGTTCAAAAATAAACATATCCAGGTGTTAGAATGGCCAAGTCAAAGTCCAGACCTGAATCCAATCGAGAATCTGTGGAAAGAACTGAAAACTGCTGTTCACAAATGCTCTCCATCCAACCTCACTGAGCTCGAGCTGTTTTGCAAGGAGGAATGGAAAAAAATGTCAGTCTCTCGATGTGCAAAACTGATAGAGACATACCCCAAGCGACTTACAGCTGTAATCGCAGCAAAAGGTGGCGCTACAAAGTATTAACTTAAGGGGGCTGAATAATTTTGCACGCCCAATTTTTCAGTTTTTGATTTGTTAAAAAAGTTTGAAATATCCAATAAATGTCGTTCCACTTCATGATTGTGTCCCACTTGTTGTTGATTCTTCACAAAAAAATACAGTTTTATATCTTTATGTTTGAAGCCTGAAATGTGGCAAAAGGTCGCAAAGTTCAAGGAGGCCGAATACTTTCGCAAGGCACTGTAACTGCCAAAATAATGAAAACACTTGAGTAAATAAAGGATACAAAGTATATTGAAAGCAGCTGCTTCCACATAAGTGTGGTTCCTGAGTTAGTTAAGCAGTTAACATCCCATCACGCTTAAGATCATGTATAAAAATGCTGGGCAGGCCATTATTTTGGCTACCATGGCTATGCCACATAGGATGACAATGCCTCCATTCACAGGGTAGGACTAGTCACTGAATGGTTTGATGAGCATGAAAACTATGTAAACCATATGCTCAGTCACCAGATCTCAACCCAATTGAACACTTAAGGGAGATTCTGGAACGGAGCCTGAGACAACATTTTCCACCACTTTCAACAAAACATCAACTGATCAAATGTATCATGAAAGAATGGTGTTGCATCCCTCCAATAGTTTCCAGACACTTATATAATCCATGCCAAGGTGCACTGACGATATTCTGGCTCGTTGTGGCCCAACGCCCTATTAAGGCATTTTATGTTAGTGTTTCAATTATTTGGGCAGTTACCTGTTCTATAACTATGCTCGCAGGAAAACTGAAAATATATTCCAAACATCAGAGTAGTAGAACAAAACTGTTAATCACAATATTTATTGTCGCTTGGACAATACAAAACTAATCACAGTAATAAATATTAATTGGAATGGAAGCACATTCATTGTGTTCTAGCATTGCCGTGACATTAGTTCATGTGTAATTCTCTTTAAACGGATAGTTCAACTAAATTCCAAAATGACATATTGGTTTCCTTGGCACTTAGCCTGTATGCAGTCTAAGGACAAGATGGGGCGAAAAATGCAGGGATATTGACTTGCATTTGGAGACCAGTTAATCCAAATTAAAGCATGGATTGCTTTCTTAATTTGTCCATAGACTGCTTATAGGGTAAGGAAACCAATATGTAATTTTGTAATTTGGGTGACTATCCCAATGTGTGATTAATACCTGTATGTATTTACATGGTAGTTACATAGGCAGTTGTAGTATAATTACAGTTTTAAGAAATTACGTGAATCTGGTGAGGTGAATAAACCAGTGAAAGCATACAAAATGTACATCTAGCGATTTTGTAAGAGAATAATCAACATTTCTACATCCCCTAAAGAAATCTACAGCAACGGGTGCTAGCTGTATTTAGACCTGGATACAAATATTAGTTTTCTTTCAAATACTCTACTCGATTGAGCTTGCATGGCACGATGGAAGCAATGGAATATTGCTAAAAGTGCAAACTCTGCCAATTTGGCGCTCCAGGCAGGCTCAATCAAACGCTCAAAGATTTCAAATATTAATTGAACCCAGGTGTGGCTGTGTCTCATCATCTATCTATGTTTTCTCAACCATGAAGTTTGTATTGCTGTAGCATGGTTCAGTAGTCTCACAGTCACTTGTGGTTTTGACCGACCATTGATCAAAATCCTCCAAGAAGTAACAAACACCAGGAATATCCGGCGGAAAGTTTGGCGGAAGATCCTGTCTGGTCCGGGGAATGAAGACGAACTCTGGACAATCTTTCAGCAATCTGGAAACTCAAAAGAACAAATGAACCATTATGAATGTAAATATAACGTTTTAGTGTGTGCTGCAGATAGAAATGGGGGCTATGGGGCTCTCTATTCAATCAACATTGGATCCTGTTTCCTGTGCAAGGCCACATAAACTATTTATCTTGTACTGTGAGAACGTGTGTATGAATGTATTGTATAACACAGTTGCTGAAACCAAAAAGCAACTCAACTGGATAGGAAGTTATACACGTTCTCTTGAAACACACGAACAATGTTGTTTTGCCTTTCTTACAAAAAATATACAGTAACATATCAACCAATTACACTGTAATTACACTATAACATATTGTTACAGCTTACTTTAGTAACTGCATTATAATAATAAAGAGCACCGCAGTTAATATGTAACAATGTTGTTAATGTAGTAATTACAGTGTTATTACACAGGTGCAAGAAGGACTTTATGGAAGTGCTACCAAATACCCAGGTAATGTTTGGACACACTTTTTAGAGGCCCCAATGCCAGGGCTATTCTATTACAGTCCGAGAGAACAACCATACACCTTCTGGTTTTCATTCTTTCCTTTCAATCGGGGACAGATTCAGACTTGGGAATGCAGGTGGGTGAACTTTCTGGCCAATCAAGTGTTTTGTGAAACTGTTTTCAACTGTGTCCATAAAGAGACCACACTGAACATCCAATAATGTTTGTAGTAAAGACCTTGGCTTTAGTGACTATGACAAATGTTGGGCAGCCAAATTAGGGTTCAAATTCTATGACCAAATAGTACAGATTCAGGCAAGACCTGTAGACAACATAGGGTTTAATGGTCTATCTTATGATGAATGCCAGTGCATCTTTTATTATCACAGTGAGTCAGGTAGTTTGTCATTTGAAGAGCACCACACAAAACATAATTTACTGTGTGACTTTTGTGATATACAGTGTGATTCAAGTGAATGAGACATTAAAATAATACATTATAAATACATACATGCTAATGACAAGTCCAATGATGCATTATAACCACATCATAATGATACATGTGATCATCAATGCAAAGTGTAAACACAAGACTTTTCAAAATATAATATTTTTTAAATGTAAAACATTAGCTAGTGTCTGAGCTTAGGGAGATCTGGCAGTAAAATTGACTATAAAATATTTTGGAATTGCAGAAGTTTTAAGTCACCTGTGGGTTGTGGGGCTAACGTTGATTCTTCCAGGTACGCTACAGGACTCAAACTTATTTGCCAATGTGACGTTGTTGCCAAACAGACAGTAGCGCGGCATCATCACGCCAACAACACCGGCCAGAACTGAGCCAGTGTGCAGGCCAATTCGCATCTGTAAATAAAAATATATAATTTGTGCTGAGGGGAAAAACTACAACATTAAATCAAAGCTTTGTTGATTATATTAAGTTTTCCTTTGAAGTGACAGCTATAAGGTGAAATCAACTAAAATCCAATATAAATATTTGTATATTCGAAAAGTAAGATTTCCAAGACACTCTTTAAAGAACAATCAAGTCATTGCAACTCATATCTTTTCGGGAAATCACATTTATATAGCAATTTTCCAGATGCTCAAAGCGCTTTCATAGTAGGGAGGAAACTCACCTCATCCACCACCATGTGGCACCCACTTTGGTCATGCAAGGCAACCATTTGTGCCGGAAGGCTCAGCACACATCAGAAAGCATGGTGTAGAGGTGAGGGGTGACATATGCCAATTAGGAATGACAGGGATGATTAGGTGGCCATGATGGAAATGGGGTCAGGACACCCCTACTCTTTCGAGTGAAATTGTAATGACCGTAGAGTCAAGATATCCGTTTAACATCCTCTCCGAAGGAGTAGGGCAGTCCCATGATAGACAGCAGAGAGCGTTGGATTGCAGCATTATATGTGTGTGTTCTGTGTGTGTGTTCTGTATGTGTGTTCGAGAGGCAGCGCCTTCTTGACCACACAGGGCACAAAGTTGTGTTTTAGAAGTTACCTGAATGTGATTTAGGCCTGCTTTTTGGAGCATGCTAACCAAAGGGGTATACAAAGTAGAGGTCAACCGATTATGATTTTTCAATGCTGATACCGATTATTGGAGGACCAAAAAAGGCCGATACCGATTAATCGGACAATTTTTTTATTTATTTGTAAAAATGATAATTACAACAATACTGAATGAACACTTATTTTAACTTAATATAATACACCAATAAAATCAATTTAGCCTCAAATAAATAATTAAACATATTCAATTTGGTTTAAATAATGCAAAAACAAAGTGTTGGAGAAGAAAGTAAAAGTGCCATATGTGCCATGTAAGAAAGCTAACGTTCAAGTTCCTTGCTCAGAACATGAGAACATATGAAAGCTGGTGGTTCCTTTTAATATGAGTCTTCAATATTCCCAGGTAAGAAGTTTTAGGTTGTAGTTATTATAGGAATTATAGGACTATTTCTCTCTATACCATTTGTATTTCATTCATCTTTGACTATTGGATGTTCTTATAGGCACTTTAGTATTTATTGCCAGTGTAACAGTATAGCTTCCGTCCCTCTCCTCACCCATACCTGGGTTCGAACCAGGAACACATCGACAACAGCCACCCTTGAAGCATCGTTACACATCGCTCCACAAAAGCCGCGGTCCTTGCAGAGCAAGCGGAACAACTACTTCAAGGTCTCAGAGCGAGTGACGCTTGAAACGCTATTAGCGCGCACCACGCTAACTAGCTAGCCATTTCACGTCGGTTACACCAGCCTAATCTCGGGAGTTGATAGGCTTGAAGTCATAAACAGCAGAACTGCTGGCAAAACGCACGAAAGTGCTGTTTGAATGAATGCTTACGAGCCTGCTGGTGCCTACCATCGCTCAGTTAGACTACTCTATCAAATCATAGACTTAGTTATAACATAATAACACACAGAAATACTGGCAACTGCTGGCAAAACGCACGAAAGTGCTGTTTGAATGAATGCTTACTAGCCTGCTAGTGCCTACCATCACTCAGTCAGACTACTCTATCAAATCAAATCATAGACTTAGTTATAACATAATAACACACAGAAATACGAGCCTTAGGTCATTAATATGGTCAAATCTGGAAACTATCATTTCGAAAACAAGATGTTTATTCTTTCAGTGAAATACGGAACCGTTCCGTATTTTATCTAACGGATGGCATCCATAAGTCCAAATATTCCTGTTACATTGCACAACCTTTAATGTTATGTCATAATTACGTAAAATTCTGGCAAATTAGGCGGCCCAAACTGTTGCATATACACTGACTCTGCGTGCAACGAACGCAAGAGAAGCTACACAATTTCACCTGGTTAATATTGCCTGCTAACCTGGATTTCTTTTAGCTAAATATGCAGGTTTAAAAATATATACTTGTGTGTATTGATTTTAAGAAAGGCATTGATGTTTATGTTTAGGTACACATTGGAGCAACGATACGCACCGCATTGATTATATGCAATGCAGGACACGCTAGATAAACTAGTAATATCATCAACCATGTGTAGTTAACTAGTGATTATGATTGATTGATTGTTTTTTATAAGATAAGTTTAATGCTAGCTAGCAACTTACCTTGGCTTACTGCATTCGCTTAACAGGCAAGCTCCTCGTGGAGTGCAATGTAATCAGGTGGTTAGAGCGTTGGACTAGTTAACTGTAAGGTTGCAAGATTGAATCCCCCGAGCTGACAAGGTAAAAATCTGTCATTCTGCCCCTGAACGAGGCAGTTAACCCATCGTTCCTAGGCTGTCATTGAAAATAAGAATGTGTTCTTAACTGACTTGCCTAGTTAAATAAAGATTAAATAAAGGTGTAAAAAAAAAAAAAAAAAAAAAAATGGGCCAAATCGGTGTACAAAATTACCGATTTGCGATTGTTATGAAAACTTGAAATCGGCCCTGATTAATCGGCCATTCCGATTAATCGGTCGTCCTCTAATACAAAGCAGGATCTATGAGTTAGCCAGCTACTTTGGATAAACAACCAGAAATAACTATTGATTTTCTAGTTCATTAGGAAAGCTAAACTTCTCCTAAAGAGCGGGCTAACTCCTTGATCCTGCTTTGTAGTGTACCCCTTGTTTTGTGTTCAATGACGCTAATGATTAACTGTAGCAAAGTGAACGAATCCAATTCATGGATCACTGACTCTTTGGGTCCATAATCTGTGTTTTTATCCCCAATTTCGTGGTATCCAATTGGTAGTTACAGTCTTGTCTCATCGAAACACTGTACACTGCAATGGGACAAGGACATCCCTGCCGGCCAAACCCTCCCCTAACCCAGACAACGCTGGGCCAATTGTGCTCCGCCCCATGGGTCTCCCTGTCACAGCCAGCTGCAACAGAGCCTGGACTCAAACCCAGAATCTCTAGTGGCTTTAGACCACTGCCCCACTTGGGGGGCTGGGAAGTAATCTTATACAATGTGTGACTCTATCGCGATCAATTGATCTAATCAATTTCTGAAAAAGAGAATATGTATAATTAAATTGAGAGTTTATATAAATTGTCATAATAAAACATATTTGGTAGCGGAAGAACCTTTGGGGAAATCGAGTCTAGAGTTCCAAAATTATTATTATTATAATTAAATAGCCTACCTAAAAGATGTAATGAGTTCTGTCAAGGTCTGTCAAGTTAAACAAAATAATAAAATCAATTATAAAAGCTGGTGGTGTATTTAATATAGGCTATCTCAATAAACAATAACTAATCAAATGTGAAAAGGGGAAAATGGGGAAAAAGGGGAAAATGTTGGAAACCCTTATTGTATTGTGTACATTGTATCCATTACCTCTATTTCTCCTGTTTCAGAACCATTACCATTCTTCAGCCCCATGTACATCTCTGTCTGTGTGTGTGAATAAAATTACTCTGAGGTCGCCTCATTCCCCTCTTAATGGGGCAGGTGCTAGCGTGTCATAGATCAGCCCAAATGGAGAGTTGCTCTCTTTCAGATGAAAATATTGTCATTCTTGATATAAATAAAAACCAGCTACCAGGGAACAACTTTATCTACATTTTGAGCAAATTGCATAACAGTAGAAAAGCGTGAAAATCTATTTTGTGTACAAAACTGTCCAGGCAACTTCCTGTGCTACTCAGTGCCGTTCTGAAAGGGTCTTTCCATTGATGGTTTCACACTGTGAAGAAGGTAAGCCGTAACACTCACCTTGATTGGCTCGCCAGTGGGCGTCCTGACCTCATCGGACAGCTCCATCATCTTCAGCGCCATGAGGGCAATCTGCACTGCGTGAGTCTCGCTCTCCTTGTGCAAGCCACCAGCCACACAGTACGCATCACCGATAGTCTCCACCTAGATACAGTAGAATAGAATAGTTTAATATCCCATAGGCAAACTACATGACATACAGTTGACTTCATCACAAGACTTGTATAATATCTTGTTTAATACTATTAAACTTTTTTTATTTAAGACCTGCCCCCATGGTCTACAGACCCTGTTCTTAATTTATACATTGACTGTATAGAGAGAGAATAATAGTTGTATGGTGTATGCATAGTACTTTATGTTGAAGGATTGTTTTTTTTAGCCCTTTTAATTCCTTGATTTGTGCGCGTTAGACCATTCCAATTCATAACCTCCTAATGAGAAGCACAAGTAATGGAAAACACGTCAAATCAAGTGAGCAAAAACTACTGTACCTATTTTAATTTGTCACACAGTCTTCCCCTACGGGTAGAGATGTTGACACATTCGAACACTAGCACATTAAAACAATCAACAGGGCCAATTTAATCAGTGTGAATTAGCATCAAAATAGTTCTTCTGGGAGGTGTTTTACTCTGGAGCAGGAGAGCACTCGACAGTTGTGTGGTAGTGGTTGAGGTGAACAAAGTCGAATGTCCCAAATGGCATTCTATACAGTGTTTGTAGTGCAATATAAAGGGACTAGAGTGCCATTTGGAAAGCAGACAAAATCTATTTTTGGATCGGGAGTGGAAACAGAGGTCCTAAAGGAACCTCTGACTTCCCAGTACTTTACGAAAGATCTGTCAGACATGCTGCTCTCCTCTGTTATACTTCAGTGACACACTGATTACATTAACCAAACTCCCCGCAGATTACAAGACAGTTGGCTGAGAGCAAGCAAGTTTGGCCATGAGACAAGTACAGTCTGTTCTTTAAGAAATAATAAACCCAAATAAAATGGTGGAATTGTGTCATTTTTGTCCAATACTTGTGGAATCTATGAGAGAACGCAACGAAAATTACTTTTCTACCATGAACTTAAAGTACTTTTGTGCCTAAATCACAGAAGAAGAAACAACCATGATCTTTCCCCTTTTTGGAGCCTGTGCATCTGTTTTATATGGATCCTACTCTTATTCTGGAGTAGACCTTTTAATTATTGATGACTTAAGAATACACAACTATTATTCTCTCTAAATTGCTTTGGTCAAGACATAACTGTTGAGTATTGTCTATATTAATACATTGATGAATTATTGCTAAATTATGCAAAAGCATGAGGTAGACAAGCCTCCACTCTCAAATGATTCATATCAGTAAACACGTTCTTATGAAACGCTATCGAAGAGCAACATGAAGCATATCTTACCTTAAGACCTCCATGGCTAATTCAATTCAAATGAAGCTGTATTCATGATGGGATCAACATAATATGGGAATGCCAGCAAGGGTCTGTAGTCAACAACATAAATTGTTGTTCTAAAAATAAACGGTTGATATTAACATAAGATTATATAGAGGGCCTTATTCATTCAATCCAAAACTGGTAACAAGGGTTGTGGAATAAGACTATAGCAACATTTGGGCACATTTGGAGTCCATTTCTCAATAATGTAAATTTTTGCTGTATAAAAAACCTAATCTTGCTTTCTTACACTGTAAGGCCATTTTTGCTGTTCCATTTTAACTGCTGTTTTACTGAGTAATTATATTATAACCTGGTACTTTCTGGTACTTAATTGGGAGGAATTCCACACACTACATTGTACCAAATGGTGGGTGGTGCATAGTGTTTCAATTAATTCAATCTATCCCCATAAACAAATGTATTCTGTGGTTATTATTATGAATTTAATTTCACCTTCATCATTCCAAGTAATTACCAGGCACTTTGTAAAATAAAGCATAACCACAATGTTTAGTTGTATCCGGTAAATCTGATTTTGATTGAGTTTCCTTGGGCCTTGCTGTAACACACCTTGTATACATCCAGCTCCCCGCAGTGGTGGTCAAAGCGTGTGTACAGCTCATTGAGCATGGTGACCACCTGCATAGGCGTGCATCGTGAGCACACGGCCGTGAAGCCTACGATGTCCGAGAACAGCATGGTGACATGCTCAAACTCCCTGGCATCCACCGTGTGGCCTTGCCAAAGTTCCTGGGCCACCGTCCCCGGGAAAATGGTGAAAAGCAGATCCACTGTCCTCTTCTTCTCTTCCTCCAGGGCGAGGTGAGCGTGCTCCAGGGCCGCCTTGGCCTTGCCTAGGCGCTTCTTCAAGCCATCTTGGGCCTTGGCCTGCTCGCCCACCAGGACCACGTCACGCAGGGCGTTGTGGATGGGGATGTCAGACAGGTAGAGGCCACGGCCAGTCAGCTCCTCCAGCTTGTCTACGCACGGCGAGCCCAGGAAGAGGATGACATTAGACTCTGAGATGCAGATCATCTGGCCTTTCAGGTCCATGAGCTAGAAGAGAGGGAAACAAGACATGAGATAAATGGCTTTGTCCGGGTACTCCATGCTAAATGGTACATACACAGTCATGTCCAAAATTATTGGCACACTTGATAAAGATTAGCAAAAAAGACTGTATAAAATAAATTATACAAATAGTGAGCTACATTGTATTCTCAAATACAATTGTTCAGAGAAAGAGATTTTGTTTAACAAGTCATTAAAAAATATATATGGGCACCCCTTGTTTTCAAAACTCCACCACCCTCCCCTTGCAAGGATAACGGCACGGAGCTTTTATCTAAAATGTTTTATGAGACTGGAGAACACACTGGGAGGGATCTTAGACCATTCCTCCATACAGAATCTTTCCAGATCCTTTATATCCTTCATCTGCTCTTGTGGACTGATATATTCAATTCAATGCCCTCTTCAATTCAAACCACAGGTTTTCAATGGGGTTCAAGTATGGAGACTGAGATGGCCATTGCAAAATGTTGATTTTGTGGTCAGTTAACCATTTCTTTGTGGATTTTGATGTGTGCTAAGTGGTTATTTTCCTGCTGGAAGATCCACTTGCGGCCAAGTTTCAGCCTCCTGGCAAAGGCAACCAGGTTTTTGGTCAAAATGTCCTGATACTTGGTAAAGTTAACAAGGGCCCAAGGACCAATGGAAGAAAAATAGCTTTGCTAACCAGTATTGGTAATTGAATTGGAACCAGTGCTATGGTCAGATGACATGAAAATAGAGCTTTTGACACTCACACCAGTGGTGGGTTTAGCATCAAAAGAACGAATCATTTGTAGAAAATAACCTCATACCTACTGTAAAATATTGTGGTGGATCTTTGATGTTATGGGGATATTTTGCTTCCACTAGTTCTGGGGCCATTGTCAAAGTCAATGGCATCATGAACTACCAAGTACCAGGACATTTTAGCCAAAAACCTGGTTGCCGCTGCCAGGAGGCAGAGGACTGTTAAGAATACAAGATCAAGTGGATCTTCCAGCAAGACAATAATCTCTAGCAGCACATCAAAATCCCAAAATCAACAGCCTGATCAACTCTATGCAAAGGACATGTGTCGCGCTGCATGAGGCGAATGGTCACACCTAATTCATTTATTTCTGTTGACAGAATATCTTTGTAGTTCTACAAATGGTCTGACTCACTGGAAGAAATAAGAGACTTTGATGGGTGAACTGATTTGACATAGTGCCTCCAATTCAACCTGGTTCTCAGAGCATTTCATATTATTCTTAACGTAAATCCAAGACACATTTAATATGTTATGTTTGGTATGGTATATATTCATTTGTTGATGTCCATCAGCCATTTTGTATGACATGTTATGAATTACAATTCATATTATATGTTACGAATTTGCAAATGTCCTTTTTGTTAACAATTTGCAAAATGTACTATATGTTACGAATTTGCAAAACGTATGACATGTTACGAATTCTAGCTAGGTGGCTAACATTTGCTGGCTGGCTAACATTAACTAGGCTAGGGGTTAGGGGTTAAGGTTAGAGTTAAGTTTAGGAGTTAGGTTAAAGGGTTAAGGTTAGGGTTAGCTTTAATAATTATGGTTAGAGAAATGGTTAGATAAAAGGGTTACGGTTAGGGTTAGGGGATGTGTTAGCTAACATTCTAAGTAGTTGCAAAGTAGCTAAAATTAGTACCTAGTTGAAAAGTTGCTAATTAGCCAATGTTGTCTGTGATGAGATTTGAACTTGCAACCTTTGCGTTATACGCCTACCCATCCACCGTGACCAACCTCCCTACTTTTTTTTATGCCTTAAGTAACCATCCGTCTTATGTAACCATACCAAACGTACCATATCATATTCATTTTAGTGTCCCGGATTTAGATTTACTATGTTACGTCTAGTCTATGAGACCCGGCTGTCCAATTCCATCCTGGGCTTATATTGTTCTCTACCTCAGGGGGAGCATTCCGCTAATTAGCACATACTAATTAACAACGTGGCATTTTGCCTTTCTGAAGGGCTATTTTTAACATCAAACCTGCATTAGACAACCTTCAATACCTTGTTAGGCATTCGTCTCAACTCCAAGGGGTCATATCCAGCAGACCTGAGTTCAAATGGTTTTGCAAATCAAAGACTTTGAGTGTTTGCTTGAGTCAACAGAAAGTGGATGTTTCAAGGGATACAGTATTTTCCACCTAACTTTGCACTGAAAAGCAATAGTGGGACCTCCACTCAGGCGTCTTTCTATGGCTGCTATGTTAGGTTAGCTTGAGCCTGCCTGGACTGCCGAATAGGTGGGTTTGCACTTGGTTCCATTGAACCAGGCGAGCTCAATGAAGCATCACTCAAGACTTCAAATACTATTTGAACCCAGGTCTGATATCCAGTCAAAACAGGGTCATACCCTCCCTGTGTCATCGGCCATGGAGCCCCCTTGGTGCTTTATCCGAATGATGAACTGTGTGTTCAGCATAGTCAAGATGCCTTGGAAGGTGCACCTGATCTGGGGTGTGACGATGGCAAAGTTCTCCTGGAAGGCAGCGGGCCGCCTCAGGCCATCCTTCCGGCTAAGCCTCTTCCGGAGGCCGTCCCCGATTTGCAACAAGCCCAGGTCCTGATCCAGAAAGAGGTGGAAAGGGAAGGTGGAGGAGAAGAGCGAGGTGGGCATGGTCCCAACCGACGTGGCCCTCATGGGACTGGGGCTCAGGCTCTTGGCATCCTTCACCACCACCGAGTAGAGCAGGCTGGGCTGCCGGGGCCCAGCTTGGAACTGCAAGGGGCCTACGCTCTCCTTGGTGCCTCCTTGAAGGTCCATCTCCATGTCCATGAACACCTCCACGGTGGTGTCGTAGAGCAGGCGGGCAGCCGCCTTGATGACCCCAGGGAAGAAGAACTCCGTGGTCTGCCCGGGGTTGAAGTAGTAGACGGTGTGCAGACCCAGATCCTTGTCCAGGCACAGCACCGACGCTGTTTCGTTGTTTACATTATCTGTTATTCTGTCTAGGTTGGCTTGCAGAGCGGCTGGTTCTGGCGGGTTTGGGACGATGCCCTGTTTCAACAGGACATTGAAGCTGTTCAGGAAGTCACTGAGGGCTCCCCCCACCACCCGCAGAATATGGCTGTCCTCTTCGAAGCACGTTTGGAACAGCTCCTCGCCAAGGGAGACTTTCAAAGCGTCCATGTGAATACCTGGTCGTAAAAGGAGAGCAAATGTAATAGAATAGAATAACATGATGTAAATAAAAATACAATACAATACTGTAGATAAGAATAGAAAACAATAGAATAGAATATTTGTATTGTCCACACAAGGTACAAATGTGTCTTGTTTCACAGAGGCATGAATATAACAGATGTTAACAACACCCACAACGGAATAAAAGCAACTCATGTTCAGTGTTGTTTGAATTTGATCACCTTCACAATACCTGTTTTGAGAGAATAATTCTTCATGATCTCCAGTAAATGCTCTGGTCGATCAAAGGTCCTATCTTGACAGATGTCTGCATAACACACGGAAGGGCTGTGGATAGAAATGACATCAGTGTTATATTAGTAAGCACTGCACTCACCACATGAATGAATGGGTTTAGATATCCTATTCCATGAAATCCAATGTAATGTTATGAAAAACTGTTTCTTAACCAAAGGTTTGACTATTTTTCCTATTCCTTGTATTCTCTTCAAAGCCATCTTGCTGATTGACCATATATAGGTCGTTATGCATGGGGCATCCATGCATGGCACGCAGTCAATAGGTATTCAATAAGAATAATAGCTGACCGCATTCAATTGAACATAACTGAACATAGTCATTTCTTATAATCATGACCTTTGACAATAATTAAATATCAGGGCAGAATAGTTTAAATCGTTAATTTCGCCAGCATTTATTGGACTTAGTTCTTACCATTTCTTGTCTAACGTATGCTGTTTCATCATTTGCAGAAAGGCAGTATGCAGTCTTTGAAACTGGAAAACAACAAGTCCAGAAGTTTATTGACAATATATGTGTATAAGAAATCTTATAGTTTGGCCCATTGCAATCACATTAACACAACAGCAAACAAATCATTTGGTTCGAGATTAGTTCCGATAGGTTACTGTACATGCTCCATGGTATAAACTGCTCTCTTCTGAGACGACACTCAACAACGGTGCACAACAGTCAATTCTGATTCTATTTTTGAGACATTTATTTATTGTAGCACAATCTCAATTTACCTCGGGACATACTAACTTGCGGATGCTCTCCCCTAATGAATGAAGATTGACTCTAGTCTTGCTTGTCTTCCTTTGAGGTAGCACCTCCGATACATGTCCATACACATCCTTGGAAATTGCCAGTACATCCCCGGTATGGTCACTTGTACGTTCCTCAAAGTCTCCGGGTTCGTCCACACGACCAATACCGGCGAATGGACATTCTCCAGAGATTTTCAGGTCTTTCAATTTTGTGCAAAACATTCTTAGTGGTTTATCCTCTTCTCTTTGTTACATGCAAATGTCTACATTTGGACACGCAAACTCCTGCCTCAGTTAGAAATTCCATTCCCACATCATGGCATTCACAAGGGAGCGAGGAGAAAAAATAGATTATTTTATGCGCATCCTCTCGTCTGGACAACTGTCTTTCTCCACTTCGTATGTTATAAATGATCCGCACCTACGCCAGCAACCACACACAATATTCATAGGAAATTACATGGCAAAATATGAGTGAAATACTATTACCACAAACCAATGAAAACCGACAGAAGAGTCCACCTGGCCAATCGATGCGCGAGTAGGTTGAGCTCTTAAAAAATGTATCAGTATGCAATACCTTGTAGGCTGCTACTACGGCATAAATCAATAACTAATTCACCATTTGTCACATAAACATCAAACTAGATATGATTTATTCTATAAATGTCTAGTATACTTTTACAACCTTTGCCTTGAATAGAAATCCAGTTTTGATTTGACAGAAATACATAAAATCTCAAAAATTGCATTTAAAGATGAAGAAATCTAATTCAGTGATTGTCTGAGAAAAAAGTTAAAATATGCATTTATTTGCAATAACTTTAAAGAAATGTTAATTTCAAGTGCAATTTGCTCTATCTGAAGTTAGACAAGGTTTACAATCTTAAATTGTATACCAAATCACTGTTTGCATTTTTAGTGCAGCAGTTACACATTTAAAGTAGTTACAAGGTACAACAGTAATTTATTTAAACGTCTCTAATTTAACAGCAAAGAGGCCCCTTCCAATCATTTTCTATTTTGCCTTTGTTGAAATCCTTCCTTGTCATCCCCAGACAAGCTGAATGGTACCATCTCTGGCACTCAGAGCATTCTATCTGCAGTGTTAAAAACATAAAACAGGGTTATGTTTATTTACATGCAAATTACAGTTCTGGAATACCCAAATTCTGTTACATGCTTTTGCAATAAGGAACATTTTCAAAATGAATTGGATTTTTGTTCAATTGCTCAATGGACTTTAAATGACATGCATTTGACCACAACCCTGACAGAAGCACACATAACTGTGGTGTTAATCATCGTTGAGTATTCAGGCAATATAAATAATATCGTAATAAAGGCATACATTTGCAAAAAATGTATGCGTTGATAAAAAAGGTTTAAAAATCAACATGCCAGAGGATCTACCCATTGGACGTAGGCTCGGCTGGGAGTTTATCATCGTTGGAATTGTATATTCTGCTTTACCACTAAAATCAGGTTCTTCAAAAGGTTATTCGAGGATCCATTGAAAGGGGTCCTTTGAGGAACCATTTTATAGGGTTCTTTGGAGAACTTAGAGAGGTTCCCCCACAGTTTTATTTTGAAGAACTCCTAAAGGATACTCTAGGAACCTTTTATTTTTAGAGTGTAGGAAGAGTCTTGGTGGTTCCAAACTTCTTCCATTTAAGAATGATGGAGACCACTGTGTTCTTGGGGACCTTCAATGCTGCAGACATTTTTTGGTACCCTTCCCCGGGTCTGTGCCTCGACACAATCCTGTCTCGGAGCTCTACGGAATATTCCTTCAACCTCATGGCTTGGTGTTTGGCATGACATGCACTGTCAACTATGAGTCCTTATATAGACAGGTGTGTGCCTTTCCAAATCATGTCCAATCAATTGAATTTACCATAAGTGGACTCCAATCAAGTTGTAGAAACATGTCAAGGATGATTAATGGAAACAGAATGCACCTGAGCTCAATTTTCGAGTCTCATAGAAAAAGGTCTGAATACTTATGGAAATAAGGTATTTCTGTTTAACTTTTTTAACACATTTGCCAAAATTTCTAAAAACCTGTTTTCGCTTTGTCAATACGGGCTATTGCGTGTAGATTGATGAGGAAAACATTGTATTTAATCCATTTTAGATTAAGGCTGTAATGTAACAAAATGTGGAAAAAGGGGTCTGAATACTTTCCGAATGCGCTGTACCTGTCTGCACTAACAGTACTTTGACAAAGTGCATCACGTCCTAATTATTGTTTCCAGGTGCATCCCAACCCTCAAAACAAGACACACCTGGAGACAAATTAGGGTGGATGCTTTAATCTTATGCAATTTACAGTAGTGTGTGCATACATTGTCATACAGGTGGCCCCAGCAGGATTCAAACCCACAATCCTAAAACTGCAAGCACCATGCTTTGCCAACTGAGCCACATATGACATGTTCAAATATATTTACATAATTACATAAATAATAATGTATCTCCCCTGGGTTAATGCCTAGCTACAGTGGGGCAAAAAAGTATTTAGTCAGCCACCAATTGTGCAAGTTCTCCCACTTAAAAAGATGAGAGAGGCCTGTAATTTTCATCATAGGTACACTTCAACTATGACAGACAAAATGAGAAAAAAAATCCAGAAAATCACATTGTAGGATTTTTTATGAATTTATTTGCAAATTATGGTGGAAAATAAGTATTTGGTCACCTACAAACAAGCAAGATTTCTGGCTCTCACAGACCTGCAACTTCTTCTTTAAGAGGCTCCTCTGTCCTCCACTCATTACCTGTATTAATGGCACCTGTTTGAACTTGTTATCAGTATAAAAGACACCTGTCCACAACCTCAAACAGTCACACTCCAAACTCCACTATGGCCAAGACCAAAGAGCTGTCAAAGGACACCAGAAACAAAATTGTAGACCTGCACCAGGCTGGGAAGACTGAATCTGCAATAGGTAAGCAGCTTGGTTTGAAGAAATCAACTGTGGGAGCAATTATTAGAAAATGGAAGACATACAAGACCACTGACAATCTCCCTCGATCTGGGGCTCCACGCAAGATCTCACCCAGTGGGGTCAAAATGATCACAAGAATCAAAAATCCCAGAACACAAGAGCAAAAATCCCAGAACCACACGGGGGGACCTAGTGAATGACCTGCAGAGAGCTGGGACCAAAGTAACAAAGCCTACCATCAGTAACACACTACGCCGCCAGGGACTCAAATCCTGCAGTGCCAGATGTGTCCCCCTGCTTAAGCCATTACATGTCCAGGCCCGTCTGAAGTTTGCTAGAGAGCATTTGGATGATCCAGAAGAAGATTGGGAGAATGTCACATGGTCAGATGAAACCAAAATATAACTTTTTGGTAAAAACTAAACTCGTCGTGTTTGGAGGACAAAGAATGCTGAGTTGCATCCAAAGAACACCATACCTACTGTGAAGCATGGGGGTGGAAACATCATGCTTTGGGGCTGTTTTTCTGCAAAGGCACCAGGACGACTGATCCGTGTAAAGGAAAGAATGAATGGGGCCATGTATCGTGAGATTTTGAGTGAAAATCTCCTTCCATCAGCAAGGGCATTGAAGATGGGCTGGGTCTTTCAGCATAACAATGATCCCAAACACACCGCCCGGGCAACGAAGGAGTGGCTTCGTAAGAAGCATTTCAAGGTCCTGGAGTGGCCTAGCCAGTCTCCAGATCTCAACCCCATAGAAAATCTTTGGATGGAGTTGACCAGCAACAGCGTCAAAACATCACTGCTCTAGAGGAGATCTGCATGGAGGAATGGGCCAAAATACCAGCAACAGTGTTTGAAAACCTTGTGAAGACTTACAGAAAACGTTTGACCTCTGTCATTGCCAACAAAGGGTATATAACAAAGTATTGAGATAAACTTTTGTTATTGACCAAATTCTTATTTTCCACCATAATTTGCAAATAAATTAATTTAAATATCTTACAATGTGATTTTCAGGATTTTTTTTTTCATTTTGTCTGTCACAGTTGAAGTGTTCCTATGATGAAAATTACAGGCCTCTCTCATCTTTTTAAGTGGGAGAACTTGCACAATTGGTGGCTGACTAAATACTTTTTTGCCCCACTGTATGTAGGCTATAATGAAGTGTTAGTCACCATTAGTGTTCTGCATGTGTATGCCGCCAACTTGTATTGGCAGCGCAGTGACAACTCCCCATTTTCTAATGGAAAGCCCCTCAGACCATCTCCCCATCCTAATCACACTTCTTATCTCCACTGCCAAGACTGCCAAGTCACAGGCGTACTCACACACGCGCGCACACACCTCGACTCCCTAGCCAAGCCTGCCCCCTCCCCCTCATCATATGCCCTTCTTGCATGTCCACTTCCATGGCCAAAATCTGATTTAGAATCCCACAGCTATAGCCGAAAAACTCCCACACACTGTAGGCTGATTTTCTGAACCAGAATACTCTTGGAGTAAGAAGTATGTTCTCCACTGAAAGTGATTTTTAATCCAGGCCTTGGCTGTTTCCAGTGAACGGGACTTCATGGCCAATACATTGATTCGTTCACTTATGCTATTGGAACAGAGCCAATACTGATACGTCTTGCACATGCTTGACCAACTGGACTGGTCAATATATGTTTTATACCATAGTGCTGCATGTGAAGGTTGCTAAGGAATCAGAAATGTAATGTAGCCCACACCACAGTCCAGTGTGTTTACACAGAGTAGGCTATGTCCTTCTGTTTCAACCATTACCAGACTCAAACACTCCAGCAGACATGAGTGGTTGTGGGGTCCCGAAAATAGAGTTTAACTTCAATAATTTAATCACAATTTTACTTACTGTATACCACGGTTACCTTACCAATGCTGTCACAAGCCCATACTTTTAAGATTACTGATGTCAAACTAAATGCTTATCATCTTAACGTCATGCTTATTTTGTGTAAGATTTGAGAGTCTAAACTGGTCAAATAAAGGGTGAATGATAATAATGATGGGGCTGCGGTTCTGAATTCTCTGGAAGCCTCTTCTCTATAGCTAAAAATCCGTAGCTTGTGCACATGTATGGTATTCCCTACTTTACAGACTGAAGAATGTGAAGGGAATGTGTCCATAAAAATATGTGAGTAAAGTAGAGGTAACGCCTCGATCACACCAACAGCGTCATTGCACAAAATGGTATACATCATCATCTGGATATGTGTGCAACAAAAGGTCAACATCACATTCTGCTACCATTTCGGTCAAGAGGTTTGCGCATATGTTCAACAAATACAATGTATACACCACACAGAACGCACTGCAACTGCCTCTGCAATCCAATGCTGCAAGGCAAACGTAGCTTTCCATTGGAAATTAATGTACTTATGGTGTACTAAACTGCAATGACGCTGTTGGTGTGATCGAGGCGTAAAGAAATGCATGCACAGAATGTGATACAGATTTTTTGCTTTGGGGAAAAGGTTTTCATGGGCAAAATAGGGGTTATGTACGGAATCACAGCCTCCACCTAATAATAATCATAAATTAGTTCTCACATTTTAAAATGTCAAACTATATCACTGCTTTACTGTCGAACCACCTTTTCCATGTATTTCATAACTTAAGTCTGTATTTACAACATATCCTCCTAAAATGGACACTGACCAGTGGAATGTTGTGGGATCCCATAAATATCTTTCTCTACTACAGAGTCAAAATCATCACTCACTCCAAAACAAACAATGTGTCGACTAGCCTACCACGCTAGCACATGGTCAAGATGATAAACAAACATATCCGCAGTGTAGAATAGTCCAAATAAAGCCAAAGAACAGCTACTAGACTCACACACTTGTGTTTACATAAAGCCAGCTGTGAAAAGTTGTGATATTCTAAAATGTTTTACTTCCTTTCTTTAAATCTCAAAGTTTGTTTGGCACATATTTGTTGAAATTCACCAATCCTAGCTTTAATTTGAAAATGCATGTGTGCTGCTGCACTCAGTCCGCCACATGAAGGTGAATATAATTCAAAATCAGTTGGAATAGATTTTTGATTTTAGTAGGGCCAAATCTCTCCTCTCCCCTCCTTTACAAGAAAAATATGGAATTGATTGAGGAAAGTATCTGGCTTCAATATTGTGCTTCCCAACTCTGATTAGATTTAGCTGGTGACTCCCTAAATTAAGCTTGTGTTGAGAAAACACAGAGGTATTGCTATATGTATGTAAAATGAAATAGCCTGGCATTGTCGCTCAAAAAACGCTCTCAGTTACTCTGAAATAGTTTCCCCCCTAAGACTCCAGCAATATGAGTGAGAGTGTTCTGTCTGTCTGTCTGTCTGTCTGTCTGTCTGTCTGTCTGTCTGTCTGTCTGTCTGTCTGTCTGTCTGTCTGTCTGTCTGTCTGTCTGTCTGTCTAATCTGTCTGTCTTTCTGTCTGTCTTTCTGTCTGTCTGTCTGTCTGTCTGTGCTTGAATAAGCGTTTGCATGTCTGTTTCCCTCAGCAAATAATCTGCATATCATTTTCCCTATGTGCATAAAGACATAGATTATTATTATTTTTTTTTTATTTTTTATTTTTTAATTTTACCCCTTTTTCTCCCCAATTTCGTGGTATTCAATTGTTGTAGTAGCTACTATCTTGTCTCATCGCTACAACTCCCGTACGAGCTCGGGAGAGACGAAGGTTGAAAGTCATGCGTCCTCCGATACACAACCCAACTAAGCCGCACTGCTTCTTAACACAGCACGCATCCAACCCGGAAGCCAGCCGCACCAATGCGCCGGAGGAAACACCATGCACCTGGCCACCTTGGTTAGCGCACACTGCGCCCAGCCCGCCACAGGAGTCGCTGGTGCGCGATGAGACAAGGACACCCCTACCGACCAAGCCCTCCCTAACCCGGGCGACGCTAGGCCAATTGTGCGTCGTCCCACGGACCTCCCGGTCGCGGCCGGTTACAACAAAGCCTGGGCGCGAACCCAGGGACTCTGATGGCACAGCTGGCGCTGCAGTACAGCGCCCAGTACAGTGAAGGTCATTCAGTGGCATCAATGGTGAATAACCATCACAAAACTACAGAAACCCATTAGGTCTTAACTTGTGACACAACAACCGAGTCACTCTGAAAACCACATAGCTATCTTGACCTTAACGTTTCATCAAAGCAGCTGGCCGCTGTTCTGTCATTCTGTCCTTGTCCATGCCAGGGTTTGTTCTGAGCATATCACAGTTGTGTACTGGGCCTGTGATCAAACAGAACGGTAACCTTTTCCGTTCTGTACCAAGGCCCCTGCACTCTGTATGCCCAAGTCATGACTTGTTCCAGCTTCCAAATTGAACTTGAAAGATTAAGCCCAATCAGAACAACCGAAGAATACTTTCTAATTGCCCAGATTTAAGAAGGAGGTGACTGAAGTGAATTGTTTCCAGGTGAATGGACCCAATTAGTATATGGATGATGTCAGAGAAAATGGATGCCGTGTGGGGGCCAATTTCTCAGAGTCCTTGACCTAGACTGAAAGAGCCAACCAAATCCCTAAATAGGAGATTTTGTGCTGAACACCACCAAGGCAGAATCCCCTGTCTCTCCAGCATTTATCCTGCTTCATTTAGGCTCAACATTTTAGGGATATGATTCTGTACACTGCAGCTAGGAATTTGGTGTGTGTGTGTGTGTGTGTGTGTGTGTGTGTGTGTGTGTGTGTGTGTGTGTGTGTGTGTGTGTGTGTGTGTGTGTGTGTGTGTGTGTGTTTGTCCACAATTATTCACAGCTGAACACCATCCATAGGGAATAACATTTACCGATGTCCATACAGCTTTGGCTCTGCATCTCAATTTTGAAATAACGAAAACCTTATTTTCTGCGGTGCTGTGCCAGTCTATTCCTTCAGGCTAAAGGATTTAACGCTAAAACAGAACAAAAATCAGGGTCAATATAGAGCAAAGTATTAGTTTATATTATTTTTCCAGTATACTATGCTCCTGAATGTTTTCATACAATTTTCATGATATAAAATCAATGGTGAAACCCGTGCTGGCGCCAGAAGGAATCAGTTGCATGGGGATTTGATTACTATTGTTGTGGGCCTGTTTTTTTTACGAGACCTCCTGTGGGTGTTATAATAAAGACCATAGGCAGCTCGTGCATTTCAAGTTTAGGGAAACGTACAATTTATCCTACCATTTCGATCTATCTGTGTGCCAGTTATGACTATTTTTATATACGCATTTTCGTGGAACAGCTTAATTTCAATAATAACGTTTTACTGTCACGTGGCATAAAAATATGAATTAAAATGGTAAAAAATCTGAAATGTATGCAACTTATGCAAGAGCACCAGCCTTCGCCATGTGGACACATTGATAGCCTACACTGTGATCCATTGGCAGCTAAAGAAATTAGCGCACAAAACTCAGAGATAGCCTACAGGCCAATGCAGCAGCCTATAACTTCCATCATCAACTAAATAAAATACAAAGGCCTAAAGCTGACAAAAAAAAACAGTAAAAAATATCCTGATGAAAATACAGTTTCTTTCAATCACATTCATTTCTCTGCTCTGTTTGTCTGCCTCCCTTTATATTTTTTATATATTTTTTTATTTATTTAACCTTTATTTAACCAGGCAGGCTAGTTACGTAAGAACAAGTTCTGATTTACAACTGAGACTTGGCCAAGATAAAGCAAAGCAGTGCAACAAAAACAACAACACAGAGTTACACATAAACAAAGGTAAAGTCAATAACACAATAGAAAAATATATGTACAGTGTGTGCAAATGTAGACGAGTAGGGAGGTAAGGCAATAAATAGGCCACAGAGGCGAAATAATTACAATTTAGCATTAACACTGGAGTGATAGATGTGTAGAGATACTGGGGTGCAAAAGAGCAGGAGGATACGTAACAATATACGGATGAGGTAGTTGGGTGTGCTATTTACAGATTTTCTGTGTACAGGTAAAGTGATCGGTAATGATGCTTAAAGTTAGAGAGGGAGATATAAGACTCCAGCTTCAGCGATTTTTGCAATTCGTTCCAGTCATTGCCAGCAGAGAACTGGAAGGAAAGGCGGCCAAAGGAAGTGTTGGCTTTGGGGATGACAAGTGAAATATACCTGCTGGAGTGCTTGCTATGGGTGGGTGTTGCTATGGTGACCAGTGAGCTGAGATAAGGCGGGGCTTTACCTAGCATAGACTTATAGATGACCTGGAGCCAGTGGGTTTGGTGATGAATATGTAGTGAGGGCCAGCCAACGAGAGCATACAGGTCGCAGTGGTGGGTAGTATATGGGGCTTTGGTGACAAAACAGATGGCACTGACTACATCCAGTTTGCTGAGTAGAGTGCTAGAGGCTATTTTGTAAATGACATCGCCAAAGTCAAGGATCGGTAGGGTAGTCAGTTTTACCAGGGTATGTTTGGCAGCATGAGTGAAGGAGGCTTTGTTGCAAAATAGCAAGCTGATTCTAGATTTAATTTTGGATTGGAGATGCTAATGTGAGTCTGGAAGGAGAGTTTACAATCTAGCCAGACAGCTAGGTATTTGTAGTTGTCCACGTATTCTAAGTCAGAGCCGTCCAGAGTAGTGATGCTGGACTGGCGAGCAGGTGCGGACAGTGATCGGTTGAAGAGCATGCATTTAGTTTTACTTGCATTTAAGAGAAGTTGGAGGCCACAGAAGGAGAGTTGTATGGCATTGAAGCTCGTCTGGAGGTTAGTTAACACAGTGTCCAATGAGGGGCCATAAGTATACATAATTGTGTCGTCTGCGTAGAGGTGTATCAGAGAATCACAAGCAGCAAGAGCAACATCATTGATGTATACAGAGAAGAGAGTCGGCCCGAGGATTGAACCGTGTGGCACCCCCATAGAGACTGCCAGAGGTCTGGACAACAGGCCCTCCGATTTGACACACTGAACTCTGTCTGAGAAGTAGTTGCTAAACCAGGCGAGGCAATCATTTGAGAAACCAAGGCAGTCGAGTCTGACAATAAGAATGTGGTGATTGACAGAGTCAAAAGCCTTGGCCAGGTCGATGAATATGGCTGCACAGTAATGTCTCTTATTGATGGCGGTTATGATGTCGTTTAGAACCTTGAGCGTGGCTGAGGTGCACCCATGACCAGCTCTGAAACCAGATAGCATAGCAGAGAAGGTACGATGGGATTCGAAATGGTCGGTGATCTGTTTGTTAACTTGGCTTTCGAAGACCTTAGAAAGACAGGGTAGGATAGATATAGGTCTGTAGCAGTTTGGGTCTAGAGTGTCACCCCCTTTGAAGAGGGGGATGACCGTGGCAGCAGGGGTTGCAACAATTTCGGCAGATAATTTTAGAAAGAGACGGTCCAGATTGTCTAGCCCGGTTGATTTGTAGGGGTCCAGATTTTGCAGCTCTTTCAGAACATCAGCTATCTGGATTTGGGTGAAGGAGAAATGGTGGGGGCGTTGGCGGATTGCTGTGGAGTGTGTCAGGCAGTTGACCAGGGTAGCCAGATGGAAAGCATGGCCAGCCGTAGAGAAATGCTTATTGAAAAAAGTGTATTTATCGGTGGTGACAGTGTTTCCTAGCCTCAGAGCAGTGGGCAGCTGGGAGGAGGTGCTCTTATTCTCCATGGACTTTACAGTGTCCCAGAACTTTTGAGTTAGTACTACAGGATGCACATTTCTGTTTGAAAAAGCTAGCCTTAACTTTCCTAACTGAGTATATTGGTTCCTAACTTCCCTGAAAAGTTGCATATCACGGGGGCTGTTTGGTGCTAATGCAGAACTCCACAGGATGTTTTTGTGCTGGTCAAGGGCCGTCAAGTCTGGGGTGAACCAAGGGCTACATATGTTCTAAGTTCAATAGTTTTTGAATGGGCATGCTTATTTAAGATGGTGAGGAAAGCACTTTTAAAGAGCAACCAGGCATCCTCTACTGACGGGAAGAGGTCAATATCCTTCCAGGATACCCGGGCCAGGTCGATTAGAAAGGTCTGCTCGCTGAAGTGTTTTAGGGAGCGTTTGACAGTGGACCCATTACGCACCAGGCAATGAGGCAATGAGGCAATGATCGCTGAGATCCTGGTTGAAGACAGCATAGGTGTATTTAGAGGGCAAGGTGGTCAGGATGATATCTAAGAGGGTGCCCATGACAATTTGAGTGAGATTGAGGGCATCTAGCTTAGATTGTAGGATGGCTGGGGTCTTAAGCATGTCCCAGTTTAGGTCACCTAACAATACAAACTCTGAAGATAGATGGGGGGTAAACAATTCACATATGCTTCAAAACGATCGTAGTATGTTTTCAGTACCTTTGATTCAGCCACTGTAAGTGTCCATGTGTTGTTTATATCTCTCCCTTTTTCACCGATCCAGAGGAGCAGGTAGCTGCATTTTTCCTGTTCTCCTCTGTCCTTCAGAGGACCCGTGGACATTAGCTCCAAATGTACTTACGCCATGCATTAGGTAAGTTTGTAGACTCCCAGTCCATTCGAGGTGAAGGAACTCCAGAAAAATCCATCTTGTAAGACCTTTTATTCTGACACTATGTCTTGTTTTGCACTCTTTGTACAAAATAATACAATGTAGAACTACAGGATATTTCTTAACGTAGCTCTTTATTAGCTAGCTATAACTGGCATGTTCGCGTATCGCCAACCAGGATCAAATTGACCATGACCTAACCATTTGGGTGGTCTTTACCAATCATAGCACAGTATGATATGGTGGTAAAATGCATGCAATTACAATTCAGTATGTTTACACATATGAATATTACATATTTGTTTTATCAGTGACAGCACCAGTAGAGACATACAATGTAGTGGAGGAGTTTGCTGATGTTTTTACAGGAATAGGATTATTCCCAGGAGAATGTACCATTCACCTTGACCCAGATGCAACCCCTGTGGTCTACCCACCGAAAAAGATTCTCCATGCTCTCCAACTCTTTCTTCAGACGGGCACAGAGAGCAAGGGGAATCCTTCTCGGTGGGTAGACCACAGGGGTTGCGTCTGCGTCAAGGTGAATGGTACATTCTCCTGGGAATAATCCTATTTTGCACACTTTATACAGGGCATAGCAGGTGGCTGACGGGTGTCCAGGGCATAGCAGGTGTCCAGGGCATAGCAGGTGGCTGACGGGGGTCTATAACAAGCAGCAACGGTGAGAGACTTGTTTCTGGAAAGGTGGATTCAGACACAGCTAGGACATCTGGGTTGGCGGAGAGTGCTAAAACAGTGAATATAACAAACTTAGGGAGGAGGTTTTTAATGTTTTTTAATGTTAACTTGCATGAAGGCTTTTATGGTTACAGAAGTCAACAAATGAGAGCTCCTGGGGAATGAGAGTGGAGCTAGGGGCTGCAGGGCCTGGGTTAACCTCTACATCACCAAAAGAAACAGAGGAGGAGTAGGATAAGGGTACAGCTAAAGGCTATAAGACCTGGTCGTCTAGTGCGTTCGGAACAGAGAGTAAAAGGAGCAGATTTCTGGGCGGAGAAGAATAGATTCAAGGCATAATGTACAGACAAGGGTAGGATGTGAATACAGTGGAGGTAAACCTAGGCATTGAGTGAAGATGAGAGAGTTTTGTCTCTAGAGGCACCATTTAAGCCAGGTGAGGTCACCGCATGTGTGAGGGGTGGAACAAAAGGGCTAGCTAAGGCATATTGAGCAGGGCTGGAGGCTCTACAGTGAAATAAGACAATAATCACTAAACAAAACAGCAATAGACAAGGCATATTGACATTAGGGAGAGGTATGTGAAGCCGAGTGATCATAAGGTCGAGTGAGTGAGTAGCTAGGCGAGCTGGAGACACGGCGATTCAGACAGCTAGCGGGCCGGTGCTAGCAGGCTAGAAGATGGGCCTCCGAGGGATGTTGCAATGGAAGAGCCTGTTGAAACCCCCCCGGATGGTTACGTCGGCAGACCAGTCATGATGGATCGGCGGGGCTCCTTGTCGGCAGTAAAAGGGTCCAGGCCAATTGGCAAAATAGGTATTGTAGCCCAATAATTGGCTGATTGACCACTTTAGCTAGCCGGGAGATGGGCCTAGCTCCAGGCTAGCTCCAGGCTAACTGGTTCTTGCTTCGGGACAGAGACATTAGCCAGGAGTAGCCACTCAGACAGAAGCTAGCCAGCTGCGATGATCCGGTGTAAAGGTTCAGAGCTTGCTGTAGGAATCCGGAGATGTGGTAAAGAAAAAGCAGTCTGATATGCTCTGGGTTGATATCGCACTGTGCAGGAATTGACCGGGCTGAGGTTGGCTCATGTCCGAGTTAACGGTGATGACAGCTAGCAGTGGTTAAAACTTCTTGCGACTAGCAATCCCGGATCCGGGAGCGTAATCATAGCCTCAAACGAATTAGCATAACGCAGCGGACATAAATACCCCTAGAAAATGTTCCTATTCATGAAAATCACGAATGAAATATATTGAGACACATCTTAGCCTTTTGTTAATCACACTGTCATCTCAGATTTTCAAAATATGCGTTACAGCCAACGCTAGACAAGCATTTGTGTAAGTTTATCGTGGCAACATTTTCACGAAAATAGGAAAAGCAATCAAATTAAATCATTTACCTTTGAAGAACTTTGGATGTTTTCACTCAGGAGACTCCCAGTTAGATAGCAAATGTTCCTTTTTTCCCAAAATATTATTTTTCTAGGCGAAATAGCTCCCGTTTGTTCATCATGCTTGGCTGAGAAATCGACCGGAAAATGCTATCACTACAACGCCAAACTTTTTTCCAAATTAGCTCCATAACATCGCCAGAAACATGGCAAACGCTGTTTAGAATCAATCCTCAAGGTGTTTTTAACATTTATATTCGATAATATATCCGTGGAGGCAATTGGTTTCTCATAAGAAGCGATTGGAAAAATGGCTACCTCAGTATTTTACGCAAGATTTTCACCATGTGACCACTTGCTAAATGTGGTCCCTTACGGCTATTATTCAACAGAAATGCGTAAAAGACGTCACAATGCTGTAGACACCTTGGGGAATACGTAGAAAACGTAAGCTCATTCGTAGCTCATTCACAGCCATATAAGGAGTCATTGGCATGAGGCGGTTTCAAAAAATGCGGCACTTCCTGATTGGATTTTTATCTGGGTTTCGCCTGTAGCATCAGTTCTGTTGCACTCACAGACAATATCTTTGCAGTTTTGGAAACGTCAGAGTGTTTTCTATCCAAATCTGTCAATTATATGCATAGTCGAGCATCTTTTTGTGACAAAATATCTTGTTTAAAACGGGAACATTTTTCATCCAAAAATGTAAATATCGCCTCCTAGTCGTAAAATGTTCTGACTACTAGCTGGTAGCTAGTTAGCTGGCTATCTCCTGATGGGGGGTCCGGTTCTAAAGTGTAAAAAATAGCAAATCCGTACCACATTGGGTGAGAGTATGTTCAGTCCGTAGATGGAAATTGAGATTAAAAATATATACGAAATATATACGAAGAAAACAATATAAACATGGGATGGGACAGGACAAGACAAACAGACGTCCAACTGCTACGCCATGGAACTATATCTGTCTTGACTTGATTTATCACTAGTGATGTGCAACATTGTATCAACTCAGCAGGTTGGTGTGCTTAGGCTCAACATTTTCAACATTATCAGGACAGAGAAACCACACACATGCCATTGCTCACATGGAACACTTCACTCCATAGCGGATGATATTACCACTCCTATTTGCCATATCTTCAATTTAAGCATACTAGAAAGTGTTTGCCCTAAGGCCTGGAGGGTAGCAAAAGTTATTCCTCTACCTAAGAATAGTAAAGCACTCTTTACTGGCTCAAATAGCCAAGGAATCATCCTGTTACCAACCCTTAGTAAACCTTAGTAAACAAATTGACACCGGACTTTCAGCACACTTATAGGGAATGACATTCAACAAGCACAGCACTTACACAAATGACTGATGATTTGCTGAGAGAAATTGATGATAAAAATATTGTGAGGGCTGTTTTGTTAAGACTTTAGTGCGACTTTTGATATTATCGATCATAGTCTGCTGCTGGAAAGATGTATGTGTTATGGCTTTACACCCCCTGCTACATTGTGGATAAAGAGTTGCCTGTCTAACAGAACACAGAGGATGGCATTTAATGGAATCCTCTCCAACATAATCCAGGTAGAATCAGGAATTCCCCAGGGAAGCCCATTACTTTTTTCAAAAAGACTTACCTCGGGCCTCAGAAGTAATATAGAAATATGTAATTTAAATTATGTTGATGAATGCAAACAATTCAGTTTGTAAGAAGTTCTCAATGGATCCTTTGACTCCCAGAATAACAGATTTTTTTTGCCGGGTTGACTATCTTGGCTACATATTTTATGAATTGAATTGAACTGAATTGTATAGAAGAAAGCAACAAGTTAAGGGCCATAATATTTTGATGACAGTGGTCCTATACAGCTCACATTATTTTGCACTAATTGATAATGCTAAATGGTGAATAGACATTACTCAATGTAGTCATGCTTTAGTTTTGCAGACTCTTATGGTCCATCGATGACTTGGACCAGGGAATCATGGAGGTCAATGTAATTTGGTGACAAAAGGAGGGTGACTTCTTTCTTAAAATGAAACTGACCTGCTCTGTCAAATCTTCACAATTATAGCAAATAAATTGTCATCAGTGGCCCATGAGTCACTGTGGAAGCTTGGAGTTAAATGGCCTAGAGACAATTCCATTGGAGCAGCCATTTTAAAATCTGACATAAAGCACTTTTCAGAGTTTAAATAATAAACAAGCAGATAAGGAGGGGCCGGCACTTGAAAGTTTTCCCATCTCTCCTTGGGAAAGGAAGCATTTGGACGGCATCCTTTGTTTCTCCTCATAACAGATACAGAAGCCAGGGAAACTGTTTTGGGACTCTTTTTTTCTATTTCAACTTCACTCACAAAGCCTCCAAATAAGCCAAACGATCAATTTGAATTATTGAAGCATCCGTTGGCTGATGCTGCACACTCTATTTTTGGAAGCAATGGGACCTTAGATTAAAGAAGGCCTCCTGGGTATTTTAGCTAACATGTTCATGAACAAAGACATACATCTATTTCATTATACCACTTTTGCTTTTGTTAGTTTCCAAATCCTAATATGTAGAGCATTTAAGAGTTCAGCCTGTTAGGTGTGCTCATGTATGTGTAGCGGAGGTGGTTGAGTAAATGATGATGAGAAACCTTGCCTGAGACATAAAGATTTGCGTAAGCTCCCCAAGCTAATACCCTATAAGCTTTAGCTCAGGGGCCTAACACAATCTGGTGGCGCAGGCTAACTATCTGCACTGATCCCCAGATATTGTAGCTTTACTGAAGTACATAAACAGAACAAGTCCAAGACTTTAAATCACAACTAATTAAGATAATAAAACAGCATCAATTACATTGTGAAACCCTATCTTACGCCTTATCTTTCTTGTCCTGATCAAATGCAAGGCATTATTTGTATTAAGAGAGTCTGTGGACTAAAAGCATCATCTGTTGGGGGTAGGCCTAATTAACAGTCAACAAAACTTTTGGAAAAAAATGTAGCGCCATCTGTTTTCTTTCGCCTCAAGGATTCTATCCCAGATTAAACAAGATCTAGATGATAAAGGAAATAGGATAAATCACTATAATGTTGGGAGGTTATCAGTAGGTTAAAAAAGATTTCATATGGTGTCAAATGGAAACTGAGGGTCATAGTTTGGTTGTTGTTTAGGCAGCCTGGTCTCATAGACTAGACATAACATAGTAAATGTAAATCCAGGACACAAAATGTGTATGATGTGTTATGTTTGGTATGGTTACATAAGACAGATGGTTACTTAAGGCAAAAATGAAAATAGGGTGGTTGGGTAGGTGTATAACATGAACGTCTAGCAAATCTTCAAATCTCATCACAGACAACTTTAGCGTGAAGTTAGATGGCTAAGTAGCTAACATTAGCCAGCTAGCTAATGTTAGCTACTTAGCCACCTAACTTCACGTACAGAATCAGATGAAATGCTCTGATTAGGGGGAAGATTATAGCAAATCCCTGACTGTCCTCAAAAGTTTTTGAGGCCTCTGTGATGTTAATGGAATAGGCTACAGTAGACTATTCATGTGATACCGCAAAGGTAAAAGTACAACAAATGGACTTTTATATATACATTTTTTATCTTCCCTGAGGGAGGTCCTACCTCAGGAGAATTCCTATTCACCCACCTACTGTAGGGGAATGTAGCATGTTTTTACAGTACACCAAGGTCCATGTTATGAATTGACATAAGGTTTTCATGTTTTTCTTAGTGACAATAGGGGAGGGAGGATAAGTTGATCGAGAGGAAACTAAAATGGGGTGAATCTCAAATGTTTCTTGATTCCTCTAATCCTTGATTAATTGCCTCTTCCTCAAAACACATTTGAGGAAAAGATCCAAGTGGTGGAACCTAGAATCTTCTCCTCAAATGCGTTTTGAGAAAGACACTATCAGTGGTGGAAAAGTACCCAATTGTCATACTTGAGTAAAAGTAAATATACCTTAATAGAACATTACTCAAATAAAAGTGAAAGTCATGTAAAACCCTACTTGAGTAAAAGTCTAAAAGTATTTGGTTTAAAATATACTTAAGTATCAAAAGTAAATGAAATTGCTAAAATATAACTAAAAGTAAAAGTATAAAAATGTCAAATTCTTTATATAAAGCAAACTAGACGGCATAATTTTATTGTTTTTTTTTACATTTACGGATAGCCAGGGGCATGCTCCGACATAACACTCAGACATAATTTACAAACAAAGCATGTGTTTAGTGAGTCTGCCAGATCAGGGGCAGTCGGGATGCCCAGGGATGTTCTCTGGATTTGTATGTGAATTAGGCAATGTCCTGCTAAGTATTCAAAATGTAACGAGTACTTTTGGGTGTCAGGGAAAATGTATGGAGTAAAAAGTACATCATTTTCTTTAGGAATGTAGTGAAAAGTTGTCAAAAATATAAATCGTGAAGCCAAGTACAGACAAGTCCTGTAAAATCCTACTCAAGTAGAACTACTGTTACTTTAATGAAATTGTAATCAAGTAGAGGTAAAAGTACAGGTGTAAAAAGAAACTACTAAAGTAAAAGTAAAAAGTAGCACATTTAAAAAGTACTCAAGAGTAAATGTTACTACTTCTAAAATAATTTGCTATTTCAATTTTGATGCTTATTTTTTTTCTCCTTTTACAAGAATGGAAGTTCATGTGAAAAGGGTGTGCCAATTGAATGCAAGCTTCACAAACAAATGAATATCAACATTTTTTACTTTTCTATATACTACTGTATATGTAATATTGTTTACATATAATGCTTGACAGGGTAAATGTTCCATAAAACACCAGAAAATAACCAACAAGATAAGATCCAGCACAGCTGATTTTAATATTACATCTTCAACTTTACATACACAAAGGTTCAAATGAATATTCAAAAGGCATATTTTTTGTGGAACTACCTATTGAACACTTAACTCAGTTCACTTCTCTCTGAAGTTGCCATTCAGTTTCAGTAGGAGCTGATTTTCTAATTTAATTGAGTCTATCCTGGCCCGCTTTGCAGTATTCCAGCACAGCTGAAAAGACGTTCACAGGCGGCAGATGCAGGCAGGCCTGTGTTGAGTTTGAGGGACAACTTCTTTATGTATGGAAACAAAAAAAAGTAAATACATTTTGTCCGATGGAATTGCAAGACACCCATCCAGCTGCCCTGTACCTTCTGACCGATTGTTTGTCAGTGATGAGAAGAAATCCTCTTCATCAGATGAATGCTGCCTTAGATGCTCAGTCTCATCCTGTGTGATTGTGTCAAGATAATTCTTCGGGTACGCAAAACCTGTACATTGGAAAGAACACAACATTCACATATTCAGTGTTTCAGGAAACTCTGTTGTATGTGGCTGCCAACACAATCATATTATTGACATTGCAATAGCTCTAACACAGACTTCCACACTTGTTATTCTCAGATACTGAAATGGATTGTTGTTCAAATACATTCAGACCTAACAAATTATTTAATGTTGAGGTGAGCCCATGTCTGGTTGTACCCACACATAGTTACAGTTGAAGTCAGAAGTGTACATACACTTAGGTTGGAGTCATTAAAACTCGTTTTTCAACCACTCCACAAATGTCTCCACAAATTGTTAACAAACTATAGTTTTGGCAAGTCAGATAGGACTTTGTGCATGACACAAGTAATTTTTCCAACAATTGTTTACAGACAGATTATTTCACGTATAATTCACTGTATCACCATTCCAGTGGGTCAGAAGTTTACATACACTAAATTGACTGTGCCTTTAAACAGCTTGGAAAATTCCAGAAAAGGATGTCATGGCTTTAGAATCTTCTGATAGGCTAATTGACATAATTTGAGTCAATTGGAGGTATACCTGTGGATGTATTTCAAGGTAAGGCCTACCTTCAAACTCAGTACCTCTTTACTTGACATCATGGGAAAATCAAAAGAAATCACCCAAGACCTCAGAAAACAAATTGTCTGGTTCATCCTTGGGAGCAATTTCCAAACGCCTGAAGGTACCACTTTCATCTGTACAAACAATAGTACGCAAGTATAAACACCATGGAACCATGCAGCCATCATACCGCTCAGGAACGAGACGCGTTCTGTCTCCTAGAGATGAAGGTACTTTGGTGCAAAAAGTGCAAATCAATCCCAGAACAACAGCAAAGGACATTGTGAAGATGCTGGAGGACAGAGGTACAAAAGTATCTACATCCACAGTTAATCGAGTCCTATATCTACATAACCTGAAAGGCTGCTCAGCAAGGAAGAAGCCACTGCTCCAAAACTGCTATTAAAAAGCCAGACTACTGTTTGAAACTGCACATGGGGACAAAGATCGTACTTTTCGGAGAAATGTCCCTTTTTGACAACTAACCAGTTCACAAGCTACTGATCATTGCATACATACGCAACACAGACATGATTGTAGTGGTGCCAGAAAATGATATTAGCTCTCATGCAATTCGTCTTATAATTGGCTTTCAATAAGGGAAAGTTTTAAGAAGGTGTGGTGCCAAATGAATCACAACAGCAGTTCAGGGTTAAGCATCCAACTCTGGTCCCCAGGCCACTCGAGCGCCTGTTTGTTATGCGCTACAGAGACTACAGTCAGTGACATGGCAATTAAACTGGATTGTTTGGGGAAATTATGTGATGATGTGTGAGGCTGTTATTGGCACAAGCCAGCTGGCTCATCGAGAGGGGATGAATATTGCTATTCTGGTCAATCCACGCCAATCTGCCTCCATCTCTCTCATTGTGAGTTAGGCCAGGGTAGCTGCTTGGTGGGAGGGGTGGCTCTATGTTAAATGACAAAGGTCATTTTGGTATGGTTAAGCCACTTTTATTTTATTGTTTACCATCTGAGAGATGAATACAGGTCGGTGGCAATATCTTATTGCTCTATTAGAGTTTATTGTCAGTGTGCATTACTAACACTATGCACAGTACTGACTCTCCTGCACTGTGCTTTCAAGTATCTTTGATTTGTACTGATTTGTTCACACTCACATTTAGGAATCGACAGCCCTGTTCTGTGCACCAAACAACTTCTCTGCCAGGTTAACCCTCAGCACTGAACGGGTCAAGCTACAAGTTAAACAATTTCTAAATCAAGTATCAACTCCCTTCACCCCGGACACACTGCTGTGCAAATGGTACTTCCAAAAAACGCAGTGCAGAAAATCTACTCTCTGCATTTTAAGGACATCCAGGACTTTCAGTTTTTCATTTATTTCACCAAGCATAAATAATTTATTGGGTTGAATGTACTGCACCATATTACAAAACACTGTCTAGAGTTTGTCCCAGCCAAAAATGGACTTGTGTTCTATCAGCACAGCAAAGCTGCCCTCTGCTGATCAGACCTGTGTTGAAATATAATTTTCTTGAGCCTGCCTGATGTGCCAGATGGGTGGGGTTTTCACTTACTATTCTATAGGAAAACCAGTAGCACTTTATTTTACGGTACATAAATGACCAGGTATTTACTAAAACAATAACATGATAAAATGGTAATTATATATTTGTAATAACCGATACATTTCATTGGGAATAATTAAAACATTGAATTCCCATTGGGAATAATGGTAAAAAGTATCATTACATTGGGTCTCTACGTGCTTGCTACTGTTGACTTGAAGATTAAAATATCAGGAGGCATAAAATGTGATGCATTAAATTAAAATAATTTTGAATTTTAAGCTCAGCAATGTTTGTATTGTATCGGTCTATCAAATAAACAAAATATTATTATCACTGTAAACAATAGTGTATGATGCTGAAATGTAATGTTTTTTTTTAACATTTTATACCACATCTGCAGCGTAAGTACAAATACCGTAGATATGTAGTTACTCTACATAGCTTCATCACTAGAAAGCTCCTTGAGCTGCTTTACTGTAGCAGACCATATCTGAAACCATGGGTCCATTTATTCTGCCTGGGTTAGTACAGTATGTATGGCTGCCATATACAGGCCTGAAGCAAAACTGTGAGGATAGCATACCAGCATGTTTAGACATTCCTTTTCAGCAGTTCTGGCCCAAAATATGTTCCAGCACTTTTTGTACATAGTCCCTGCATTTTAAGGGACCAAAATTATTAGGACAAATTAACTTATGTGTTAAAGTAGTCAAAAGTTGAATATTTGGTCCTATATCCCTAGCACGCAATGATTACATCAAGCTTGTGACTACAAACTTGAATGCATTTACGGTTTGTTTTGTAAATTAATGGTAAATAATGTATTGTGTCATTTTGGAGTCACTTTTATTGTAAATAAGAATAGAATATTTTTCTAAACACTTCTACATTAAAGAGGATGCTACCATGATTACGTATTGTCCAAATTAATTGTGAATAAAGTTACAGATGCACAAATATCCGACCCCCAAGACAAGCTAACCTCTCACTATTACAATAACAGGAGAAGTCATTATTTTTGGGGGGGTATGACATTTGTGCGTTTGTAATTTCAAAAAGGTTCACCTGATATAGATGATAATACCCTCAATTACAGCTGACAGTGTTCATTTTAACATTATGGTCATTGTATCATTTAAAATCCAAAGTGCTGGAGTATAGAGCCAAAACAACAAAAATGTGTCACTCTCTTTTGGAGCTCACTGTATGTATTTTCTATTTCCTCTCTCTCCATCTGTTACTCTCCCAACCCTTTCATTTTGTGCCCCCCAAAATGATAAAAAAAATAGAACATGGGAGGAAGATTGACAATGTATTAGCTGAGATGAAAGAGTAAGAATACAGACGAGAGCGGGAGACTTCTCGTAGCAAGACGACATTGACAGAGATGGTCGCCTCACTTCGAGACCCATGCAGTATTTAGTTTTTTATGTATTATTTCTTACATTGTTACCCAAATACATTTTAAGTCTTATTACATACAGCCGGGAAGAACTATTGAATATAAGAGAAACGTCAACTTATCAACATTACGACTAGAGGTCGACCGAATATGATTTTTCAACGCCAATACCGATAGTGATTATTGGAGGACCAAAAAAAGCCGATACCGAGTAATGGGCCGATTTTTATATATATGCTTGTAATAATGACCATTACAACTGTACTGAATTGTCACGGCCGTTGCTGGAAGAAGACCAAGGTGCAGCGTTGTGAGCGTACATTTCTTTATTTTTAGAAATGACGCCAACAAAACAACAAAAGGAAAATCAACTGTGAAGCTTACAGTGCATTAGTGCCACAAACAAAGTTAACTTCCCACACTGAAAGGAGGGTAAGGGCTACCTAAGTATGGTTCCCAATCAGAGACAACGATAGACAGCTGTCCCTGATTGAGATCCATACCTGGCCAAAACATAGAAATACAAAATCATAGAAAACATAGAATGCCCACCCCAAATCATACCCTGACCAAACCAAATAGAGACATAAAAAGGCTCTCTAAGATCAGGGCGTGACATGAATGAACAATTTTATTTTAACTTAATATAATACATCAATAGAATCTATTTAGTCTCAAATAAAAAATGAAACATGTTCAATTTGGTTTAAATAATGCAAAAACACAGTGTTAGAGAAGAAAGTAAAAGTGCAATATGTGCCATGTAAAAAAGCTAACGTTTAAGTTCCTTGCTCAGAACATGAGAACATATGAAAGCTGGTGGTTCCTTTTAACATGAGTCTTCAATATTCCCAGGTAAGAAGTTTTAGGTTGTAGGGATTATAGGACTATTTCTCTCTATACCATTTGTATTTAATTTCCCTTTGACTATTGGATGTTCTTATAGGCACTATAGTATTGCCAGCCTAATCTCAAGAGTTGATAGGCTGGAAGTCATAAACAGCGCTGTACTCCAAGCCTTGCAAAGAGCTGCTGGCAAACGCAGGAAAGTGCTGTTTGAATGAATGCTTACGAGCCTGCTGCTGCCTACCACCGCTCAGTAAGTATGCTATATCAAATATCAAATCATAGACTTAATGATAATATAATCAACACACAGAAATACGAGACTTAGGTCATTCATAAGGTCAAATCCGGAAACTATAATTTCAAAAACAAAACGTTGATTCTTTCAGTGAAATAAGGAACCTCTCTGTATTTTATCGAATGGGTGGCAACCTTAATTAAGTCTAAATATTGCTTTACATTGCACAACCTTCAATGTTATGTCATAATTATGTAGAATTCTGGCAAACGAATTGCGGTCTTTGTTAGGAAGAAATGGTCTTCACACAGTTCGCAACCAGCCAGGCGGCCCAAACCGCTGCATATTTATTGACTCTGCTTGCACTGAACGCAAGAGAAGTGACACAATTTCCCTAGTTAATATTGCCTGCTAACATGAGTTTCTTTTAACTAAATATACAGTTTTTTTTTTTTTAACTAATATGTTTATTCTTTTCCAATAAAAAAAATCTAATAAAAAAGACAGCAATACTAACAATGACATTCATTGTACTGTTGAATGGGATGGCCAATTTAGAGGACAAAACAAAACTTAACTCACACATACACAAAATAAAACTAAATCCTATTAGGTGGTACATGTATAGGAAGACAGCATATAGTCATTACAAGCAGTGTAGTTAAGCCAAAAATAAATATTGAGTGGAATACAGCACAGAGTAGCAGCAGATCGTCAACCCAGTTATGAAGCGGGACTAGACCATTTATCCAGTATCGGCTGCCATATTTTGTAAAACATTGGACTTCTATTGGAGGTATTGTATCAAATCTTTTCCATATGTATTACATTCCCTAAATCCCGTAACCGCATTTCAAATGTAGGTACAGTCTCCAATTTCCAAAATTGCAATATGAGCTTTTTGGCTAATAGAGTACAAAGAGAGACAGCTTTCCCTTCGTGGTTATTTCCATCAACTGTACCAAACAGAGTGATCAATGGGTCTGGGGCTAGAACTCTGTCAAAGGCTCTAGATAAGTAATCAAAAATGAGAGCACAGTAAACATGTAACTTAGGACATGTTCAGAATAAGTGGGTCAACGTCCCCTCATCCTGCTTGCACCTCTCACACAGGGGTGAGGTGTCCGGGAATATTTTATGCAGTTTTACTTTTGAGTAACGTAACCTGTGTATCACCTTAAACTGTACAAGGTTGTGTCTGGCATTCCCTGAACTGTGGTTGATATTCCTGAGAGCTTCTACCCAGTCCTCATCTGAGATTTCTGAACCAAGTTCTTGTTCCCAAGCCCTTTTAATGGTGTCTGTGGATACCTCTATGTGGGCCTGTAGCACATTATACAGTCTAGAGACCGACCCTTTTGAATGGGGTTTGACAAGGATCAAGCTATCTAAAGTAGGACTATTTGGCTTCATGCCATACTGTGGGATATGGGTCCTTACGAAATTCGTGATTTGTAGGTATATGAAAAAATGTGTTGTTGGCATGTTGAACTTTCCCTGTAATTGTTGAAATGAAGCTAACTGACCATCTATGTATAGATTACCAATTGCTGTGAGCCCCTTCTCCCTCCACTGTGAAAACACCATATCATCCAATGCAGGGTGGAAAGCATGATTCAGGCAAATCGGGCTGTCAATGTACACAGTGGGTATGTTAAGAAAATACCTAATCTGTTTCCAGATCCTAAGCGTATGACAAATGACTGGGTTAGAGTCATAAGTAGACATTGGAAGAGGTAAAGAAACCTGGGTAGGACAACCATTTTAATAGCGTTTATACGACCAACAAAGGAGATAGGCAGAGTTTTCCAAAAATCTATATTTTGTTTAAGCTGATATACAGTGCCTTGCGAAAGTATTCGGCCCCCTTGAACTTTGCGACCTTTTGCCACATTTCAGGCTTCAAACATAAAGATATAAAACTGTATTTTTTTTTGTGAAGAATCAACAACAAGTGGGACACAATCATGAAGTGGAACGACATTTATTGGATATTTCAAACTTTTTTAACAAATCAAAAACTGAAAAATTGGGCGTGCAAAATTATTCAGCCCCTTTACTTTCAGTGCAGCAAACTCTCCAGAAGTTCAGTGAGGATCTCTGAATGATCCAATGTTGACCTAAATGACTAATGATGATAAATACAATCCACCTGTGTGCAATCAAGTCTCCGTATAAATGCACCTGCACTGTGATAGTCTCAGAGGTCCGTTAAAAGCGCAGAGAGCGTCATGAAGAACAAGGAACACACCAGGCAGGTCCGAGATACTGTTGTGAAGAAGTTTAAAGCCGGATTTGGATACAAAAATATTTCCCAAGCTTTAAACATCCCAAGGAGCACTGTGCAAGCGATAATATTGAAGTGGAAGGAGTATCAGACCACTGCAAATCTACCAAGACCTGGCCGTCCCTCTAAACTTTCAGCTCATACAAGGAGAAGACTGATCAGAGATGCAGCCAAGAGGCCCATGATCACTCTGGATGAACTGCAGAGATCTACAGCTGAGGTGGGAGACTCTGTCCATAGGACAACAATCAGTCGTATATTGCACAAATCTGGCCTTTATGGAAGAGTGGCAAGAAGAAAGCCATTTCTTAAAGATATCCATAAAAAGTGTCGTTTAAAGTTTGCCACAAGCCACCTGGGAGACACACCAAACATGTGGAAGAAGGTGCTCTGGTCAGATGAAACTAAAATTGAACTTTTTGGTAACAATGCAAAACGTTATGTTTGGCGTAAAAGCAACACAGCTCATCAGCCTGAACACACCATCCCCACTGTCAAACATGGTGGTGGCAGCATCATGGTTTGGGCCTGCTTTTCTTCAGCAGGGACAGGGAAGATGGTTAAAATTGATGGGAAGATGGATGGAGCCAAATACAGGACCATTCTGGAAGAAAACCTGATGGAGTCTGCAAAAGACCTGAGACTGGGACGGAGATTTGTCTTCCAACAAGACAATGATCCAAAACATAAAGCAAAATCTACAATGGAATGGTTCAAAAATAAACATATCCAGGTGTTAGAATAGGCCAAGTCAAAGTCCAGACCTGAATCCAATCGAGAATCTGTGGAAAGAACTGAAAACTGCTGTTCACAAATGCTCTCCATCCAACCTCACTGAGCTCGAGTTGTTTTGCAAGGAGGAATGGGAAAAAATGTCAGTCTCTCGATGTGCAAAACTGATAGAGACATACCCCAAGCGACTTACAGCTGTAATCGCAGCAAAAGGTGGCGCTACAAAGTATTAACTTAAGGGGGCTGAATAATTTTGCACGCCCAATTTTTCAGTTTTTGATTTGTTAAAAAAGTTTGAAATATCCAATAAATGTCGTTCCACTTCATAATTGTGTCCCACTTGTTGTTGATTCTTCACAAAAAATACAGTTTTATATCGTTATGTCTGAAGCCTGAAATGTGGCAAAAGGTCGCAAAGTTCAAGGGGGCCGAATACTTTCGCAAGGCACTGTATTTTCATGTCCCAATTCGCTTTCAATAGCTGATCAAGGTCTCTTGTCACTACAATGCCAAGGCTTGTGAACTTGTCCATCACTGTTCTAAACGGGGTAGATTGCAGAAATTGCATATCCACAGGCTGTGATATTGGCATCAACTCACTTTTTTGCCAGTTTATCTTGTAGCCAGAGAAGGAGCCAAATGTGTTTATCAAGTTAAGTAAGGGTGGAATAGAAGTTTTAGGCTTGGACAAAAACAAAAGAACATCGTCTGCATATAGGGAAATGTTGTGCTTTGTGTCCTTTATTTTAACAGAAGCTATATCGGCACATGCCTGAATGCGAGTAGCAAGGGGTTCCATGGCTATAGCGAAGTGAGCAGGTGAAATAGGGCACCCCTGTCGGCACCCCTTGAACAAGCGGAATGACTGCGACATTTCTTGATTGGTTACTTCAGACGCCATTGGGTGTGCATAAATAATACTTATCCAATTAATAAATTCCTTTCCAAACCTGAAGTGCTCCAGAACCGACATCATATACTTCCACTCAATCCGATCAAAAGCCTTCTCTGCATCAAGAGCTATTACCACGGCCTCAACCTTATGATCGTGATACATTACGTTGAAAAGGCGTCTCAAATTGTAGTATATATGTCGGCCCGGGATAATCCCTGTCTGGTCAGGGTGTATGATGTCAGAAATATATGTTTTCAATCGGTTTGCCAATATCTTTGTCGACACCTTGTTTTCTATGGGGAGTAACGACATAATGCGATAAGACAACATCTACATGGAATCTCTATCTTTTTTCAAGGTCAGTGCTATTGTAGCCTCATACAGTGTTTGCGGGAGTTTGGCATTTTCTTTGGATTGTTTAAACATTCGCAACATACAGTGCCTTGCGAAAGTATTCGGCCCCCTTGAACTTTGCGACCTTTTGCCACATTTCAGGCTTCAAACATAAAGATATAAAACTGTATTTTTTTGTGAAGAATCAACAACAAGTGGGACACAATCATGAAGTGGAACGACATTTATTGGATATTTCAAACTTTTTTAACAAATCAAAAACTGAAAAATTGGGCGTGCAAAATTATTCAGCCCCCTTAAGTTAATACTTTGTAGCGCCACCTTTTGCTGCGATTACAGCTGTAAGTCGCTTGGGGTATGTCTCTATCAGTTTTGCACATCGAGAGACTGACATTTTTTCCCATTCCTCCTTGCAAAACAGCTCGAGCTCAGTGAGGTTGGATGGAGAGCATTTGTGAACAGCAGTTTTCAGTTCTTTCCACAGATTCTCGATTGGATTCAGGTCTGGACTTTGACTTGGCCATTCTAACACCTGGATATGTTTATTTTTGAACCATTCCATTGTAGATTTTGCTTTATGTTTTGGATCATTGTCTTGTTGGAAGACAAATCTCCGTCCCAGTCTCAGGTCTTTTGCAGACTCCATCAGGTTTTCTTCCAGAATGGTCCTGTATTTGGCTCCATCCATCTTCCCATCAATTTTAACCATCTTCCCTGTCCCTGCTGAAGAAACGCAGGCCCAAACCATGATGCTGCCACCACCATGTTTGACAGTGGATATGGTGTGTTCAGGGTGATGAGCTGTGTTGCTTTTACCCAAACATAACGTTTTGCATTGTTGCCAAAAAGTTCAATTTTGGTTTCATCTGACCAGAGCACCTTCTTCCACATGTTTGGTGTGTCTCCCAGGTGGCTTGTGGCAAACTTTAAACGACACTTTTTATGGATATCTTTAAGAAATGGCTTTCTTCTTGCCACTCTTCCATAAAGGCCAGATTTGTGCAATATACGACTGATTGTTGTCCTATGGACAGAGTCTCCCACCTCAGCTGTAGATCTCTGCAGTTCATCCAGAGTGATCATGGGCCTCTTGGCTGCATCTCTGATCAGTCTTCTCCTTGTATGAGCTGAAAGTTTAGAGGGACGGCCAGGTCTTGGTAGATTTGCAGTGGTCTGATACTCCTTCCATTTCAATATTATCGCTTGCACAGTGCTCCTTGGGATGTTTAAAGCTTGGGAAATCTTTTTGTATCCAAATCCGGCTTTAAACTTCTTCACAACAGTATCTCGGACCTGCCTGGTGTGTTCCTTGTTCTTCATGATGCTCTCTGCGCTTTTAACGGACCTCTGAGACTATCACAGTGCAGGTGCATTTATACGGAGACTTGATTACACACAGGTGGATTGTATTTATCATCATTAGTCATTTAGGTCAACACTGGATCATTCAGAGATCCTCACTGAACTTCTGGAGAGAGTTTGCTGCACTGAAAGTAAAGGGGCTGAATAATTTTGCACGCCCAATTTTTCAGTTTTTGATTTGTTAAAAAAGTTTGAAATATCCAATAAATGTCATTCTACTTCATGATTGTGTCCCACTTGTTGTTGATTCTTCACAAAAAAAGATATGTTTGAAGCCTGAAATGTGGCAAAAGGTCGCAAAGTTCAAGGGGGCCGAATACTTTCGCAAGGCACTGTAAGTGGAGATAGACTTGCTGTATGGAAATTGTACTATCTCTGTGTTAATTTCCTCTAAAGTTATCCCTGCATCGAGTGCAGCAGCTGCCCCCCTGTCTAGTTTAGGAAGTTCACATTCAGCGAGAAAGCATTCCATAGTTTGTGGATCAGTAGCATCACATTTTGAATAGTATAGCTCTGAGTAAAGCTGTGCAAAGCATTTATTAATATCCTGTGGATCTGTTACTATTTTACCCTTCTTGTCTTTTATTTTGTGAATAGCTCTAGATGCCTGTGCATGCCTTAGCTGTCTTATAATTTATGTGGTTTGTCACCCAGTTCAAAATAACTTTGTTGCGTTCTAGCAAGTAAAGAGCCCACCCGTTTCGAAAGGATGGTATTGTATTCATATTTTAACTTTGTGATCTTCTCAAGGACTGTATACGAGGAATTCGTCCTAAAAACGTTCTCTCTAACTCTCTAACTCTCTTTCAATTTCTCTCAGCCTAGTATTGGCGCGTTTCTTCCTCTCTGATGTATAAGAAATAATGTAAACTCTAATCACAGCCTTTAGAGATTCCCAAAGGGTGGAGTCGTCAACATCCCCCGTGTCGTTAGTTCCGAGGAAAAAGGCAATCTGCTCCTTCAAATACTGACAAAAAGCCTCATCTTTCAACAGGTATGCGACTAAGCGCCACGGTCGCCGACCTGTCGACATATTGTCGAGTTTCAGCACCATGGACAGAGGAGAGTGGTCCGTAATTAGAATAGGGTGATAGGTAACCGACTCAGCTGCTGAAATTAGTTTGGAGTCCAACAAATACTAGTCAATTCTGGAATATGATTTATGAACGGATGAAAAGAAAGAATAATCCCTGTCTGTTGGGTGCGTCAGTCTCCAAATATCGACAATGTTAAGGTTTGTATTTATTTAGACAGACACTGGCATTTGATTGTTGAAGTGACCTTGATAGGTGTTTATCTAAAAGAGGATCTAACGGACAGTTAAAGTCCCCTCCAACAATAACACTTGTATCCGAGATATTTGGTATGTCCTTAAATACCCTTTGGAAAAATAATGGATCATCGAAGTTGGGTCCATATAAATTGACCAAGGTTACTGGTTTCGAATTCAGTGTACCAGCCACAATAATATACCGACCATTGGGATCTGAAATCGAGGATGAGTAAACAAAATTAATGTTTTTCCTTATCAGGATTGCTACCCCTCTCGCTTTTGCATCAAAGTTAGACTGGTATATCTGACCGATCCAGCCGACTCATAGTTTGACCTGAGCGAAGCGTTTAATATGAGTTTCTTGAAGAAACACTATGTCAGCACCCAGTGATTTAAGATGAGGAAAAACCTTAGCTCGTTTCACCACATGCCCTACGCCATTACAGTTCCAGCTGACTATCTTTATTCCACCTGGTCTTCTCTATGCTCTGTCACTATGTGGCTTTTCTTATTTCAGAGCAAAATGTTGCTGTCATGCAAAACCCAGAAGAAAAACGTCCCACCATGCGGGAGCTTGTCATGCCACCTGTATTAATAATAAACGTGAACATAAAACACAGACCCCATCCCCCCTCCCGTCAAATTTTCTGAGTGACTTCCTTGGCTAACACAGAAACCTTAGGGTGTCTAGACATACAGCTTGAACTAACTCGCCGTCTATAGATGCTCCGCATATAAACTAATATTAAATAACACTTAACTCTCACGTTAGGGGGTGAGTGGCGCTAAACATGATATGCTAAACAATGCTATATTAGCCACAACATCTCACCTATCATTTAAGTCCCAATTTATGATCTTCTAATCGAAAAGACATAGTCCGGAAATTCAAACACATTCCTGGCCTGTATTTGGTCATTTAGCCGGCTGACACAGCCGTTCTGTATCCTCAGCCAGGGAGCTTGCTTGTCAAGAACAGATCGCCTCTTTTGGGTTGTCAAACGTACGTGTTGATCCTTCAACTGTCACCTTAAACCGGGCTGGGAAAAGGAATCCGTATCGGATGTTGGCCGCCCTGCATTTGTTGCGTACTTCATCATACTCTTTCCGTTGGTTCCTCACCTCCAAGGTAAGATCTGGGTAGAAAGAAACCCTGGCTTCGTTGTAGTTAAGGGGGAACTTTTGACTAGCCAGCTTGAGGATGAGATTCCTGGTCTGGGGATAGTTTGATTTGATTTGATTTAGTCCAGCCGTACAATGAATGGACTTGGTGGCCCGTCCTTGGCCGGCTTCGTTGCCTGAGATCTGTGTGCGCGGTCGATCCGGATGGACGTTTTGAAGTGTTCACTCCCCAGCAATGCCTGTATCAGCTCCGAGACATATTCAGTGGGTTTCCCTTTCTCAGTGTCCTCATGGATCCCACATATTCGATGTTCTGGCGTCTTGAATGCAGCTCGAGCATTTCCAGTCGGGCTTTCAGGGTTTTGTTGTCATTTTTGAACGTTGCGAATTGTTTCTCTATGTCCTGTAGCCTGGCCTCGTGATTGACTGTCGTATGCTCAACCTCATGCACCATTCCCTTAGTTGCCTTCACAGTTTCGGCTAAAGTCCCAATACTCTTTGAGATATCAGCCAACCTTGTGTCCACCTTCTTGCTTAGTGAGTTTATGGCAGCCAGTATGTCACTTTGAGTAGGCTCTGTGGGGAACTCTTGGAAGCTAGCCTCTTCAGCTAACTCCTCGTGGGTCGGCGACGTTGAAATTGGTTCGTTGTCTATCTCATTCAAATTATCTTGTTTAGCGCCCCCTTTTTTGGTGCCTTTTCCCTTTGTCATATTTGTTTGAAGTTATAGGTCGTGAGAGGTTAAGATAAATACAAATTTGTTTCAAAATAGAGCAGAGCTCTAGCAAAGCACGTCTACTCCATAGCACGCTCTCTAGCCCCCTCCAAACAATTTTTTTTTTAAATAAAAAAATACTTGTGTATTGATTTTAAGAAAGGCATTGATGTTGATGGTTAGGTACATTGGTGCAACAATTGTGCTTTTCTTCCCGTTTGGCGAAGTAGGCTGCGATTCGATGATAAATTAACAGGTACCGCATTGATTATATGCAGTGCAGGACAAGCTAGTTAAACTAGTAATATCATCAACCATGTGTAGTTAACTAGTTATTATGTGAAGATAGATTGTTTTTTATAAGATAAGTTTAATGCTAGCTAAAAACTTACCTTGGCTCCTTGCTCCACTTGCGTCACAGGTGGTCAGCCTGCCACGCAGTCTCCTTGTGGATTACAATGTAATCGGCCATAATCGGAGTCCAAAAATGCTGATTACCGATTGTTATGAAAACTTGAAATCAGCCCTAATTAATCGGCCATGCCGATTAATCGGTCAACCTCTAATTATGACCAGGAATATGACTTTCCTGAAGCGGATCCTCTGTTTGGACCGCCAACCAGGACAATAGACCTAATCCCAGAAGCCGGCCCAAAACAACTGTGTTCAGAAGAGGCAGACGGAGCGGCCTCCTGGTCAAACTCCGTAGACGTGCACATCGCCCACCGCTCCCGAGTATACTACTTGCCAATGTCCAGTCTCTTGACAGCAAGGTAGATGAAATTTGAGCAAGGGTTTGCCTTCCAGAGAGACATCAGGTCCACAGACGATGCAATCGCCATCACGCTGCCCTCTGCCCTATCCCGTCTGGACAAGAGGAATACCTATGTAAGAATGCTGTTCATTGACTACTGCTCAGCATTCAACACCATAGTACCCTCCAAGCTCATCATCAAGCTGGAGGCCCTGGGTCTGAAGCCTGCCCTGTGCAATTGGGTCCTGGACTTTCTGACGGGCCACCCCCAGGTGGTGAAGGTAGGAAACAACATCTCCACTTCGCTGACCCTCAACACTGGGGCCCCACAAAGGTCTGTGCTCAGCCTCCCCTGTAATCCCTGTTCACGCATGACTGCATGGCCAAGCACGCCTCCAACTCAATCATCAAGTTTGCAGGTGACACAACAATGGTGGGCTTGATTACCAACAACAACAAGCCTACAGGGAGGTGGTGAGGGCTCTGGGAGTGTGGTGCAAGGAAAATAATCTCTCACTCAACGTCAACAAAACAAAGGAGATGGTCATGGACTTTAGGAAACAGCAAGGGTGCACCCCCTATCCACATCGACAGGACAGCTGTGGAGAAGGTGGAAAGTTTTAAGTTCCTTGGCGTACACATCATTGACAAACTGAAATGGACCACCCACACAGACAGTGTGGTGAAGAAGGCGTAACAGTTCCTCTTCAACCTCATGAGGCTGAAGAAATGTGGCTTGTCACCTAAAACCCTCACAAACTTTTACAGATGCACAATTGAGAGCATCCTGTCGGGCTGTATCACCACCCACAACCGCAGGGCTCTCGATGTCACAGAAAGGCCAAAAAGATCATCAAATCATTGGCCACTTTAATAAATGGAACACTAGTCACTTTAATAATGTCACATTAATAATGTTTACATATCTTGCAATACTCATCTCATATATATATATATGCTGTATTCTGTACTATTCTACTGTATCTTAGTCTATGCCACTCTGACATTGCTCGTCCATATATTTATATATTCTTAATTCCATTCCTTTACTTAGATTTGTGTGTATTGGGTATGTTGTAACAACTGCTAAACACGTGTATGTGACCAGTAAAATTGGATTAGATTTCGATTTGAGAGGAAGTCTGTTCCCGGTTACACTCGCTCATCCACTGCTCCCACTTCACGTCCGAGGAGTCACGGAAGTTCCCGATGTCCACCTTACTTACCGGTCACCCGAGTGCCCACGCGAATCACCGGGGTCAGTCATCTCGCCTCCTCCAGAGCCCAATCTTCTGGGAAGGGCTAGATCGTCTCTGGATGAACGTTTACACAGGTTGAGCACCAGGATCTTTCTGTATTGCAGGACTACAGGCCTTGCGAAAGTATTCGGCCCCCTTGAACTTTGCGACCTTTTGCCACATTTCAGGCTTCAAACATAAAGATATAAAACTGTATTTTTTTTGTGAAGAATCAACAACAAGTGGGACACAATCATGAAGTGGAACGACATTTATTGGATATTTCAAACTTTTTTAACAAATCAAAAACTGAAAAATTGGGCGTGCAAAATTACTCAGCCCCCTTTACTTTCAGTGCAGCAAACTCTCTCCAGAAGTTCAGTGAGGATCTCTGAATGATCCAATGTTGACCTAAATGACTAATGATGATAAATACAATCCACCTGTGTGTAATCAAGTCTCCGTATAAATGCACCTGCACTGTGATAGTCTCAGAGGTCCGTTAAAAGCGCAGAGAGCATCATGAAGAACAAGGAACACACCAGGCAGGTCCGAGATACTGTTGTGAAGAAGTTTAAAGCCGGATTTGGATACAAAAAGATTTCCCAAGCTTTAAACATCCCAAGGAGCACTGTGCAAGCGATAATATTGAAATGGAAGGAGTATCAGACCACTGCAAATCTACCAAGACCTGGCCGTCCCTCTAAACTTTCAGCTCATACAAGGAGAAGACTGATCAGAGATGCAGCCAAGAGGCCCATGATCACTCTGGATGAACTGCAGAGATCTACAGCTGAGGTGGGAGACTCTGTCCATAGGACAACAATCAGTCTTATATTGCACAAATCTGGCCTTTATGGAAGAGTGGCAAGAAGAAAGCCATTTCTTAAAGATATCCATAAAAAGTGTTGTTTAAAGTTTGCCACAAGCCACCTGGGAGACACACCAAACATGTGGAAGAAGGTGCTCTGGTCAGATGAAACCAAAATTGAACTTTTTGGCAACAATGCAAAATGTTATGTTTGGCGTAAAAGCAACACAGCTGAACACACCATCCCCACTGTCAAACATGGTGGTGGCAGCATCATGGTTTGGGCCTGCTTTTCTTCAGCAGGGACAGGGAAGATGGTTAAAATTGATGGGAAGATGGATGGAGCCAAATACAGGACCATTCTGGAAGAAAACCTGATGGAGTCTGCAAAAGACCTGAGACTGGGACGGAGATTTGTCTTCCAACAAGACAATGATCCAAAACATAAAGCAAAATCTACAATGGAATGGTTCAAAAATAAACATATCCAGGTGTTAGAATGGCCAAGTCAAAGTCCAGACCTGAATCCAATCGAGAATCTGTGGAAAGAACTGAAAACTGCTGTTCACAAATGCTCTCCATCCAACCTCACTGAGCTCGAGCTGTTTTGCAAGGAGGAATGGGAAAAAATGTCAGTCTCTCGATGTGCAAAACTGATAGAGACATACCCCAAGTGACTTACAGCTGTAATCGCAGCAAAAGGTGGCGCTACAAAGTATTAACTTAAGGGGGCTGAATAATTTTGCACGCCCAATTTTTCAGTTTTTGATTTGTTAAAAAAGTTTGAAATATCCAATAAATGTCGGTCCACTTCATGATTGTGTCCCACTTGTTGTTGATTCTTCACAAAAAAAATACAGTTTTATATCTTTATGTTTGAAGCCTGAAATGTGGCAAAAGGTCGCAAAGTTCAAGGGGGCCGAATACTTTCGCAAGGCACTGTATTTCCACCTGTCCATTAAAAAGACCAGGTTCATCAGTAGGTACGAGTACTCTAGTGAGCCGTACAGAGATTTTCCAAACTCCCATTACTCGTACCCCTCTCCATGCTACCCTGTTGTGGGGTGACCAGGCCAAATGTCTCCGGATGCTCATTGACCCTGGGGCCGACGAGAGCTTTATTGACGCTACGTTGGTGTCGGAGCTGGGAATCTCTTAACTAAACCCCTCTCCATTCCCATGGACGTCAGACAGCTGGATGGGCTCTCTTTTGGCAGAGTCACCCGCAATACGATTCCTATCAACCTACTAGTATCAGGAAATCACAGTGAGTGTATTCAGTTCCTGCTATTAGAATCACCCCAATGACCAATGGCTTTGGGGTATTCATGGCTCCAGAAGCACAATCCCCTAATTGACTGGGCTACTGGTTCTATCGTAGGGTGGAGCCCGTTCTTCCATGTACGGTGTGTAAGTCGGCAAAGCCTGCCCCGGAACGTCTTCCTGCAAGCTTGGGAGAAGCCTCGGATCTCTCTGCCATTCCCGCGGACCTCTGGGAGGTCTTCAACAAGGCCCGTGCTACGTCTCTCCCTCCGCATCGACCCTACGACTACACCATTGACCTTTTCCCGGGCACGACACCACCTCTGGGGTGGCTTTACTCCCTGACGGGTCCAGAGACCCAGGCTATGGAGGAGTACATTGAGGACTCTCTCACTGCAAGGAGTATTCATCCATGTGCCTCTCCTGCAGGCACAGGGTTCTTCTTTGAGGAGAAGAAGGACAAAAACCTGAGTCCGTGTATCGACTACCGGGGGCTTAATGACATCACGGTTAAAAAAAACGTTACCCTCTACCCCTCATCTCCTCGGCTTTCAAACCTCTTCTGGGAGTGACCATCTTCCCAAAGTTGGACCTTCGGAACGCCTATGTTAGAGGAATTTATTTCCTGTATGTTCATTAACCGATTCAATTAAAACACTCTGTCAGTTTTTAAGAATTTGTAAGATACTTATTTGCATAAAATGGACAGAGACCAGTCTTAAAATTAATCAGTAGCGTTTATTTCCCGAGAGCTCTGATCATAATACCATGTACATTAGTTTATATACCTCACATTTCGTCCAATAGAATCTTAGATGCATTTTAGATGTCCCTCCTCTTCTCCGACAAAGGCAAAGCAGCTTCAGAAGTTCATTCCAACCCCCTAACTCACATACCTTACACACAATATCTGGATTATCTCCTGAAGTCTCACCACAGTTTATTACCACTTAGCTCACAGATCCAGTCCCCCCCAGATACGGAAAACCTGGAGGGGCTCTTGCTGTCTTATTTTATGTCCACAGAGTTATAGCCGGGTCGGTTCAAACATAGGCTAAGGATTCTCTTTGCTTACTTTACTTTAGATTCCTTCTTCCACAATGGTTATCATTTCCAGTTAATCCTTGTCCATACTACATAATCTCTTTCTTAGGAACTAACATTATTAATCAGATATTGTAAAACAGAGTAGAGTTTAATTAGTTATAGTTCTATTTAGATGTACACATTGTTTAGTCATTATTCATAAAATTCCTAACAGACAACCATCTAGTTTGGATATGGTAAGGAGACGAGTGGAAGACAGCCTTTAACATGTGCACCTGGTGGCCTCCTTCTGGTGACTTCCACAGCGAGTCCCAACATGACTCGCAGTCCCACCAGGGGATGGGCCCAGGCGGATGGGCGACCACCACCTAGCCCCCTACCTATCCAGAGCCCCTTGTCGTTCCCGTTCAGCTCAAGAGCACGTCCTCCATGTCCGAGAGGTCCTTCAGCGTCTCCTGGAGAACCACCATCTCCTTCCTAGGATACATCATCGCTGCAGGACATATACAGATGGATCCAGACAAGTTGAGAGCAGTGGTGGATTGGCCTCAACCCACATCCAGAGTGCAGCTGCAATGTTTCCTTGGATTTGCTAACTTCTACCTCCGCTTCATCCGGGGTTACAACACCCTCTCAGCACTCACCTCTCCCAAGGTCTCCAGCAGCTGATCGGGCATTCCCACACCTCAAACATCGATTCACTACAGCCCCCATCTTAATCCATCCGGACCCGTCCCATCAGTTTGTGGTGGAGGTCAATGCCTCAGATGTCGGAATGGGGGCTGTCCTGTCCCAGTGTTCTGCCCAGGACCAAAAGCTGCACCCCTGCCCTTTTTTTATCTCCCATCGTCTTATCCCTGCTGAGAGGAACTATGATGTGGGAAATCGAGAACTCCTTGCCGTAAAGATGGCGTTGGAGGAGTGGAAGCGCTGGTTGGAGGGGGCAGAACACCCATTCTTAGTGTGGACTGACCATAAGAACCTGGAATATCTCTGCACCACCAAGCGCCTCAACTCTAGGCAGGCTTGTTGAGCCCCGTTATTCACCCGTTTCAATTTCACTTTCTCCTAATGCCCGGGGTCCAAGAATGTGAAGCCTGATGCACTCTCATGTTTGTATAGCCCTGCTGCTACTCCGTCTGACCCTAAGACCATCATCCACCTCCTGTCTAGCGGCTGCACTCGTCTGGGGTATAGAGAGCCTGCTCCTGGGAGGTCCGGCTAAGCAGTTGTTAGTCCCGGACTCTGCCCGTTCCCCGGTCCTGGAATGGGCACATTCCTCGAGACTGACCTGCCATCCAGGCTCCCGTCGGACCCTGGCTTTCATCCGACAATGCATTTGGTGGTCTTCCATGGTTCGTGATGTCTCCGCATCGGTTGCCGGCCTGCACTCTGTGCACAAAACAAGACTCTCCAAGCTCCGGCTGGCATTCTTCAACCCCTCTCTGTTCATCACCGCCCTTGGTCCCATATATCCCTGGACTTTGTTACTGATCTTCCTCCGTCAGATGGCAACACCACAATCCTGACGGTGGTGGATAGGTTTTCTAAAGCCGCCCATTTTATTCCCCTTCCCAAGTTACCCTCAGCCAAGGAGACAAATCAGCTCATGGTGCAGCATGTCTTCCAGATCCATGGACTTCCGGTCAACATGGTCTCCGATCGAGGTCCTCAGTTCTCGTCCTGGTTCTGGAAGGCATTCTACACCCCCATCTACACCCAAGTCGGAGCGAGCTAATCATGACCTGGAGACGGCTCTTCATTGTCTTGTCTCCGTCAACCCCACTACCTGGAGCCAGAAACTTGTGTGGGTGGAATACGCCCATAACACCCTTCCCTGCTTGGCCACTGGTCTCTCGCCCTTCGAATGTTCCTTGGGATATCAGCCCCCGCTCGTCCCTGAGAAAGAGGAAGAAGTCAGAATATCCTCTGCCCAGAAGTTTGTCCGCCACTGTCGACGTACCTGGAAAAGAGCCTGGGCTGCTCTTCTCAAGACCACATCCAGGTATCAACGACAGGCGGATCGCCACCGGACCCCTACTACACGCTATCTGCTCGGGCATAGGGTATGGCTTTCCACTCGGGACCTGCCTCTCCCGGTGGAGTCCCGTAAACGTTCCTCCGTTTCATCGGCCCTTACCCCATCTCTAAAATCCTTAGCCCTTCTGCTGTCCGTCTTATGTTGCCCCGCACCCTACGTATCCATCCCACTTTTCATGTGTCTAAGGATTAAACCTCTGTCTCACAGCCCTTAGTCTCCTGTTTCCTGTCTTGGATTTTCTTTGTCAATGTCAAAGTACACACAGTGGGGCAAAAAATAATTTAGTCAGCCACCAATTGTGCAAGTTCTCCCACTTAAAAAAAGATGAGAGAGGCCTGTAATTTTCATCATCAATGACTGGACGTCTATGGGAACAGAAAGCATGCTAGCTGTTCCTGTAGACTTCTAGTCATTGGGCTAATGATAGTTAGCATTGGCTCAGGAAACTACCTCTAACTTCCTTTATACTTGACGTAGAGTCATAAAATGGTATCCAGAAGTTAATCTGACTCTGGGGAAGTACATCAGATAAAAGTGTAAGTGTATTCCTTAAATGGTCTGTTGTTTTTTTAAACAATAATGTAAGCACATGCAAATTGGCTAGCTAGCTAGCTAAGCTATTCACATGGATGGCATCTAAAATGTACTTTTTGATTTCCAGGAATTGCAGATAAAGACGTCAGCACAACACTGGATTACACCAAAGGCCCGAAGGCGTTGAGGAGAACAACTTCTCGGTTAACTATAAACAGTTTTTTATGGTCTCTGCATGACTATTATGCCTACCTGCCTATACCCACATGAAAAAATACTATAGTAACATCAGCTAAAACACCACAGTAAATACTACTGTATACCACAGTCCGCAAAAACACTATAATAAATACTACAGTATACTACAATCCGCACAAACATATTATTTACTATAGTACAGTTATTTTACTACTATATTTATACAATAGTTAACTGTAAATACTACAGTATATATACTACTGTACACAGTAAATTCTGCAAAAACATTACAGTGAATACTATACTATGAATACTATGGTACAAATATCTTATAGAACAATCCTTGAATAGCTTTTCAGAATTCACCAAAACATTAGTACACATGGAAAACTAAAGGCATAGAAACCCTAAATGAGTTGTTAATAGGAAATAAATGTACTTCCATAATTACATACAACTTAAAAGTTACATATAGCGAAATTTCGATTTGAAATCTTTTGGACATTAGAGCAACCTTGAGGGAATCTTATTTGAGTCAGAAAATTACGTTCATATGATGGGGAAGATATACAAAACCTTGCAGAGAATATAAGTCTCCTCTAAAAAACAATATTAACTATTGGAACCAAGAACTGATGTTGGCACAAGATAGTTGGAGCATAATGAAATTACAGTTAATGAAAATGTACACTTAATGCAGTATAAGTGAATTTATAGAATGTATTATACAAGAGACAGTGCTTGACTCAGGATGAAAGAAATGCAGGAGCTGTCTTTTTCCAAGTCGATCCATTAGACCAGGTATTCCCAAATGCCATCGGGAGTACGCCAAATAAAAATGTGATTCACAAAAAACCTTTAACAGTCCATTTAGTAAGGCCTGCGTCCATAGAGACATATATCAGCTCTACGGGTAGTACTGGTACTACCAGCAGTACTACACCTGCACTTGTCGATGACACAAGTTGTTCTGCCTCCACGAGCACATCCAATGTTAGCATCAGTAATTCTACATTTGTTGTTAACTCAGCTAGCATGGGCACTGACAATTGTGAATCTGATGCAGCCGAAGAGCTACTGCCCCCTTACCCAGGAAAGCACCGGACAACAGACAGGGACGTTGGACCATCGAAGAGGCGCAAATTTGATGAGAACTACATTGATTTGGGGTTCACTTATATTGGCAATAGTGCCTTTCCTCAGCCACAGTGTATACGTGCAAAAGTTCTCACAACTCAATGAAACCTTCACTCTTGCGCAGACATTTAGAAACAAAACATGCCAATTGGAAAAATATGCCACAGGAGTTTGAGTGAGAATTAAGACGACTTTGATTAGTAAGACATGTATAAAAGCAACAGATACCATTAATAAAAAGGGGCTAGAGCGTGATATATGGTGAGCTACCGAGTGACTAGGACAGGCAAGCCCCATACTATTGTGGAGGACTTATGTCACGGTCGTCCTCCTCTTCATCTGAAGAGGAGAGGCGAAAAGGATCAGAGGACCAATATGCGGTGTGGTAAGTGTCCATGGTAAATCTTTAATAAAGAAAGTACTGACACTGCATACAAAACAATAAACCAAATACGACCGTGAAGCTACAAATGAGACCTGTGCTGACACAAGCCACTAACATAGACAATCACCCACAAACAAACAGTGCAACCCAGGCTACCTAAGTATGATTCTCAATCAGAGACAACTAATGACACCTGCCTCTGATTGAGAACCATACTAGGCCGAAACATAGAAATGCCCCAAAACATAGAAAAACAAACATAGACTGCCCACCCAACTCACGCCCTGACCATACAAAATAAATACAAAACAAAGGAAATAAAGGTCAGAACGTGACAACTTAATTCTTCCTGCTGCCGCGGATATGGCTGGGACAATGCTGGGGGAAAAGGCCCAAAAAACTATATAGACAATGCCTTCATCAAACAACACTGTTTCGTGACGCATCAGTGACATGGCAGGAGATGTTTTGAAACAATTACTGCTTCGCAAACAAGCCAGTGAATTCTATGCGTTACAGCTGGATGAGTCAACAGACGTGGTGGGCCTGGCACAGCTCCTGGTATATGTTCGTTACGTTTATGTCGGGTCATTTAAGGAAGACATCCTCTTCTGTAAACCAGGACAACAGGAGAGGATATTTTTAAGGTACTGGACAGCTTTGTGACATGAAATGGACTTTGGTGGTCAAGATGTGTTGGTATCTGTACTGATGGCGCAAAAGCCATGACAGGGAGACATAGTGGAGTGGTAACACCCGTGCAAGTAATTGCTCCCGAAGCCACTTGGGTACACTGCAGCATTCACCGAGAGGCTCTTGCTGCCAAGGGAATGCCCGATAGCTTGAAAGATGTTTTGGACACTACAGTGAAAATTATTAACTTTGTTTTAGGGATAGGCGTCCCACTAACACCAAAGGCCCGAAGGGACACCTGTCGACAACATCCGGTGAATTTGGAGGGTGCGCAATTCAAATAAATAATCGTAATATTAAACATTCATGAACATACAAGTATCTTACATGTATATAATTTAAAGCTTAAATTATTGTTAATCTAACTGTGTTGTCCGATTTACAATAGGCTTTACAGTAAAAGCATACCATGCGATTGTCTGAGGACAGCGCCCAGAGATCAACATATTTTTCAACCAGCGCAGGCTTCTCAAAATCACAAATAGCGATGAAATAATAATATTCTTCTGTGTGCAATCCCAGCTACAACATGAATGGTTGTTTTCTTAGATAAAATCCTTCTTTATATTCCAAAAAGTCTGTTTAGTTGGCACCATCGATTTTAGCAATCCACTCGTTCAACATGCAGACAAAGGAGTCCAAAAAGCTACCACTAAACTTCATCCAAACAAGTCAAATAACATTTCTATTCAATCCTCAGGTATCCTAAAATGTAAATAAACTATAATATTTCATACGGAAAGTAGTATGTTCAATAGGAAAGTAAAATTAGTAAGCGTGCACCCTCTTCCACGCATAAGAAAGACTGATACTGTCGGTGCTCTCCAAATTCTTGCTCGGTTTTTCAAAAAACTATGAAACCTTGAATAAAGACTGTTGACGTTAGGGAAAGCCATAGGAATTGCAATCTGGGAGCCGGAATTACATAGGACCCATAGCTTTCCATTGTAAGAGCCTGGGACCTCAAAAAATAAAATAATTCCAGTTTGTTTTTCTTCAGATTTTTGCCTGCCATATCAATTCTATTATAGTGTCGGACATTATTTTAACAGTTTTAGAAATTGCAAAGTGTTTTATATCAAATACTACCATTTATATGCATATCCTGGCTTCTGGGCCTGAGTAACAGGCAGTTTACTTTGGGCACATCAGTCAGGCGGAAATTCAGGAAACTAGACCCCATCCTTAACAAGTGTTAAAGAAAGGCCCCTGAACTTTCGTGTATGTTCTGCACTATGCAATGATATGGGCAGGGACCATGTTACGCGTTTATAACATACAGAAGTGCGCTGGTTATCAAGGGGCAAAGTATTGACGAGTTTTTTAAATTGAGAGACGAGCTTAAAGTTTTCTTTTACAGACCATAATTTTCACTTGTCTGACTGCTTGCATGATGATGACGACTGGCCTATCTGGGTGGTGTTTTTTCTCGCCTGAATGACCTGAATCTAGGATTACAGGGACTCTCCACAACTATATTCAATGTGCGGGACAAAATTGAAGCATTGATTAAGAAGTTGGAGCTCTTCTCTGTCTGCATTAACAAGGACAACACACAGGTCTTTCCATCATTGTATGATTTTTTTGTGTGCAAATGAACTCAAGCCTCTGGACAATGTCAAATGTGATATAGCGAAGCACCGAGTGAGTTGGGTGTGCAATTACGCAGGTACTTTCCCGAAACGGGTTTGTTATCCCTTTCATGCCCTGCCTCCAGTCCACTCTGAACAAGAGAGCCTCATCGAAATTGCAGCAAGCAGTTCTGTGGAAATGTAATTTAATCTGTATTGGGCTGCGCTCAGAGTATCCTGCCTTGGCAAATCACGCTGTTAAGACACTGATGTCCTTTGCAACCACGTACCTATGTGAGAGTGGATTATCGGCCCTCACTAGCATGAAAACTAAATACAGGCACAGACTGTGAGTGGAAAATTATTTAAGACTGAGACTCTCCAATACAACCCAACATTGCAGTTTTGTGCATCTTTTCTAGCCCACCCTTCTCATTAACCTGTGGTGAGTTATTCACACTTTTCTAATTTACAAGGTTTTATATGAAAGATGGCTGATAAATCCACAGATTAGGGCCTAATGAATTTATTTCAATTGACTGATTTCCTTATATGAACTGTAACTCAGCAAAATCTTGGAAGTTGTTGCACGTTGCGTTAATATTTTTGTTCAGTATATTTAGGCTATCTCCAGTGCCGGTGGAAAGGCAACAACAACACTAATGCTTTAGCTATAGTTAACTAGCGAGAAACTGCTACAAGTTATGTTTCTGTTTGGCTATCTAGTTTGTCTGTTGTCTGGCATTATTTTATACCTGCTGCTGAAATGTGGTGCTCTCTTTCCTCCGGAAATGGCCCACTCACAGTGGCACACACGCAGCACAGACACAGACACGCACTAAAGGGTCATTACGGTAATGGCTAATATGTAGATTCTTAAGTGATTGATAATATTTAAAAGTGTGTTAATGAATTAAACCCTCATTTGACAACTTGGAACAGCTCATCTGTCAAACCCTGATCTGTTTCACCTGTCCTTGTGCTTGTCTCCACCCCCTCCAGGTGTCACCAATCTTAGTGCGACCTGGTATCCTAGAAGGATATTGACCTCATCCCGTCAGTAGAGGATGCCTGGTTGTTCTTTGAAAGTGCTTTACTCACCATCTTAAATAAGCATGCCCCTTTCAAAAAATGTAGAACTAAGAACAGATATACCCCTTGGTTCACTCCAGACTTGACTGCCCTTGACCAGCACAAAACACCCTGTGGCGTACTGCACTAGCTTCGAATAGTCCCTGCGATATGCAACTTTTCAGTGAAGTCAGGAACCAATACACACAGTCAGGTAGAAAAGCAAAGGCTAGCTTTATCAAACAGAAATTTGCATCCTGCAGCACTATTTCCAAAAAGTTTTGAGACACTGTAAAGTCCATGGAGAATAAGAGTACCTCCTCCCAGCTGTCCACTGCACTGAGGCTAGAAAACACTGTCACCACTGGTAAATCCATGATAATTGAGAATTTCAAGAAGCATTTCTCTACGGCTGGCCATGCTTTCCACCTGGCTACCCCAACCCCGGCCAACAGCTCTGCACCCCCCGCAGCAACTGGCCCAAGCCCCCCCCCCCCCCCCCCCCCTGCTTCTCCATCACCTAAATCCAGACTGCTGATGTTCTGAAAGAGCTGCAAAATCTGGATCCGTACATATCAGCTGGGCTAGACAATCTGGACCCTCTCTTCCTGAAATTATCTGCCGACATTGTTGCAACCCCTATTACTAGCCTATTCAACCTCTCGTTTGTATCGTCTGAGATTCCTAAAGATTTGAAAGCGGCCTCGGTCATCCCCCTCTGCAAAGGGGGAGACACTCTAGACCCAAACTGGTACAGACCTATGTCCATCCTGCCCTGCCTTTCTAAAGTCTTCGAAAGCCAAGTGAACAAACAGATCACTGACGATTTCGAATCCCACCGTACCTTCTCCGCTATGCACTCCGGTTTCCGAGCTGGTCATGGACGCACATCAGCCACGCTAAAGGTCCTAAACAATTTCATAACTGCCATTGATGAAAGACAGTACTGTGCAGCTGTCTTCATCGACCTGGCCAAGGCTTTCGACTCTGTCAATCACCGTATTCTTATCGGCAGACTCAATAGCCTTGGTTTCTCTAATGACTGCCTCGTCTGGTTCACTAACTACTTCTCAGATAGAGTTCAGTGTGTCAAATTGGAGGGCCTGTTTTCCGGACCTCTGACAGTCTCTATGGGGTGCCACATTGTTCAATTCTCAGGCAGACTCTTTTCTCTGTATGATGTTGCTCTTGCTGTGGGTGATTCTTCGATCCACCTCTATGCAGACGACACTATTCTGTATACATCTGGCCCTTCTTTGGACACTGTGTTAACAAACCACCAAACGTGCTTCAACGCAATACAACACTCCTTACGTGGCCTCTAACTGCTCTTAAATGCTAGTAAAACTAAATGCATGCTCTTCAACCGATCGCTGCCTGCCCGACTAGCATCACTACTCTGGACGGTTCTGACTTAGAATATGTGGACAACTATAAATACCTAGGTGTCTGGCTAGACTGTAAACTCTCGAATCGGCTTCCTATTTCGCAACAAACCTCCTTCACTCATGCTGCCAAACATACTCTCGTAAAACAGACTATCCTACCGATCCTTGACTTCGGCGATGTCATTTACAACACCTGTTCTATAGAAAATGTTGTGGCTAGAGTCAAATACTAAGGAAATTAGAAGGGGGGGGGGGGGGGGGGGGGGTGTTCGGCAGTCAAGAAAATGGCCTTCGCTGAAACCCACACCACTTCTAATTTCCGTAATTTTGTGGCTACTCAAATACTTTCTGTGGCACACATCAGAGTCGAGTACTTTCAATAGAACAAACTTCACATCAGGATAGGCAACCAAAATGAATAATTCATGAATGTGTGTTATATTAATCATAGAGGAGGGAGTAAAATGTGGGCAAGCAATAAACATTTCAGAACTACTAGTCGAATAAAACATAGGACAGATGACCAATTTTGGCAAAAACATTTATTTATAGACTAATACACCTGAAACAAATAGCCAAACCGAAAGCTGCAGTCATTATTAACCGATATAAAAAAAAAATCAAATGAAACGCAGCCTAACGTGATCAGAAATCTCAACTAGCAGGCAAGTCGCAGCAATGAAGAATTGAGTGCGTGCGCGTTCACGCGAAGGGGCGATTCTGTCAGGGGGGAGTTTTTCCGGCACAACACCGGAAAGCTACACTAAAAGAAGACGTTGCTTAGTTACAGTAGCTATTCAACCCACACATATTTAGTCTAGCATCGCATCGTTTCATGTAACGTTAGCAAACTACTTTCAATATGCAATTTAAAGTAACGTTACATGGAGACTGCTTGGTTATAATGGAATGGACTAAAAAAACAATGTTAAGCAACTGATTTGTATCGAATCATATATTTAGCGTGCATGCCAGGCAAGGTCGTAAAATAAAACATAGCTAGTGTGCTTTATTGTAGCTAGCTAGTTAGGTGGCTGATGTTAGCAGATATTTCTGGTCAAGGATCAGCTGACTTGATACGGTCTTTTGTAGGATACTGACTTGATAGCGTTACAATAAGGTTAACTCTCTGTCTTTATGCTAGCTAACGCTTCCATTTGAGATGTGGATGTTTTACTTAAGCTAGCAAGCTACTACTGGCTTTCCCCATCAATCAAGCCTGCACTGAAGTGTTATATGCAGTGTCTTGTAGTGAAATAAAATAACTTTGCCAGAAGGCCTTGGTTACTTTTGGTGCTGACTGTAAAAGTGTCTTTCTACTAGCTAGGTAACTACTAACGTTAGCTAGCTTAACAGTAACTAGCTAACGTTAGTGATATCAAGGAACTTCCACATCTTGTTACCGTACACCCATGGACTGTTTTACTAGCTCTTCCATTAGAAATGTGGATGTTTTACTTGATCAATAAAACCAGCAATTAAGTGCTACTATATATGCATTGTCCTGTGGTCAAATAAAATAGCTAAATGCATTTGGCATCGGGTACTGTAAAAGTGCTTTTTAGACTCGGTTTAGACTCACAGTTAGCTAGCTACTGTAGCTAACACTTTGTAGGTAGCTAGATTGTAAGAAGCAGTTTGTCAACAAATGCAATGCATATACCCTAAACATTGCTAATGCTGTTTTGATTAAATATGTAAATTATTGATGATTGAAGGGTCCCCTATAGGCTACCGTTTTGGAATTTAAATGAAGTATTAACTAGCTGAGAATATCGAATATAAAAAAAATGACCGTTATCTCTCTTCAGTTCTCGACCAGGGTGCTGAAGGAGACACCTGTTATGTACAGCCCCAAAGAAGTGGATCACTCGTTTTTCGACAGCGACGGTGATTTTGACAGCATCAGCAAAGAGCGAAAGAAAGAGTGAAATGAGCTCTGAGGCTAGAAAGGAGCCAGACATCCAGCCGGAGCCTCCACAGACAGAGCAACGTAGTGGTACAGAGAGTTCCGGTGGTGATACCTCAACCGAGGACCGAGGAGAAGGGTCATGGCTTTGAGGCCGAAGACAGGAGCAGCTGGTATTCTAGCATATCTTCCATTAAATCAGAGGTATGCATGATAATGGTGAGGCTATTTTGTGAATGGCTGTAAGAAAGGCATGGTCAATGATAGTCTGATGAAAATAACCACTGTCGTATTTTACCCTTTCTCTTGACTTTTTCCCATCCCTTTACCCAGGTCAAGGTAAAGTCACAAGGAAAGGGCAACGAGTACTTTATTCTTAGGGACTCCCGAGTGGTGCAGCGATCAATGGCACTGCATCTCAGTGCTAGAGCCGTCACTACAGACCCTGGTTCGATTCCAGGCTGTTTCACATCCGGACGTGATTGGGAGTCCCATTGGGTGGCGCACAATTGGCCCAGCGTCGTCCGGGTTAGGGTATATATTTTTAAAAAGTCTGTGTGGCTTCGTCATTCTACTTTACGCCACTTTGGCATTAGCCACTCAATACAACTGCCCAGGCTTGGGGTCCTTTGGGATTGAGGCCTAATCAATGTCAAGGAAGCATCATTATTTGAAATTCGAAATAAAGATATATGATTTAATCCTAAAGATGTTCATTAGAATTCCAATTATTTTTATACAATACAGTACAAATTTAGAACAAACAGTAGTCACATAAAATGTTATCCTCATCATTCATGTTCTTAGTGGCAATCACTTTCAAAAACATGTCCATCAAAGGTTTGAATAGAGTTCCATGACCAGGGAGCTGATTAATAAAAACATGTCTAACCATGGTCTGTTATAATATTTGTAGTAGTTCTAAACTATATTCACTTACCTGTCTAGTCGGTGGTGAAGGGGGACAGCGGTGCAAAGGAGGAATCTAGCATCAACTCCAAGAGCTCCAGCGACATCCGCACGGCGTCATTGGCAGAGGAGCAGATAATGATGAAGATGGCTATCACCAGAGCCAAGATGAAAGCGAGGAAGAGTCAGGGAGGCCACCGGGTCAAAGGTTCCAAAATTGTATTATTTCTTTCCTAATTATTTTGGAATCCCATATATCCTTATCTCAAAATGTAAATGAGCCATACAATTTATTATCTTCATGTATTTATTATTTTATCTATTTATTATTTATAAATTGCCATTGAGATTATAAATGTATTTTCCAAAGGAGGCCTGGCCAATAAACAGTTGAAGTCGGAAGTTTACATACACCTTAGCCAAACACATTTAAATTCAGTTTTTCACAATTCCTGATATTTAATCCTAGTAAAAAAATCCCTGTTTTAGATCAGTTAGGATCACCACTTTATTTTAAAATTGTGAAATGTCAGAATAATAGTAGAGAGGATTATTTATTTCAGCTTGTATTTCTTTCATCACATTCCCAGTGGGTCAGAAGTTTACATACACTCAATTAGTATTTGGTAGCATTGCCTTTAAATTGTCAAACGTTTTGGGTAGCCTTCCAGAAGCTTCCAACAATAAGTTGGGTGAATTTTGACCCATTCCTCCTGACAGAGCAGGTGTAACTGAGTCAGGTTTGTAGGCCTCCTTGTTCGCACATTCTTTTTCAGTTATGCCCACAAATTTTCTGTAGGATTGAGGTCAGGGCGTTGTGATGGCCACTCCAATACCTTGACTTTGTTGTCCTTAATCCATTTTGCCACAACTTTGGAAGTATGCTTGGGGTCATTATCCATTTGGAGGACCCATTTGCGACCAAGCTTTAACTTCTTGACTGATGTCTTGAGATGTTGCTTCAATATATCCACATAATTTCCCTTTCTCATGATGCCATCTATTTTGTGAAGTGCACCAGTCCCTCCTGCAGCAAAGAACCCCCACAACATGATGCTGCCACCCCCGTGCTTCAAGGTTGGGATGGTGTTCTTCGGCTTGCAAGCCTCCCCCTTTTTCCTCCGAACATAACGATGATCATTATGGCCAAACTGTTCTATTTTTGTTTTGTCAGACCAGAGGACATTTCTCCAAAAAGTACGATCTTTGTCCCCATGCAGTTGCAAACTGTAGTCTGGATTTTTTTATAGCAGTTTTGAAGCAGTGGCTTCTTCCTTACTGAGCTGCCTTTCAGGTTATGTTGATATAGGACTCGTTTTACTGTGGATATAGATACTTTTGTAACTGTTTCCTCCAGCATCTTCAAAAGGTCCTTTGCTGTTGTTCTGGGATTGATTTGCACTTTTCGCACCAAATACGTTCATCTCTAGGAGACAGAACGTGTCTCCTTCCTGAGCGGTATGATGGCTCCGTGGTCCCATGGTGTTTATACTTGCGTACTGTTGTTTGTACAGATGAACGTGGTACCTTCAGGCGTTTGGAAATTGTTCCCAAGGATGAACCAGACTTGTGGAGGTCTACAATTTTTTTTTGATGCCTTGGCTGATTTCTTTAGATTTTCCCATGATGTCAAGCAAATAGGCACTGCGTTTGAAGGTAGGCCTTGGAATAAATCCATAGGTACACCTCAAATTGACTCAAATTATGTCAATTTATCTATCAGAAGCTTCTAAAGTCATGACACCAATTTCTGGAATTTTCCAAGCTGTTTAAAGCCACAGTCAACTTAGTGTGTGTTAACTTCTGACCCTCTGGAATTGTGATGCAGTGAATTATAAGTGAAATAATCTGTCTGTAAACAATATTTAAAAATGTACTTCTGTCATGCACAAAGTAGATGTCTTGACAAAACTATAGTTTGTTAACAAGAAATTTGTGGAGTGGTTGAAAAACGAGTTTTAATGACTCCAACCTAAGTGTATGTGTCGCGGCTGGCTGAAGGACCAAGGTGCAGCATGGTAAGCGTACATTCTCTCTTTATTGAAAATGACGCTGACAAAACAAAGAACAAAGCAAACCGTGAAGCTTTGGGCTATGTGCCCTGAACAAAGACAAAGTTAACTTCCCACAAAACAGGTGGGGGAAAGGGTACCCAAGTATGGTTCTCAATCAGAGACAACGATAGACAGCTGTCCCTGATTGAGAACCATACCAGGCCAAGACATAGAAATACAAAACATAGGAAAAAGGACATAGAATGCCCATCCTAGTCACACCCTGGCCTAACCAAAATAGAGAATAAAAAGCCTCTCTATGGCCAGGGCATGACAGTATGTAAACGTCCGACTTCAACTGTAGCAGCAAACAGGCATGTAACATTATGCAGGGGTGTCAAACTCATTTCAGGTGAGGGGAGTTCTTAACTAATCAGTGACCTTAACTCAATGAGTTCCACTGTCATGTTGGTGCATTTTGGACTTATATCCCCTTTTAAACATTTTGTGTTTGAACTATAGACTTCTGAGTTTGACCATTGGAAGTGTCTATTTCTTCTGCATCCAAAGATACCAATTCTTAATCAGAGAGGTACGTGGGGCTGCCTTAATCGACATCCACATCATCGGTGCCCGGGGGGCATGTAACGGCTGTTGGAAGGAGAGGACCAAAACGCAGCGTGGTACGTGTTCCTACTTTATTAGAACTGCACACTGAAATAACAAAAATAAGCGAATAAGCGAATGAATGATAACCGAAACAGTCCTGTCAGGTGCAGAAAGACACAAAACAGAAAACAACTACCCACCACACAAGTGGGAAAAGGCTACCTAAGTATGGTTCTCAATCAGAGACAACGATAGACAGCTGCCTCTGATTGAGAACCACACCCGGCCAAACACACAGAAATAGAACACATAGAACCCACAACATAGAATGCCCACCCCAACTTGTTTTTGTTTAAGTATTCATTCTTTATTTAATTACAATGAATACTTACCACGCTGCACCTTGGTCCTCCAAAGGACCAAGCAGCGTGGTGAAAAGGAGGAATGGACATGGGAGGACATCTTGAATGTCAAGGGATCCTACACATGGGAGGAAATCCTGGCTGGAAGGGATCGCCTCCCATGGGAACAGGTGGAGGCAGCCAGGAGAGCGGAGGCAGCAGGAAAAGGGAACCAGCGATACCAGGGAACACGGCTGGCAAGGAAGCCTGAGAGGCAGCCCCAAAAATGTATTGGGGGAGGCACACGGGGAGTGTGGCAGAGTCAGGAGTCAGACCTGAGCCAACTCCCCGTGCTTACCGTAAGGAGCCAAGGATGGAACCAGAGCCGGTCAGGGCGGAATTGAAGGTGAGCGAAGGGAGCGAAACAGAGACAGTGAAGGAGTTAATGGGGAGATTGGAGGAGAGACTTATGAGGGAGTTGCTGTGTTGGTGCATGAGGCACAACATCCGCCCGACGGAGCGTGTCTGCGATTTGATGTCACCTGAGTCAGCTCTCCATACTCGTCTACAGCTCTCCGTGCTTACCGTGGCGGGCGTCGTACTGGTCAGGCACCATGTTATGCGGTGGAGCGCACGGTGTCCCCAGTATGCGGTGTGCTACATCCCGGCTCCCCGCATCTGCCGGGCTAGGGTGAGGATCCAGCCAGGGCGGATGGTGACAGCCCTGCTCTCCAGACAGCCAGTGCGTCCAGGATATCCTGCGCCAGCGCTGCGCACTGTGTCTCCCGTGTGTCTGCACAGCCCAGTGCGTCCTGTGCCTGCTAGAGTCACCATCCAGCCAGGACGGGTTGTGCAGGCCATTAGTTCGAGACCTCCAGTGCGCCTCCTCCACGCACAAGCCCTCCGGTGGCAGCCCCAGCACCAGGCTGTCTCTCTGTCTCCTCCCTACAGGTGCTCCCGCCTGTCCAGCACTGCCAGAGCCTTCCTCCTGCCCAGCACTGCCTGAGTCTCCGCCTGTCCGGTGCTGCCGGAGTCTCCCGAATACTCCGAATAATCCCGAATGTTTACTGAGTTACCATCTCCCGAATAAACTCTAGATGATACATAAGATGTATATCGATAACAGTCATTTATTAATCATTACCTCATATCAGTCTCTAAATTATGAATGTCGCATACTCTTTGCATCTGCACAAATGGCAGCTTTACTGATCATTCCGTACCACACAAATTGATTTAACTATTTATTTACTAACTAACTAAATAATAATGCAGGATACACACACGCACAGTATAGGTTATTGATTAGAAACTTAATATGATGGAAATATCTTTATGTTTGAAGCCTGAAATTTGGCAAAAGGTCGCAAAGTTCAACGGGGCCGAATACTTTCGCAAGGCACTGTAACTAACAAAATGTTAATCTGCTGTTTCCTCCTCTGTCATCTCTCCCTCTCTCTGAAACCTTCCTTAGTCGCCTGGGTTGTGGCTTGGCCATCGTCTGCCCTAGTGGAGGCAGTACCAGGAAGAACTACTCCTTTAGCAACGACGAGGTGCGGCAGACCGACTGGGAGAATCAGAGGCTGCTGCGCCAGTTGTCGCGCCCCTCGACCCACTCGCGACCAGGCAGCACTAGTAGCTCCCGTAGGAGATCCAATGGAGGATGAGGGAGTCGGCCCCCTGTCCGCCTCTACCACAGTGCCCTCAACAGACAGCGTGAGCAGCAGCGCATCGAGAAGGAGAACCTGCTGTGTGTTCTTCTCTTTTTGTGTGTTTAACTTATCTTTTGTCATTGGGTGTTTGGCTTTATTGTTTCAACGTTACAATGCGTTTATTGGGATTTTTGTTTATTTCAAGCTCAAATGAGTCAAGACTTGCTTCAAAGTGGATATACAGTGTCGTATTTGCCCCTTTTCTGATTTTCTCTATTTTTGCAGCTAAAGGTGGCACAACCAGTTTTTGAGTGTAAGGGGGCAATTACTTTTTCACACAGGGACATTGGGTGTTGCGTAACTTTGTTTATGAAATTAATGAAATAGGTATGTAATTGTTGTGTTATTTGTTCACTCATGTTCCCTTTATCTAATATTAGGTTAGGTTATGGTTGAAGATCTGATAACATTCCGTATTAAACATATGCAACAGTAGAGAAAATTAGAAAGTGGGCAAATACTTTTTCACAGTACTGTAGCTTGAAAAAGTTACCATTTACTGCCTAGAACTCTTCCATGTTATGTACAGACTAAAAGTTATAATGTCCTTAAATGAGGCCTTGCTGGCTAAACCCAAAGTCCCAGACAATCCTCCAAAGGTCAATATTTTTGTGAATTTTCAGGAAAACATATGTAATGGACATTTCGGTTCCATTTTCACACAAACTGCTGTCTGCACACACACTTTTAGTCCAAAAACTATAATCATGTACCTGTGAGGCAGTGGAGGCTCATCAGAGGAGGAAGGGAAGGACCATCCTCCTCATGGAATTTCATAAAAATGAAATGTGTTAAACTTTTAAAAAGTTATCCTTTTTAGATTCAACTATCTAAATATAATCACGTCAAAAAATAATTGATTAAAACACACACATGTTGTCCACCCAATCAAAGGATCAGAGAATGAGTCTAGTACTGAAAGTATAAGCTACAGCTAGCTAGCACTGCAGTGCATAAAATGTGGTGAGTAGTTGACTCAAAGAGAGAGAAAGACAATAGTTGAATAGTTTTGAACAAATACATTTCTTCCAAACTGAAGGAGAAGCATGAGAGAAATATACAATGCATTTGGAAAGTAGTCAGACCCCTTCACTTTTTCCACATTTTGTTACGTTACAGCCTTATTCTAAAATGTATTAAATTATTGTTTTCCCCTCATCAATCTACACACAATAGCAAATTTAGCAAATTTATTACAAATTAAAAAACGGATACATTTGATGAAACCAAGGTTGAACTTTTTGGCCTGAATGCCAAGTGTCCAAAGGTGCTTCAACAAAGTACTGAGTAAAGGGACTGAATACTTATGTACATGTGATATTTCAGTTTTTTATTTGTAATAAATTTGCTAAAATTTATAAAAACCTGTTTTTGCTTGTCATTATGGGGTATTGTGTGTAGATTGATGAGGGAAAAAAACGATTTGATCAATTTTAAAATATGGCTGTAACCTAACAAAATGTGGAAAAAGTCAAATATAAGTGTTTTATTAGATCGTTGAGAAATATATGTATTTAGCCAAATATACATATCAGAATTGAGCTCTCTTTCTAAATGTTATACTATACTTTTAACAACAAAAATTTGTCAAAAGATTAACTAAGATAATTTTGTCTTCCAGTATGATATTTTCCTTTGTACATTTCCCTGTATCACCATTTTTTTCAAAAGATCGACTCTGGTGGGACTCGAACCCACAACCTTTGAATGACCTCGCATTCACAAGCCTAGAAGTCCAATGCGCTATCCATTGCGCCACAGAGCCACCTGTTGCACACATGTGAAACTGAATCTTTTGAATTGTGTGTGTGTGTGTGTGCGTGCGTGCGTGCGTGCGTGCAAGGAGAGAGGGCCTATTCAAGGAGAATTGCCGGGGGTGTGTCTGAGAGCACAGGCCGGTCAGTGAAAGCAGACACGGTATTGGCCACAGAGAGACAGTAGCAGGTGGCAGTGGACACGACAGTGGTGGCAGCTCAGATCAACATTATTTAAAGTTCAAGGCCAACCCCAACCTCTACTCCAACAGCCCGGCACTATGAGAGATAATGGTTTTAACCACTGTAAATGTTTAATGTAATGGTTGTATGGCACAGATTACTATTTTTAAAATATGTCCCACCTATTCCTTCCTAGCACTCATACAATTTTGGGGTTGGATCTTCTTAAACTGGTTGAGCGCCTAATCTACTGCTCTCCAAACTTTATTTCAAGTATGGAAATATTAAACACAATTATGCACAGAGATAAAGGCATTTCATTAAAATAATCATGGCTGAGGTGGTCACCGGTGTTAGCAGTTGATGTTAATCTTTAATAACACAGACCCCAAAGCAAATCAGGGTGAGGAAAATAGGTTTATTCGAAGAGGACAAATCATATGGGGAGGTAACATAAACTAACTCACTTTTGTACATCGTGCTGGTCCGTACAATTATTTTAGCGCCCAAAAAACGTAATACTTCCAGATCAACTGTAATATCAATACCATTGTAAAGCAAATTAAAGCAATTTCTCCCCTTTCCAACAAAATGAATGACGAGACCTTCATGATGCCCATCTCTGCATGATTCAACAAGGCAATGAGCTCCGTTGGGTCTTTTTAAAAGTGGTGGGTGGGGAAGTGAAACCTATTGCGTGATAGTGAGAAGGAGAGATGGTGTGTGAGGAAACTGCTTTTTTTTCACTCAATCTGTCCAATTTATCACCTTATCGCCTCTAAAATGTAAATTAAACACTATAAAGAGTTTATATAATGTGTCATTACATACCTATTGGAAGGTTTGTGTCGAATTTGAATCGGGTTTTAGGGCGGAGTTAAAGTGATCTTCAGAAGTTAACATCGGCTTTTGAGAGTCATGATAGCTTGCAGTGATGATGCAAAAAATGACTAGGTATCCCCCTTACCCTGTCCCTGTCCCTTTCTTGTTTTTAAACGGTGAGAGAAGTGCTACACCTGGTGGAGAGAGGCTGTAAGACGGAATTAGTTGCTTTATGGGTGCTGTACATTACGCCATGGCACGTCACGATGTAACGTACAGCGTCGGAGGGGTCAGTTTTTTTAAACTTTTCTCCAATACTATAGAGCCGTTACCATGTCAATCAACGCAATAATATAAACGTAGTTCACACCCCAGATTTTGATGTCAACACAGTCGCTACAGTCCCAGTAGTTTTCTTTGCAGCCTCGTTTGAATGTCGCGGTTGCGCACATTTGTATGGAATGGGGTTAGCTTACGTTAGATGGTCATTCTCCCCTGTCCTCAGTGATGCTCTCCCAGTGATTCTCTCCTGTGATTATCTCCCCAGAACAAAGGGACAGGATCTAGTTTTATAACCCAGCCCTAGCCTGTGGTTGACCAATTAGAATTCCTTGCAGTACAGTTGGGCCAATTTCAGGCTCACTGTATAGACAAATTCCTCCCAAGTAAAAACCTATCTAGTAAGCTTCACGTAGGGTGACGTGTCGACGCAGAAAGAGGAATCATTACAATTGCACTGTTCGATACCCCCATATGGACGTGGTATAATTGATGGATTTTAAATTAATCTCAAGTATTGGGAACAGCATAGTCTCTCTTGACTCTAGCACTGCTTTTAAATTGATAGTGAAGCTATTTTACATTTTTAGATACAGTGCGTTCAGAAAGTATTAATACCCCTTGACTTATTCCACATTTTGTTGTGTTACAGTTTGAATTCAAAATGTATTAAATTGTTTTGTTTTTCTCACCCATCTACGCACAATACCCCATAACGACAAAGTGAAAACTTGTTTTAAATTATTTTGCTAATTTATTGAAATTTAAATACAAAAATATCTCATTGGCATAATTATTCACAACCCTGGGTCTTTCAGGTACCTTGAGACCTTTGCACACCTGGATTGTACAATATTTGCCCATTATTCTTTTCAAAATTCTTTAAACTCTGTCAAATTAGTTGTTGATCATTGCTAGACAACCATTTTCAAGTCTTGCCATAGATTTTCCAGGAGATTTAAAAGTCAAAACTGTAATTCGGCCACTCAGGAACATACAGTCAGGTCCATAAATAATTGGACAGTGACCAAGGTACTATTATTTTAGCTGTCTACCACAGCATATTGGAGTTGAATTTAAATAATGAATATGAGCTGAAAGTGCAGAGGGTATTTACATCCAAATCTGATGAACGGTGTAGGAATTACAGCACTTTTTAAATGTGGTCCCCCCCAAAAGTTGCTCAGCTGTTCTGCGGCCAGGTGTGTGTTATTTCCTCATTAGTTAATTTACAATTAAGGAGATAAAAGATGTAGAGATGATTTCAAGTGTGGCATTTGCCTTTGGAATCTGTTGCTGTTAACCCTCAATTTGAAGGCCAAAGAACTGTCACTGCCAGTGAAGCAAGCCATCATTAGGCTGAATAATCTAAACAAACACATCAGAGAGATAGCAAAAACATTAGTTGTGGCCAAATAAACTATTTGGTACATTCTTAAAAAGAAAGAACGCACTGGTGAGCTCAGGAACACCAAAAGGCCCGGAAGACCACAGAAAAACAACTGTGGTGGATGACAGAATCATTTTTTCCCTGGTGAAGAAAAAAACCCATCACAACAGTTGGCCAGATCAAGAACACCCTCCAGAAGGTAGGCATATTTGTGTTTAAGGCAACAATCAAGAGAAGACTTCACCAGAGTAAATACAGAGGGTTTACCACAAAAACCAATGGTTTTACCAACAACCATTGGTAAGCCTCAAAAAGAGGAAGACCAGATCAGAGTTTGCCAAAAAACATCTAAAAAAGCCTGAACATTTGTCAGGATTCACCTAGCGATCATGATTTGGGGCTGTACAGATGTTTGATGTATTAGAATAATTGATTATGCTTATGTTATATTAATAGAAGGGGAGGGGTTATAAGACCCCTCCCTCCTTACATTTATAGGGTAATAGACTACAGATTAACCATATATACATATTCATTGTAGAGGTTTAGTATTCCACAATTGTTTTTTAGTTCTCTCTCTTTCTTATAAAAAAGACCCCTCTTATAATGTGTGACTGAGACAGAACTCTGCAGGGGAGTGTGGGAGATAAGAGAGTACTCAGATATTCCACAATAAATCAGCTTTGGGGAGGGGACATTTATTGCCTAGCTTTTAGATACACACTGAAACTCTATGTTTGTATAGCTATGGATGCAGGGTTTTGGTCTCATGAGTAAAAAGGTAATGACGTAGTCAGTGACATCACTAAGGCGAGACTTCGGTTTAATAAAACAACTTGAGATCTTTTGTTTGATGCAGAACTTACTCGGAAACATGTGTGCTATGTTCCTGTTTGTCAACTTCTGTCTGCACTTGCATTAATACAGGGTTTTGAATTATTTAATTAAATATATTGTCATAATGCTAATTTCACCAATGGGCCAATGATGATACAAAAGAAACGAACACTAACACAGTTCTGGAAAAACATCCTATGGACAAATGAGGCGGCAGATAGCTTAGTGGTTGCTGGATTGAATCCCTGAGCTGACAAGGTAAAATCTGTCGTTCTGCACCTGAACAAGGCACTGTTACCCGGTTTGCCGTCATTGTAAATAAGAATTTGTTCTTAACTGACTTGCCTAGTTACATTTTTAAAAAATGTAGCACTTGGTATTTGGGACAAAATGTTAAATCACTTTGACACTTTGACAATTCTTTTGCAGTATTACTTTAGTGCCTTGTTGCAAACATGTTTTGGAGTATTTTTTATTCTTTGCAAGCTTCTTTCTTTTCCCTCTGTCAATTAGGTTAGTGTTTTTGGAGTAACTACAATTTTGTTGATCCATCCACAGTTTTCTCCTGTCACAGCCATTCAACTCCAACTGTTTTAAAGTCATCATTGGCCTGGTTTCCTTCCTCAATGGTTTCCTTCCAAGGAAGGACGCCTGTATCTTTATAGTAACTGGGTATATTTGTCAGCAGCATACCACCTGGTATACCACTGCTGGCTTGCTTCTGAAGCTAAGCAGGGTTGGTCCTGGTCAGTTCCTAGATGGGAGACCAGGTGCTGCTGGAGGTGGTGTTGGAGGGCCAGTAGGAGGCACTCTTTCCTCTGGTCTAAAAAAAAAAAAATGTCCCCCAATACCCCATGGCAGTGATTAGGGACACTGTGTAGGGTGCTGTCTTTCGGCTGGGACCTTAAAAGGATATCCTGACTCTGAGGTCATTAAAGATCCCATGGCACTTATTGTAAGGGTGTTTAGCCTGGTGTCCTGGCTAAATTCCCAATCTGGCCCTCAAACCATCACGGTCACATAATAATCCCCAGTTTACAATTGGCTCATTCGTCCCCCTCCTCTCCCCTGTAACTATTCCCCAGGTCGTTGCTGAAAATGAGTGTTCTCACTTAGCAGATAAATAAAAAATGTATACATCATCCAAAGTGGACTTAATAACTCTACCATGCTCAAAAGGATATTCAAATCAAATTGTATTTGTCACATGTGCTGAATACAGCAGGTATTCTGTGAAATGCTTACTTGCAAGCCCTTAACCAACAATGCAGTTCAAGAAATAGAGTTAAGAAAATGTTTACTAAATAAACTAAAGTAAAAATGTTTAATAAAAAGTTAGCACAATAAAATAACAATATTGAGGCTAAATACAGGGGGTACCGGTACCGACCGAATCAATGTGTGGGAGTACAGATTAGTCGAGGTAATTTGTACATGTAGGTAGGGATAAAGGTAATAAAATGCATAGATAATAAATAGCGAGTAGTAGCGGGGGGTCAATGTAAATTTTCTGGGTGGCTATTTGATTCATTGTTCAGCAGTCTTATGGCTTGGGGGTAGAAGCTGTTAAGGAGCCTTTTGGACTTAGACTTGGTACTCCGGTACTGCTTGCCGTGCGGTAGCGGAGAGAAAAGTCTATTACTTAGGTGACTGGAGTCTTTGACAATTTTATGGGCCTTCCTCTGACACCGCCTAGGATATAGGTCCTGGATGGCAGGAAGCTTGGCCCCAGTGATGTACTGGGTCGTAAGCACTACCCTCTGTTGCGCCTTACGGTCAGATACTGAGCAGTTGACATAGCAGGTGGTGATGCAACTGCTCAGGATGCTCTAGATGATGCAACTGTAGATTTTTTTGAGGATCTGGGGAACCATGCCAAATCTTTTCAGTCTCCTTAGGGGGAAAAGGTGTTGTTGTGCCCTCTTCATGACTGTCTTGGTGTGTTTGGACCATAATAGTTTGTTGGTGATGTGGACACCAAGGAACAGTCTCAACGTCAACAGTGAAGAGGTGACTCCGGGATGCTGGCATTCTAGGCAGAGTTGCAAAGAAAAAGCCATATCTCAGACTGGCCAATAAAAATAAAATATTAAGATGGGCAAAGGACAAAGGAACTCTGCCTAGAAAGCCAGCATCCCAGAGTCGCCTCTTCACTGTTGACATTGAGACTGGTGTTTTGCGGGTACTATTTAATGAAGCTGCCAGTTGAGGACTCGTGAGGCATCTGTTTCTCAAACTAGACACTAATGTACTTGTCCTCTACCTCACTTGTGCACCGGGGCCTCCCACTCCTCTTTCTTTTCTGGTTAGAGCCAGTTTGAGCTGTTTTGTGAAGGGAGTAGTACACAGCGTTGTACCAGATCTTCAGTTTCTTGTCAATTTCTCGCATGGAATAGCCTTAATTTCTCAGAATAAGAATAAATTGTTTCAGAAGAAAGGACTTTATTTCTGGCCATTTTGAGCCTGTAATCGAACCCACAAATGTTGATGCTCCAGATACTCAACTAGTCTAAAGAAGGCCAATTTTATTGCTTCTTTAATCAGAACAACAGTTTTCAGCTGTGCTAACATAATTGCAAAAGGGTTTTCTACTGATCTACTGATTAGCCTTTTAAAATTATAAACTTGGATTAGCTAACACAACTTGCCATTGGAACACAGGAGTGATGGTTGCTGATAATGGGCCTCTGTACACCTATGTAGATATTCCATTTAAAAAATCTGCTGTTTCCAGCTACAATAGTCATTTACAACATTAACAATGTCTACACTGTATTTCTGATCAATTTGATGTTATTTTAATGGACAAAAAATGTGATTTTCTTTCAAAAACAAGAACATTTCTAAGTGACCCCAAACTTTTGAGCTGTTGTGTATATTTTATTTTCCACCCGTCTACCAATAAGTGCCCTTTGCGAGGCATTGAAAAATCTCCCTGGTCTTTGTGGTTGAATCTGTTTTTGAAATTCACTACCCGACTGAGGGACTTTACAGATAATTGCATGTGTGGGGTACAGAGATTACGTAGTCATTAAAAAAATGTAAAACACTATTATTGCACACACAGTGAGACCATGCAACTTATTATGTGACTCCTGATCTTATTTAGGCTTGCCATAACAAAGGGATTGAATACTTAATGACCCAAGACATTTCAGCTTTAACTTTGTATTCATTTGTAAAAAGAAATTGGGAATTGATCCTCAAATGCTCGTTGTTTGCAGTGATTAGTAATGTGTCATTCTATATGTCAAAAAGTCACCCTTTTATCTCCAAACCTCCCATTGTTATTGTGCAATGAGCAGTCAGTATGCTGGCTGATACAGGCTGTACAGTACTGTAGCTGTCTTGCAGTGCTCTCTTTCACTCTCTCTCTCTCTTGCTCTCGCTCTCTTACTCGCCTCCCCCTCTTGAGGTGTTTCCTCTCCCTCACACTCTTGCATATCAAAAAGATAGTTTGACCATCTGTAGACTATAATTTGAGACTATCCAAAGTGTGATCTGAGAGAAATATGAATACCTTGTCCTTACCTGGCTCTATGCCTGTTTTATGATATTGTTATACACACTGTCTGAGAGATTGTATTGGTTTACACAAAACATTTTCTATATATTTTCTAGCAAGGGGTTTAGATATAGTACCGGTCAGTTCTGCCTCCTATGTAATGTGCGAGACCATTCTTACCCTTTCCCCTGATTCCATTCCTAGTTCTTCCTGACGGTCTCACTTACTAAGATTCTCTCCAAAGGGCTTGTTGGTGGGAGTGTGACTGCACATTACATTATGAGCTACTGGCTGACCACTGGTTATTTCTTCTCTCAATGGGCCACGTTTTTACCTCTGATTTTCAAGGATCACTATCCTCTCTCCCGGTTTCATTAAGGTCTCTGGTGGTATGGCCTTGGAAATATTTCTGTTTCTACATGAACGGTCTACTCAAAGTGTATGAGAAGTTGAATTGAAATGTATATAAAAATGCCATATGATCTTGCCATAATGACCCATTTCTTTGTGTTTTGGTAATGTATTTGGCTAATACTTTAGTTCAATTTTCACTTTTCTTTATTCAGTTTCTCATTGAAATAAAATCTATTTGCAAGAGACCTAGCTATTGAACATGATCGGAGGGGTCAAGTAGTTTCTATTAGTGTGGACTGTGTGTAAGGAAGAGTTTCTGTAAACTCATGCCATGCTCTTCCAATTAGGGCAAGGTCATGGCTAAGGGCCAACCAACCAGTTAAATTAGGGAGAGGAGCAAAGGGTTGCTCTTGTGTAATATAACAAGGAATGGAAAAGGAGTGTGGGGGTCGATGTGGGATCTATGACATCATAGAGCCTCATCTGCATGCTCATGTTTATTTACCGGATTTAATCAAATCCATCTCTGTATGATCTACTGCGCAACATAAGTTGAATTAGAACTCTCTCTTTCTCTCACTCACACACAAAAGCTGTGCAGTAGACATAACTGTGTTCACAGTTAATGTACATATGTTGTGTTTTTACCCAACTACCAGCACATACTTTGCGGCTGTCAGAAATCGAGATACCGTTATCTTTTGTAAATCATGTGTTAAAACCTCTTAGAGCTACCCCCTACTTTTTTTCAATTTCCTCCCGAAGACATACCCAAATCTAACTGCCTGTAGCTCAGGCACACTAAGGATATGCATATTCTTGGTATCATTTGAAAGAAAACACTCTGAAGTTTGTGTAAATGTGAATTGAATGTAGGAGAATATAACACAATAGATCTGGTTTAGATAATACAATGAAAAAAACATACTTTTTTTATTTTTATTGTTGTATCATCTTTAAAATGAACAAGATAAAACAAACATTCAGAAGGATGATGGAAACAATTTCAGTGAAAAACATAGAGGGCAACAGTACTTGTGCAAAGTTTCAGAATGATAACTTCCAAAATGAGTGTGCTTACATGACATTTATCATGAAGTCACCCAGGTGCCACATACAAGTAGCCTAAATGTACCCAAGTGTCCAAATTGGTGAAGTTATACATTTTGAATGGAATAACTATATACAAAATACCAAAATGGTATTCTAACTCCCCCCCCACCCCCCCACACCAAAAAATGGAGAACAAACATGAAATATATATATATACATTTACAAAATAACACTTTCAATATTTGGAAGACCCTCAGTCCTCTACACAATATTATGCTGCTGAAGCCAGGTGCCATAGCACATCCATGCCTGCAGAAATACATTTGGGCAGATGAACACCACTTGTGGCAGGAGCTGGATGAACCAGCTTCAGTGGGGGATGAACACCTTGGCACTGGGGGCTCCCATTCGGAGTCAGTGTCACTGTGAAAGAAAGTGTTCAGTTAGAATAGTTTCACATATGAGCCCTGTATCAACAGGTATAATAAACAGATATATATAGAGTACAGGGAACATAAGGTTGAATATATTATTATAGACCTGCTAGATCAACTGTCTCATTTATATTATGACATTTCAGCTAGATCTACTGTCTCTATTATATTATGACAGACCAGCTATATCTACTGTCTTCATTATATTATAACAGACCAGCTGTATCTACTGTCTCCATTTCACTTTGGCCATTGTTGTGGGCCTGCCCTCCCCTCAACAGCCTCAAATAGGCTATTTCATTTCACAAATAATATTTTATATTATTAATTTCATACAACGGCATTAGCATGAGAAGAACTTACCAGTCCAAAACGATGTCCTCTCCCGTTCAAAAAATATTCCTCCATTTGAGAATCGCTAAATTAATCGTCCTCGATCAATTTCTTCTAAAATTGTGTGTACATCTGTATATCTAGATTTAGCGTTTCCTGACTTAGTCGCCATACTGATTGATATATAAACAGCTGAATATGCACTTTACCAAAACAATGCTGTGCGCAACATGCGTTGCTCCTTCCGGTATGAATCGTCAATGGCGAATGAACCTCTTTACGCCAGAGTTTACTACATGGGTTGGTCTTCCAACACATAAACATTACATATTGCCGTTTACCTCAGCTCATTGGCTATCTACCCAGCTAGATTTCAAGACGATCAGTGGTCATTGGGTTAAAATACAGTCAATCAACGAAACAGCGGGCAAATCATTGGTGCACAATGATGTCATTACTTGTCTTCAAATCGGTTTCTTTCAGTCAATACGTCCTGCGAAATGACCCATCAGGTTGCGTTGTGTTATAAACAAACCAGTTGATTGCAATGAAACCAAACATGACTGGAAAAGTCACGTTTTGTGTATGTATTTACCTCGAACGTGTCGTCGAAAATGGAATGAGACGGAATTCACGACACAAGCGGTTTACAAAATGTTTCATGTTAGGCTATAAAAATGGATTTTATCAAACAAAAAAACATTCATTTTCTAACAATGAACATTGGGATTGCAAACAGAGGAAGATCGTCAAAGGTAAACTATTTATTTTATTGCAGTTTGTGATTTTGTTACGCCTGTGCTGGTTGAAATAGTTTTTTTATGGGGCTCTATCCTCAGATAATCGCATCGTATTCTTTCGCAGTAAATCCTTTTTTAAATCTGACAACGCAGTTGGATTAGCAAGATTCTAGGCTTTCGAAACATGTGAGACACTTGTATGTTCATGAATGTTTAATATGACTATTTATGTAGCGATCACCGTATGTTGTCGAATTTCATCCCGCTACCGGGTTCCGTGCGCAGAGAGGTTAAAGGTAGAGTCAGTGATATGACATAGATGCAGAAAGTAAACAGCATAGTGGATAAATTTCCGCATCAACCAAGAGCGCTAAAGCGCGAAGATCAACTTCTCCGTTGTTTTGGTGCCCTGGCTCATCTGCTCCTGGCAACATAATTTCGCTGAGTTTGCCTTGAAAAGGGGCAATTAACAGTTGCTATATCAATTTTTAGACACCTTGACTCTTTCACATTTTGTTACGTAACAGCCGTATTTAAAAAATTCTAAGTCCTCATCAATCTACACATAATACTTCAAAATGACAAAGGAAATATATATATAATATTTACATTAGTATTCAGACCCTTTAGTCAGTACTTTGTTAAAGCACCTTTGGCAGCGATTACAGCCTTGATACTTCTTGGGTATGAAGCTACAAGCTTGGGACACCTGTATTTTGGGAGTTTCTCCCATTCTTCTCTGTCTTAGAAAGACATTATAAAGGTACCCTTCACAAAAATTGTTATCACCCTTTCTCAGCAGGCTTTCCTGCTGAGGCTAGAGTCAATGAGGCCCACCTGGGGCATGAAGAGGGCAGAGCAGCTGGCAGACTACCAGTGCCAGGCCGGATACCTGGGCATCGCCACCGCGCTCTCTGCCATAGACAGATCGCCCTCCAATATGGAACGGACCTCCAGCAGAACGTCAGCAGGTAACCTCTCTGAAGAACTGATGCTCAATAGCTCTCAATAGCCCTAAGATCAAATCAAATCAAATGTATTTATATAGCCCTTCGTATATCAGCTGATATCTCAAAGTGCTGTACAGAAACCCAGCCTAAAACCCCAAACAGCAAGCAATGCAAGTGTAGAAGCACTAAGACCATACTTATTTCTGTCATTCCTTAAGAGAGACTGAATTTGCATCTTTTATTTATTTTATTTTAAAGGATCACTTTACTCAAAATGTCTTTTGGTATTTAGTCCACTGTTAATAATCTTTTTCTTTAGCATGTCATGTTTTCGAGATCATAGGCACTGAGCACTTCCACTGTAGCCAGGACAAACTTATTTTCACAATTTTTTTTACATGATGAAGTAGAATCATGTTGAAAAATTATGTTAACATTTATAATATTCCTTTATAATATTCCTAAAACATAAGTTGAAAATTATACTGTTGCTGCTTCCTGTTGTCATGTATTATTAAATATACTGTAGCCGAGTGTCAAAACACCGGTTTTACATGTCCAAATTCATAAATAATATGCTAAAATAAGTTGTGATATTTTGAAGACCAAAACATAAAAATGACTTCCTACTGTATACACACGTGTCACACTTGTGTTCAGATTACTTGTATTTTGGTAAATTAGTAACTGCACATACATAGGGTTGTGGTCGTCACAAAATTTCATCAGCCGGTGATTGTCAAGCAAATAACTGCCAGTCTCACGGTAATTCACCGTCAATTAACATAAACACATTTAGCATCTTCTGGTTTCCACATCTTCTGGCTTACAAGCCACTGATGAAGACCTTTGGAACATCTACATTTTAAAAAGTCTAATAATTCCATGTAGTATAGCCTAAACCTTCACAATAAATTCATTATTTATTTTAGACAGGTCTAAAAAAACATGATATTTTAGAAAATGTAGTCTCTTTCAGAAGAACAGAATAGCATACTGTGAGTTGTCCTTATGTTAGGTACTGAGCTGGCTATGCCATATGGCTGTTGGCTACACTAGTTCATTTAGCAGATGAGATGTTCTTAGAATTCCATGGCATTATTGTATAGTATAAAGAATGCAATCGAATAAAATAGAAAGGTTATTTTCTCCAAACGATTTGAGGGAGTGAGCACATGTGGCTATTCTGTGTTGATAGGTTAACAAAGAAACAGGTGCTTAACTGCTTAATTTAGAGTTACTAATGTAACTTTAGTTATGATATGTTTTGATTTTTAATGCATTCTAAGGCTGCATGATGCGACCTCTAATGATGATTTGAAAAAAGTTGCATGAAAGGCATGAACTCTGCTTTTTGTGCAGGCTTCATCAGTCTCTCTCTCATTCACAATTTGACAAGCACTTGATAATGCCTCGAATTTCCCAGCGTTATCCCCTTTGTGTGGCTGTAATGCCCCCTAAAAAATCCATTCCATTTGCGGCCAGTGGCCGTTATGATTATAATTTCCTTCTCCCTGCATGCTGCTTGCTTCGAAGCACATCTCACTCACATGGCTCTCTGTCACGCACAACAGTAGGCTATAAGCGTGAATGTTCCATTAGCTGGAAAACACCATTATCAAAAGTGACTGCAAATTATGCATGCAATGCTTTTATTATAAAGGTGCATTTTTATGGAGAAAATCTTCCCCAAACTTCGAACTCACATGCTGCGTATACAGTGCATTGCGAAAGTATTCGGCCCCCTTGAACTTTGCGACCTTTTGCCACATTTCAGGCTTCAAACATAAAGATATAAAACTGTATTTTTTTTGTGAAGAATCAACAACAAGTGGGACACAATCATGAAGTGGAACGACATTTATTGGATATTTCAAACTTTTTTAACAAATCAAAAACTGAAAAATTGGGCGTGCAAAATTATTCAGCCCCTTTACTTTCAGTGCAGTAAACTCTCTCCAGAAGTTCAGTGAGGATCTCTGAATGATCCAATGTTGACCTAAATGACTAATGATGATAAATACAATCCACCTGTGTGTAATCAAGTCTCCGTATAAATGCACCTGCACTGTGATAGTCTCAGAGGTCCGTTAAAAGCGCAGAGAGCATCATGAAGAACAAGGAACACACCAGGCAGGTCCGAGATACTGTTGTGAAGAAGTTTAAAGGCGGATTTGGATACAAAAATATTTCCCAAGCTTTAAACATCCCAAGGAGCACTGTGCAAGCGATAATATTGAAATGGAAGGAGTATCAGACCACTGCAGATATACCAAGACCTGGCCGTCCCTCTAAACTTTCAGCTCATACAAGGAGAAGACTGATCAGAGATGCAGCCAAGAGGCCCATGATCACTCTGGATGAACTGCAGAGATCTACAGCTGAGGTGGGAGACTCTGTCCATAGGACAACAATCAGTCGTATATTGCACAAATCTGGCCTTTATGGAAGAGTGGCAAGAAGAAAGCCATTTCTTAAAGATATCCATAAAAAGTGTTGTTTAAAGTTTGCCACAAGCCACCTGGGAGACACACCAAACATGTGGAAGAAGGTGCTCTGGTCAGATGAAACCAAAATTGAACTTTTTGGCAACAATGCAAAACGTTATGTTTGGCGTAAAAGCAACACAGCTGAACACACCATCCCCACTGTCAAACATGGTGGTGGCAGCATCATGGTTTGGGCCTGCTTTTCTTCAGCAGGGACAGGGAAGATGGTTAAAATTGATGGGAAGATGGATGGAGACAAATACAGGACCATTCTGGAAGAAAACCTGATGGAGTCTGCAAAAGACCTGAGACTGGGACGGAGATTTGTCTTCCAACAAGACAATGATCCAAAACATAAAGCAAAATCTACAATGGAATGGTTCAAAAATAAACATATCCAGGTGTTAGAATGGCCAAAGTCAAAGTCCAGACCTGAATCCAATCGAGAATCTGTGGAAAGAACTGAAAACTGCTGTTCACAAATGCTCTCCATCCAACCTCACTGAGCTCGAGCTGTTTTGCAAGGAGGAATGGGAAAAACATTTCAGTCTCTCAATGTGCAAAACTGATAGAGACATACCCCAAGCGACTTACAGCTGTAATCGCAGCAAAAGGTGGCGCTACAAAGTATTAACTTAAGGGGGCTGAATAATTTTGCAAGCCCAATTTTTCAGTTTTTGATTTGTTAAAAAAGTTTGAAATATCTATTAGATTTAGTGTCTTGATGAGTTTTTTTTTAAATGTAATTTTCCCAAATGGTGTGAGATGAAAATGCAAGCTTGTGTGAGGTAGTAACACAAAGTGGCCACATTAGGGAAATGTGCACATTGTAAAATAGTTTAGTATGGCAAAATGATTCAACATGCCAACTTTGGATGATAGTATACACTGAGTATACAAAACAGAACACCTGCTCTTTCCATGACAGACTGACCATGTGAATCCAGGTGAAAGCTATGATCCCTTATTTTGAGCTCACAAGTGGCACTGCATCTCAGTGCAAGAGGCGTCACCCTGTTTCAAATCCAGCCTGTATCACATCTGGCCGTGATTGGGAGTCTCATAGGGTGGCGCACAATTGGCCCAGCGTCTTCCAGGTTTGGCTGGGTTAGACCATCATTGTAAATAATAATTTGTTCTTAACAGACTTGCCTAGTTAAATAAAGGTTACTTGTTTTTATGTCACTTGTAAAAATCCACTTCAATCAGTATAAATGAAGGGTAAGAGACAGGTTAAAGCATGACTTTTAAGCCTTGAGACAATTGAGACATGGATTGTGTATGTGTGCCAATCAGAGGGTGAATGGGCAAGACAAAATATTTAAGTGCCTTTGAACGGGGTATGTGCCAGGCGCATCGGTTTGTGTCAAGAACTGCAACACTGCTGGATTTTTCATGCTCAACTGCTTCCTGTGTGTATCAATGGTCCACCACCCAAAGGACATCCAGCCAACTTGACACAACTGAAGGCAGCATTGGCGTCAACATGGGCCAGCATCCCTGTGGAACGCTTTTGACACCTTGTAGAGTCCATGCCCCGACCAATTGAGGCTGTTCTGAGGGGGGGGTGGGGGGGGGGGGGGTGCAACTCAATATATTAGTAAGGTGTTCCTAATGTTTGGTGTACTCTGTGTGTGTTTCCCACTCACAAACTATTGTAACAATGACATGTATTTCTTGCTCATTTAATATTTTGAGAGTAAAAAAAATGCTCTCAAACAGATTGGAGATTCTATTGTGCCTGAATTTTCAGTATCATGCATCATCATCACTGTTTTTGCTCAGTACTGAAAGTGGCTGCTGATATGCACCATTTTATATGAACAAATATTAAAATATAGTTTTTGAGTGATCTATCCGTGTTTAAAGTGCACAAAATTATAACAATTGCTCACAGCTGTTTTTGTTTTGTTTTTTCCCCCATGGATTATATTCAGCTCACAAATGTCAATTGTGATGTACTGTAGTACTCAAATGTACATGGCACATATGTTTTTACATTGAGGAAGTTCAATTTGGGAGAAGGTAGTACATAATTTGTGTGGTATAGTAATACTAGTATGTATTTTTTTTTATTTTACCTTTATTTAACTAGGCACGTCAGTTAAGAACAAATTTTTATTTTCAATGATGGCCTAGGAACAGTGGGTTAACTGCCTGTTCAGGGGCAGAACGACAGATTTGTACCTTTGTCAGCTCGGGGGTTTGAACTTGCAACCTTCCGGTTACTAGGCTACCCTGCCGCCCCAATGTATTAGTGGGTGTATTAATGTATTAGTGATAGTATGTAAATTAGTAGTAGTATTGACCCCTGTTGTCTTGTTGATTCTTCAGGAAAGATCCCCAGGCCTGGCAGTACCAACCACCACCACAGTGCCAGGGCATCATATGCTATCGCTATCACCGCCACACCCCTACCCAGGCATGCCAGTGCGGCAGCGTCCCGGGCAACCTGGTCGTGAGAGCTGTGCTCAGGAAGGAGCACCATTCCCCAACTCCCCCACCTCTTCCAATACCTTACCAATAAGGCAATACTTGCTCCTAAACACTCATCAAAGGTCAGTTTGACATTCTTCCCCCAGATGGTTAAGTTGAGTTTGTTAGGAGTGTCCTACACAATAAAGGATCTGTGTCAGAGAGGTGCGAAGCCGGAAAGTGGTCACACTTTGTCGAAACTAAATCTCCATTGTGCTCTGATCATGCACTTGTCCAGTAATTCTGCTTTAGCACACAATACTCGTAAATAAAGGGATCTGACACTGACTGGCTGTTTCCCAGATGTAGAATAAGCCTCGAAGAACTTTCAATTGAGCTTTCAATGTATTTTTTTTTCCCTTGGAGAATACTTTTTAGTCCAGGAGTAGGTTTAAGTTGGGTCCGGGAAACCAGTCCTATATGATGTAAGAATGATATTGTGTTGCCGTTATACAACCGTTCTCATAAAACTGTGTCACTATTGCTATCCAGGACCAACTCTAGCTGCTATAAAGTATTGTGAACTGTACTTCTGTTGTAATGGAAGATATAGCCTGGCAACAGAACTGACTGGCTCAAACGTATTAAGAAGGAAAGCAATTTCATAAATTAACTTTTAAGAAGGCACACCTGTTAATTGAAATGCATTCCATTTTTTGGTTACTACATGATTCCATGTGTTATTTCATAGTTTTGATTTCTTCAATATTATTCTACAATGTAGAAAATAGTAAACATAAAGAAAAAGCCTTGAATGAGTAGGTGTTCTTAAACTTTTGACCGGTAGCTAATATGGTTCAGGTATAATAAAAAAAAAATATATATAATTTATATATTTTTATGTATATATATATATATATACAAACACCGAACAGAAAATAAACACCCACGCAACACAGGTGGAAAAAGGCTACCTAAGTATGAATCTCAATCAGAGACAACTAACGACACCTGCCTCTGATTGAGAACCATACCAGGCCAACCTCAAAAACCAACATAGAAAACGAACATAGACAACCCATCCAACTCACCATACTAAAACAAAGACCTAAATAAAATAACTAAGGTCAGAACGTGACAGGTGGTGCCTATCAATATGCTTAGTGAATAGAGTAAGTACTAAGTATGCCATGCTGTATTTCCACTCTTGTGAAATTTTTTCAAGTGGAACTTTTCATCAATGTTTCTGTTATTGTTGTGTTACATTATGATGAATAATGAGAGAGAGAGATATTTGTGTACTAGTAAAGCTTTTTTAGAATATTATGGGAGAATTAGTCATATTTTTTTTTTTATTGTGATCCTGTGCAAATTTCTTGACGTTTTCCAATAAAGCTGCTTGTTGCCGCACCACTCATGTCTGTCCGTGGTCAAAGGAGCTCAAACAATGTCTGCAGGACTTTCACACTTGTGGCAGCTGTCTTTTGTAGGCCAGTTAGCCGCATAGCACCCACATGGCAACAAAGACTGCCAATGCAGACACACTTAGCGGACAGCATATCTGGCATGTTGTGGATATGAATAATTATCCCCCACAATGACATAATGTCACATGCACACACACAATGGCTACAACAGTGGCAGGGGATATAAGCCAGTGACTGGATGTGTCATGGTCAGAAGTCCAACAAGTGAGTGACATGCTAGCTGCCAGGGATGACTGGCCCAGCACATCTTGGCCATGATCTGTTATCTCCACTCGGCACAGCCAGAAGAGGACTGGCCACCCCTCATAGCCTGGTTCCTCTCTAGGTTTCTTACTAGGTTCTGGCCTTTCTAGGGAGTTTTTCCTAGCCACCGTGCTTCTACACCTGCATTGCTTGCTGTTTGGGGTTTTAGGCTGGGTTTGTGTACAGCACTTTGTGACATCAGACGATGTAAGAAGGGCTTTATAAATACATTTGATTGATATAAGTCATAAGAGATCAAAACAAGGAAAATACTTAATCAGTAGTTGTAATTCATTAGTACTATAAGCTTACTCAAATAAATTGGTTTATGATGGTTAGCACATGAAAAGTAATACATTTGTATATTTTTTGTATTTTTTATGTCACCCCTTCAACCAACATTTATAGTAATGTGTATGTATAGACTGGTAAAACCTGATATTTGAGAAAATGAGAGCAATATTGGATTTGTATTGCATCTGTTACATACATAACAGACTATGAAGCATGGCAGCTAATGAGACACGGTGCTATATGATTCCCATCTAGGTTGGCTCCCAATAGAAGGATCTCTATAGAAGCCCAAGGAAATGGGATGGATATTTCTAATCCTATAATAGCCCAAGTCAGAGCCTGGAACTAGTAAACGTTACCTAAATGTTTTTACCTATTGTTATGTTATACTCTATATTATATATTGTACACATTACAATATTTCAATGAAACAAATATGAATGACAAAGGAATGCACCAAAGCAGAGGGCTTAGTAGGTATTTTTCATCTTTATTCTTATTAAAATAATGTTTATTGTGGGACACATGAGATACACAACACAGGAACATAAGGTCCTTGGTAGACAGCAGTTGCTGTGAAGAGTACATTCCTTTTGCTTATTATGAGAGAAAGAACTGAGAAAAGTGGATGCAATCTGTTTGCAGTAGGCATGTAATTCAATTGAAAAAAAACGTTTCTGTACCAGTTTGACAGTCAACTGGTAAACCTGGAGGTGTTTTTTTTGTACATCATGGGTAAGATATATACAGGTTTCAGAGTCGGTGCGTTGCTCACTTGACCAAATACACTGGCGAGAAGGATAACTAGCAACCAACTCCTGGGCTGGCTCAATAGAATACACATCTACCCCGATAATTCACCCAAGCTGTTATCATTATATGATACAATTAAGACGTGGTGAAGGGTTTCCTTAGGGAGTTGTGAATGCTTATGTGTACTTTTTGATCTCGTCGTAGAGCACCAAGACGAAGGCACCGCCCATGCCTCGGATCACGTTGGACCAGGCCCCCTTGAAGAAGGCTTTTCCTCCCTCGTTCTTGGCGATCTTCTTCCAGCAGTCGATTGTGCCAGTGTACATGATGTCCGCTATTGAATTTGACACATTGATCATTAAAATGCGATATAGGCCTACTGTAGGAAACTCAATTACTTTTGCCAAGAGTAATGTGCGCGTCCATAAAACCAATGGAATATTTCAATGGATCAGTTACAGTAGGCCATTCATGGATATGAATCAACGAGTAGGCTTACAACTGGCTCACCTGATTTGCGTCCTGACTGCATCATCATACGACGTCTGACGGTGTCAAAGGGGTATGAAATGATACCGGCGGCTGCGGTGACGCTCTGGGCAATCATCCAGCTGACGAAGATGTGCGTGTTCTTGGGGTCGGGCAGCATACCTAGAAGATGACGTAGAGCAACATAATTGGGATTCTGCGCCTATTTCTTTGTAAAATACATTACTTTTAACAACGTCCCAATTGCAAACAGCTACTTAGATTTATGATTTGACTTTAGCTCATGCTCCTCACCCTTGGCTGTGTCGTAGACTCCGAAGTAAGCAGCTCTGTAGATGATGATGCCTTGGACAGACACGTTGAATCCCTGGTACAGACCCTTGATACCGTCGGCTTTGTAGATTTTGCTGAGACAGCTGCCAAGACCGCTGAACTCTCTCTCGGCTCCGCTTTTTCCGATGTCGGCCGCAAGCCTGGTTCTGGCGAAGTCAAGTGGGTAAACGAAGCAAAGAGAGGTGGCACCCGCCGCGCCACCAGATGCCAGGTTACCGGCGAACCAACGCCAGAACTGTGTCTTCTGGTCCACTCCTCCAAGGAAGATCTTCTTGTACTTGTCCTTGAAAGCAAAGTTGAGGGCTTGGGTGGGGAAGTAACGGATCACATTGGCCAGGTTGCCTCTCCAGAAGGAGATAAAGCCTTGCTCCTTGGGAATCCTCCTGACGCAGTCCATGATCCCTTTGTACTGCATTTCCTTTGTGATTTGTTGGCTGGCATGTTGGACCTGGAGAGCAGAACAACAGAAGACAAATAATTGTTAAATTTATCCTCAATTCAGTAAGCAAAAAAAAGCATGTCAATCGGATTTTCTCGTTGTGCTTTAGGCCTACTTTGTATTTAGCAACTGAGGTTTATCTTATAGAAAGAGCCTAAAAATATTGAGTTTGTTGTTGGGACAAATTCCTAATTCACTTTAATTCAATAATAATCACGGGTTTGTACGAATGCATGTGTGCAATTTCTGTTATAATCAGCTATTCTCAGCGCTGTTGTACACTGGCCATTGCTTCATGTCACTTGAGCACGGTCTGTGCGTATTGGGTTGCATGCGTCTGGATAAATTTAGCTGTAGCCTAGGCCTAAACAAAATATCGCTGCTCTTATATCCAAACGATTATCGATATTTTGGCGTAATTAATTATGATCCTATTAATCGAAACATAACATTACGTGTACTTGAAATCAACACTAAAAATATAAAGAACACATCAAATGAATTAACTTGTTATTCAAAATAGTAATTTTTCTTTAATAACCTGACATTCATATAATTCGGTTTTATATGATTCGGTGAACGAAAGGCCAACTCCTGAGTCCTATCGAATCCAATTAGAAAGCTCTATAGCACCTTGGACAGCTACAAGTCACGTGCGTAAGAAACGTCTCCAAAGCGCTTTTCGCTGTCTGCAGGAATTGCATTTGCGAAATGTATCTAATTTTATTACAATCTTACTCTCAAAGTGTGACTTCTGCGCACTCAATGGATAACCAATAATATAGTAACTTTATGACTGAGACTGAAAAACAATTATTCTCACTTAGGCTTACCTGGAGCAACAACTTTACTCTCTCAATTGGAGCAACAGCTGTCTTGGAGATGGCAGCAGCAATGCCACCGGCCAAAAAGTCCTTAATGAAGCTAACCACCGCGTCCGACATGTTTTCAAGTTCCTCCTCGTGGAGTAGAGGTCAGACCCTAAATGTTCCAGACAGTCCTCACCAAGACACCCTCAAAGAAACCCAACGCCCCTCCAAGTGGAGGAAGCGCCCCCATCCCGCCTAATATATCTGGGCTATATATCGCGAGAATTTGGGGATGATGGCTATGCAGACGGTCGAACAGATTGGCGAGGCTAAATAAATATCCTAGGTTAAGGTTCAAATCTTAGCCATGTCCATTAAATAAAGTTTAATGGAACACTGGGGGGCTTTTAAAGGGCAAATTCAAGTCATTTTCCAATGACACCGTGGTGTTAGATAATATATATTATTCTGCTAGTTAATAACACCACAACATCGCAGCTATTTATCATTATTTATGTAGGCTACTATTTATTCTTTAGGCCAAAGTTTTATCGCAGTTTAGGGTGGGAACCATGATACAATGTGAAATTAACGCATGGGTAGGCTATGTTTTTGTAATTTTAAGCTTAGCTTTTAAATGTATCTTCATAATTCAAAATAGGTCTTATTGTTCTGATAAATGTGATAGGCCTCTAAAATGCACACGTTAACAGCGAGGGCGAGAAGGTGACATTGTTGCTGGTATGCGCATGCGACTTTGAAGACTTTGGCTTCGCTTGCCAACTCTTTAAAAATGTGATGTTATTAATGATTTGCTTCATAGCCTGACCTGTAGCATATGATGCGTTTGTGTTAACTGCCTGTTCAGGGGCAGAACGACAGTACCTTGTCAGCTCGGGGGTTTGAACCTTCCGGTTACTAGTCCAACGCTCTAACCACTAGGCTACCCTACCGCCCCGATAATGTACCTAAAATAATGGGAAGAATATAGCCTACTATTTTCCTATAGGCTTCGCCTATACTTACAACCCTGATTACCAGGTTAATTATAAAATATCTGCACCAAGACCAT